>NC_136415.1:10518071-11118071 GCF_051521515.1 Lactuca serriola | reverse complement strand
TTACTTTATTTTATTGACATTTCATTTTGTGTGTAATATTTATAGATGAATCTAGAACATGTAGCTCAGAAAATTGTGGAACATAACCACTTTTAGAAATCTTCTCATCACTAGTCGAAATTGATTATGCTTCTGCTTTGGGTTTTTGCAACAACAATTTGTATGATGAGTTATGCTCAAAAGAGGAGTTGGCTCACGTTAGCAACTTCATTCTCTTTTATCTAATTTATGCCACCACTTCATTTAATTTACAACAACATACATGTTTAATTTTCAAAAGTTTCTTTAATTGAAGATGATATGTACAAAATCATAAAAAAAAATGATTTCCCAACATGAACAATCTATTTTATTAATAGATCAGAACGTTTTCATTTACTTGCAATAGAAACCTCACTACAAATGCCTACTCTACTCTCAAAAGATTATACTCAACATATCAAGAACAAATTAAAAATGTGAACAATCACTCAAGACTATACAACCCTAACTTTACAGGGTGAGGTATGAAGAATCGAGAGAGAATGGAAAGATATTTTCACAACGTCTGAATGACCTATCCACAAAATTTAACATTTTAAATACCTGACCCAACTTTGAATACCCACGGAGCATCCAAACCCGTAATTTGAACTAAGAGCACAAAACTAATATATACCTACATTCCTTAGAAATAATTGAACATACACAAACAACCCAAAATAATAAAAGACTTATAAAAACGAAGTCAACTATAAGTCAATATTAAAACATACATTTTAACACCTCCACTCAAACTGATAGTTGACAAACTTAACTAACTTTAAAAGGATCAAACAAACCAAGAAGGTTAACAAGAAACTCATGATGAGATACATTAAGACCCTTAGTTAATATGCCAACTATATTTTTACCTGAATCGATATTAACCAATGTAATTATATTGTTTGAAATTTTCTCCTTTACGAAGTGCACATCAACTTCAAAGTGCTTGGTTCTTTCATGGAAAACATGATTTAAAGCTAACTTGATAGCCGAATCATTATCACAATACATATTACAAGAATTTGAAACATTAATACCAAGATCAAAAAGCACTTTAATTATCTAAATTATCTCACACGTGACTGAACCTAATGCCCTATACTCAGATTTTGTAGAACTTCTAGAAACTATGTTTTGGTTTTTAGTTTTCCAAGAAACAAGAGATTTCCCAAAATAAAAACAAGGAATTTCCTAAAATAAACACAATAACCAGTTACAGATCTCCTAGTTGACAGACATTTGGCCCAGTCAACATCAACAAAACTAAAAATATCATAAGAACTATTTTTAAGAATAGAAATACTTGTTCCTGGACTAAACTTTATGTATCTTAATAATCTTAAAGCAATTTCTAGATGAGACTTTCTTGGACTGTGCATAAACTGACTCAAAGCCAGCACAGTATAAGACATATTTGGCCTGGTAACAGTTAAATATATCAAATTTCCAATTAACTTCCGATATTCAGTAATATTATTCAATAAAACATCATTTTTAACCAACCCTTCTTTATTAACCTTTTGACTAGGATCAAGATGAATTTTTACGGGTTTACAGCCAAGCATGTGATAATTATGTAATAACTTTGAAGTATATTTTCTTTTGAGACAAACAAACGCCACTTTCTATATCAATCACTTATATTCCTAAAAAATATTTCAATTTCCCCAAATCTTTGATAAAAATAGAGATTTTAAAAAAGGTTTGACACTTTCAATTTCAGCTAACCAATCACCGGTAAGTATTATATCATCCACATAGACTAACAAAATAACAGTAGAACCATTTTTAACTCTAACAAATAAGGAAAAAAATAATTTATACTCTGTTTAAAACCAAAATCAGACAAAGAATTGCATAACTTTTCATTCCACTTTCGTGGAGCTTGTTTCAAGCCATATAAAGATTTTTTTAACTTGTAAACACGACTGTCCCCCTTTATATAATAGCCTTGAGTTAATGTCACATAGACATCCTCATCAAGACTACCATACAAAAAAGCATTGTTAATATCTAATTGAAACAAACCCCAATTGCTATTAATACCAATAGAAATAATAAGTCTAACAGTAACTAACTTAGCTACAGGAGAAAAAGTTTCAGCATAATCTAAACCCTTTCTCTGGTTATACCCCTTAGCAACAAGTCTTGCTTTATACCTATCAATTTCTCCATCAAATTTATACTTTATCTTATAAATCCACCTATAACCTATTGGTTTTCTATCTTTAGGCAAATCAGTTATATCTCAAGTATTATTTCTGTAAAGGGCCTCCATCTCATCATTAATTGCTTTGATCCAATTAGGATCAAAACAAGCTTCAAGATAAGATTGAGGTTCTACAGTTTTGTTAAGATTAGAAATAAAACATTTGTTTTCTTTGTTTAAAAAAGAGTAATTAACAGTTTTCTCAATACCATATTTGTATTTTCCTTTAGTGACCTAATCATTAAATTTTTACAGGAATTTTTGGAGTCCTATGAGGACTGGAGGTCGGATCAGAGTAACTAGAAGAAGAGGCCATTAAATAAGACAGACTACTTTATTCAGTCTGATTAGAGGAATTGAGGTCATCATCATCAAACCAAGGCACAGATAAAGGATCATCCTAAGTAATATCTGTGGGAGTAGTATCTATGATAGGGACAAAATGACCAGTACGAGAGCCATTAATTTGATGGGTTACACCCAAATCATCAGGAGTAGAAGCATCAACTAAAGATTCAGACATACTAGACTCATTATAGGAAAAGGGATCAAGGGACATGGACTTAATTTAACGAGAAATCAAATTTTCAGTAAAACTTTGCTTCTTCATTTTAAAAGGAAAAACACTTTCATAAAACTTCACATCCCTGTAAAAGAAAGTAAAGCCAGAATCAAGACTCAAAAGTTTATAACCCTTTTTCTCTTGAGAATAACCAATCAACACGCATTTTTCATATCTTGAGGAAAACTTATCTAAAACATTCAATTTTGTAGCAAAACACAAACAACAAGACTCTCAAATTATCAAAATTTGGACTATGTTTATATATATATATATATATATATATATATATATATATATATATATATATATATATATATATATATATATTTCTTTCAAAAGGTGACATTCCACCCAAACAGAAGATGGAGTTCGATTGATTAGAAAAACAACATTTAAAACTCCATCACCCTAGAACTTTAAATGCAAACGAGATTTAAATTATAGAGATCTAGAAACATTCAGAATGTGTCTGTTGTAACATTCATAAAATTCTTGAAAATTTTAAACTTTTAAAATAACTCCAAACAATCATTGTTTTCAAAATAAGTTTCACATCAGAGAAATCCCAAAATCATAACACAAAATATAAGGAGGTACACGATCAGACATTTGCCTTCCCATGATCCTCTGAAGTACTTGGAACATAATCCAAAACATTAAGCCCAAAGCTTAGTGAGTTCCCCTAAAATACCGATACATACCAAATAGCACAAATATAATAACAACATGTAATGGGTCCACAACTTAACAGCCTGGATTACCCCTAAGCCCACAACATAAGTCTGGCTTGCCCTCGGCCCACAGCTTATGTCTGGCTTGCTCCCCGGCCCGATCAGTCCTTGGACTAAATACCGCTAAGCCCTCAGTACGAGTCTGGCATGCCCTTCTCAACCCTCAGCTCGTATCTGGAATGCCCTCCCTGGCCCTCAGCTTATATCTGGCATACTCCAGGGATTTTTTGCTACAACACGGAACAGTACAACCTCAACCCAACCCACACAATATATTGACATATAACATATAATATCATATACAGATAAACAGACAGTATCACAGGTCCGTCCTACATATCTACCAAACTAGCATATCAAGACTAACATATATATCCATACCATACTAAGCATATCAACAATGTCTGGTTATCAAACCAATAGGCCGGCCTTGGTTCCTTCCAATATTTTGAAAACCGGACCGGTCATCGAACCGGCCATCTTACCAGTTCGATGGTTCAATTGGTTCGACTGGTCGAACCGGTCCCAAAAACCGGATGAACCGGATAATGTTACATATATATATATATATATATATATATATATATATATATATATATATATATATAATATACACACACGATTTAAAATAAAACAACACATTTAAGTTTTAATATATGTTCTAATATATTAACTAATAAAACATCGCGATTTATGTTCTAGTAATTTTATACATCCTTCTAAAAAAATAATAATAAGTTATATGTTAATGTGGAAGAGGAATATTCATGGAGTATTAGTGATTGTTTTATGTTGAAGACAGCCATCTCACATATCCCACATCGGCCAAAACACAAAAGTAAGAGGGATTGGAAGTTCTATAAAAGGAGTGGGTCACCAAGAAATTGAAAAAAAGCCAAGCGTGGACTTTAGTATAAAATCGTGGGTCCTTTGGATTTTTTTTAGTACAATTTTTTTTTTATTAAAAACACCGGTTTTTCCGGTTTGACCAAGCCGGTTTTCACCGGTTTTTGGTTGAACCGCCGGTTTTTTCCGGTTTGATTCACAAGCGGTTTTTAAGCTTTAAAAAACCGGAACCATGGCCGGTTCCCGGTTGGACCGGCCGGTCCGGTCCGGTTTTCAAAACCATGGTGCCTTCGATCTAAAACTACAGTGAGAAAAACTCACCTCACAAGTAGCTGAACTGATAAGATCTAACTCCGAATCTCATCTCCCGACTCAAAGCTTACAACCATCATGACCAACCCATCAAAATCTCAAAATACCCAAAACGCCCTCAAAAGTCCAACTTGGTCAACCATGGTCAAAGTCAATGTCAACGGTCAATGTCAACAGTCCATATTGACCCAGCTTGTCGAGTGCACCTTATGATCTCGTCGAGTTTTACAGTACTTAGAAAGTCGGGTCAGACCCTAGCCAACTCGCCGATTTGGCTGGACAACTCGTCGAGTTTTCCCCAGCTTAACTCATTCAGATAATTCTTCGATTCCAGGGACTCTAAGGCTCAGATATGAACTCCAAATGTGTCTAAAAGGATAAAGTTTCCAACGTTATCCTTTGGGGATGCTCCAAATGCTCAAAAACCCTTCCACAAGGCTTGAAAACTCAAAGGCTTAACCATTAAGCACCAAAATCCTTGATATTTGGAACCCAACTTTTCCATAAGAGATTCTAGCCTCAAAAACGTCCCAAAGGTTGGTGCTTTATAGACATGCATGTCTTAAACCCAAAATGGGCCAAAAAGGGGAAAGATGACCTAAACTCCATGCATGGCATCAAAGCTTGGCTAAAGACCAGATCTAACCCACTTTAAGGTCACATTGACCTGGAGATTCATAAAGTTGCAAACTTTATGGCGTCCATCCATTGCAACATCCAAGAATAAGGAGAAAAAGGGCCAAAACTCAAGATCTAGCTACATAGATAGATAAAAATCTTATTTTGAATACTTACAACGGTCCAAAAGAGTGCCAAACTGAAGATGAGAGCTTAACTTGCTAGATCCATTCCATCATTCTCTCAATCTTCTCCTTATTTTGCTCCAAAATGCCACACTAACTCACAATATGAGATGAAATGAAGATTAGGGTTCACAAATCCGATAATAGGGTTTGGAGGCTGATAAAAGATCAACCTCAAGGACTTAAGGAGGTTATATAGGGTGCAAACCCTAAAAGTTAGGGTTTCTCAATCAGCCGCCAACTCGTCGAGTTTTCCTCACCAACTATTCGAGTTGGTCCAAAAATATGTGTGGTCCAAAAGCCTTCAACACGTCAAGTTGAGGCCATCAACTCGCTGAGTTCCAAGGGAAAGTTGCCTTTTAAGGAATAAATCACATACATGGAAATCGGGATGTTACATTTATGTTTTCTCTCCACAACACCATTTTGTTGTGGAGTGTACACACAAGATGTTTGATGAATAATGCCCTTGGTTTCAAAAAATTCTTTAACGTTGTGATTAACAAACTTAGTACCATTGTCAGACCTTACTATTTTAACTTTAATAGAAAACTGATTTTCAACCAGATTTAGAAAAGACAAAATACATGAAAACACTTCATCTTTTGACTTAAGAAGATAAACCCATGCCCCTTAGAAAAATCATCCACAATAGTCAGAAAAAATCTAAAACCCCTAACTGAAGCTATTTTGTATGGACCCCAGACACCACGATGAATTAAGTCACCAATGTTTTTAGAATTATGAAGACTAGTAGTGAAAGATTCTCTAGTTTGTTTATCCTTGTGACATATTTCACAAGGTGGAAGGGACTTCTTGTTAAAATTAAGTTTATCTTGTAACAAAATTAAGGCTTGCTCAGCTGGACGACCAAGCCTACTATGTCAAGTTAATTTTGAGACATAGCATTTAATAGTACTGGAATTGCAAGAGTGCCTGCCTAAGGGAGTACTGGAAAGATAGTAGAGTCACCCTCCCTCATTACCAGTCTCCATGGACTGTGAATCCTGCACCATACAATTATATTTATCAAATAAAACTTTGTATTTACTGTCTTTGCAAAGTTTAAAGATAGAAAAAAGATTTACATCAAATTCATGTATAACAAACACATCAAATAAAGTAAGTTTGTTTAAAAGACTCATATTTCTAATTTTTTGAACTTTAGCAGTCGATCCATTTGGGTGATCAACTCTCAGGTTAAGATTGGACACATTAGCCACATCACTAAGATTGTATTTAGATGAAGTCATGTGTTGATTAGCCCCAGAGTCATCAACCCATTTATTAGTTTGAAAAGATTTATTAAGGACATAACTACATGAAGTACATGTCATATTGGCACTAGCAGTTACTTTATCCACAAATTTTTTTTATCACTGATAAGTTGAAGAAGCTTAGAAAATTGATCCTCAGAGAGAGACCTAAGATCATAAGAGATAGAACTAGAAGTAGAAGAGTCACTATTACTATTATTAGATGTAACATTGTTCCCAGAGAAAGACCTTTTGGAGTTATTATTAGAAAAGTTGTTACCAGAAGAGTTGTTAAAACCTTTATTGAAACCATTTCTTGATTTGAAATCCTTAGGATATCCAACCAATTTAAAGCATTTTTCAATGGTATGACCCTTTAGACCACAGTTCTAGTATTGAAGATTTTGATTAGGACCTCTATTTCTCCTATTATCACTAAACTCACTGTTGAACACAGAGGTGGTTTGAGACTTATTAGAAGAATTGGACACAAAAACATTTTTTTTGAAATGATTCTTCTCTAGTTATAACAGAGAAAACAGTTCTAACATTGGGTAAGGGATCAGTTAAGAGAATGTGACTTTTTACTTGATTATAACAGTCATCAAGCCCACTTAAGAACTGTATTAGTTTCATAAGTTTTGAATAGTTATTAAATTAGGTAGATGCTAGACAAAAACATTCAGTTAAATTTGTTAAACCATCAAATTCATTCCATAATGAATCAAGTTTATTGTAATAGTCAGAAACAGATAACCCATTCTATGTCAAATCAAAGAAGTAATTTGCCGTATAAAGTCCCCTGTAGGGTTATACATTATATATAAACTTGTTACACAGTAAGAGATAAATACAAGATCCTAAACATATGGATCTGATAGGTACAACAATACATTTGAATAATCTTATCTCTTAACTTATCCTTTTACATTCCCCCTCAATCTAAACCGTGACAAGGTTTAGATTGTGTCTTAAATTGTGCAACATGTGCTTGGTCATCGACTTAGTAAATCCGTCTGCTAGTTGATCTCTAGACGATATGAATCGAACATCAAGAGCACCCATAGCAACTTTTTCTCTAACGAAATGAAAATCCACTTCTATATGCTTAGTGCGAGCATGAAAAATGGGATTGGCTGTCAAATAAGTTGCTCCTAAATTATTACACCACAACACAGGTGGTCTTGGCTGATGAACACCTAGATCCTTGAGCAAAGATTGTATCCACGTTGCTTCTGCTGTCCCGTTAGCAAGAGCCTTATACTCAGCCTCAGTACTTGAGCGAGCGACAGTGGGTTGCTTGCGAGAGCTCCATGATATTAAGTTTGGACCATGAAATATTGAAAATCCTCCTGTAGATCTTCTATAATCCACACATCCTGCCCAATTTGCATCAGTAAAACACTTAGAAGTGTTGATTTTGAGGGTCTAAAACAAAGTCCTGTGTTCACCGTTCCCTTCACATATCTTAAGATCCTTTTAACAGCCTCCCAATGAGTATCCATAGGTTGAGATAAAAATTGACACACTCTATTTACAACAAATGAAATGTCGGGTCTAGTTAGCATGAGATACTGCAATCCTCCAACCATGCTACGATACTTAAATGCATCTTCACCATTAAGAGGCTTCCCATGATTACGAGACAATTTATCCATTACCGACATTGGGGTTGAAACACTTTTGCAATTCTCCATGTTAACACGATGTAATAGATCTATGGCATACTTTTGTTGCATAAGAGTGATTCCCCCTGAATTGTGAAGTACTTCAAGCCCAAGAAAATAATTTAGTTTGCCAAGATCTTTAATAGGGAACGAACCAGAGAGAGCACGTACTAGGTTATCAATGAGTTGTTGAGAAGATCCGGTAATAACATTATCATCAACGTAGATTAACATGTAAAGAATGGTGGTACCCTAATGAAAAATGAACAGGGATGTGTCAGCTTTAGACGAATGAAAGCCCAGTTGATGAAGCTTATCACTCAAACGAGAAAACCAAGCTCTAGGAGATTGCTTGAGCCCATATATTGCTTTATGTAACTTACAAACATAGTGAGGATGAGTAGGATCCTCAAACCCCGGTGGTTGTTGCATATAGACCTCTTCATTGAGAAAACCATGGAGAAAAGCGTTATTAACATCAATCTGTCGTAGGGGCCATTTGCGAGAGACCGCCAAGGAGAGAATTAACCGAATCGTGGCTGGTTTGACAACAGGGCTAAAAGTGTCGTGATAGTCCACTCCATGTTGTTGAGTAAAACCATGCGCCACAAGCCGAGCCTTATGCTTATCAAGAGAACCATCAGCATGTTGTTTGAGCTTGAAAATCCATTTGCATCCCACTATATTGACACCTGGTGGACGAGGCACAAGTGACCATGTGTTATTGTGTAGAAGTGCCAAGAATTCCGCTTCCATGGCTTTGCGCCAAGCCGGGTGAGTAGAGGCGATGCGATGCATGGAGGGAACAACCATGAAGGCACGCTTAGTAGCATCATAAAGAACAATCCCATTAGTAAATTGTCGAGGCTAAGTAATACCAACACGTCCTCTAGTAACAACCCCTTGAGGAAGGGGTGAGGGGCTAGGTTGATCACTCAAGTCAGAAGATGAGACTGTTGGTGACGTCGGGGTGGAGGAAACCGGAGCCTCGGTGGTGGTTGTTGGTGAAGACGTGG
Organism: Lactuca serriola; assembly: GCF_051521515.1. Lineage (NCBI taxonomy): Eukaryota > Viridiplantae > Streptophyta > Magnoliopsida > Asterales > Asteraceae > Lactuca > Lactuca serriola. Next base: position 11,108,642 of record NC_136415.1, on the reverse strand, counting down.
TCGAGAGAACTGGAGAGGATGGATTTGGCGGTGACAGTGGTTGTGGAGGACCACTAAGATTTGGTAGCCCCTGACCTGGAGGTGAAGCTACAGCTGCATTAGAATTATTAGATAGCAACGATAGGTCATAACTCTTCATATGATCATTAGTAATTTCTGGTTCAACTTGAGGAAATGACACAACTTCAGAAGAAGAAGGTGATGTGTGACTGTTTGTGGAAGCAGCGAATGGAAATCTAGATTCATCAAAAATAACATCACGGGATATATAAACTCGACCGGTACTATTGTCAAGGCATTTATACCCTTTATGCATGGAACTGTATCTAATGAAAACACATAATTTAGATCGAAAATCAAGCTTATGTGAGTTGTATTTGTGCAGGCTTGGCCAACATGCACACCCAAAATTGCGAAGGAAAGAATAATCAGGTGTTATATTAAGCAGTTTTGTAATGGGGGTTGAGTTATGTATAGTGGGACTAGGCATGCGATTTATAAGATAACAAGCAGTAAGGAATGCTTCATCCCAGAAACGAAGTGGGAGTGAAGAATGAGCTAATAAGGCCAAACCTGTTTTGACTATATGTCGATGTTTACGTTCCGCAATACCATTTTATTGAGAGGTATGTGGACAAGTGACACGATGAGAAATTCCTGTTTGTTGAAAGTATTTATGGAGCTTTTAGTACTCACCTCCCCAATCAGATTGTATGGTGCGAATTTTGGCATTCAAGAGGCGTTCAACATGATGTTGGAAATTATAAAAAATTTGTTCAACATCATACTTATGTTTAACAAGATAAATCCAAGTGTAACGACTAAAATCATCAATAAAACTAACATAATATTTGTAACCACCGCTAGACACTTGAGCCGGTCCCCAAACATCCGTGTGAACCAACTCAAGTGGAAAAGATGACACATGAACAAAGTTTTTATAAGATAATTGATGACTTTTAGACCGTTGACATGCATCACACACCAAGTGTTCATTATCTAAAGACACACCTAACTTATTTGATTTTAAAATAGAATTGACTACTGCTGAATTTGGATGACCCAATTGTTGATGCCATTGAGACTTAGATACTCGAGAGCTTGTGAACGCCTGGTGGGAAGATCGAACATATGAGCGACAAATTGGCACCTGATAGAGACCGCCCTTGCTTCTACCTATGAGTAGGATTTTCTTTGTGACCTTGTCCTTAACAAAGAAAACATCAGGGTGAATTTCAACAAACACATTATTATCAGATACAAGTTTATAAGCAGACAAGAGATGTTTATTGATTTTAGGAACACGAAGAACGTTTGTGAGAGTGAATGGTTTGCCTGAACCAGAAATTTTAGAATGACGAATATGAGAGATTTGCCACTTGGACTTGATCTTTTCCTTGATAATGTTCCTGCACCGTGAGGCGATCAAGATCATTTGTTAGATGATCTGTAGCTCCATTATCGAGATACCGGTGAGGATCGTTGATGTAGGTTCCGGTGGTGACACTATTTCCTCCACGGTATTCCTCAGCCTGGTATGCATGATTGAATCTGTTCCTACAGCTTAAAGGGGTGTGACCTGGAATTCCACATACCTGACACCGCGGGCCATTATTTCCCCTGCCTCGTCCTCTTCCACGCCCACGATTTCTTCCTCCGCGATAGTTCCCTTGTTGGTTATTGTAGGAGTTGTTGTTGGAGTTCCGGCGTGGGGTGCTTTGGTCTTGACGAGTTACATTGTTGACAGAGGTCAAGAATTCTGTTGCATTATTCATGGTGCTAGCTTGTGCTTCATGAGCAATTAGATATGAATAAAAGTCAGGTAGGGTTACTGTATGTTGATTGCTTAGCACTGTAATTGCAATGAAGAGGTCACAATGACCTGGCCCTAGTCCGGCAAGAATGTATCCAATGACCTCTTCATCAGTCATTGGGTGACCAATATTAGCCATAGTATTTGCAAGGCTAGTCATTTTGTGATAATATTCAGAGGCCGTCATATCTCCTTTCTTAGTTGTGGAGAGTTGGGCGCGAATTTGAATAGAGTTGCCACGATGTTGAGCTGAAAACATAGTGTGGAGGGACGTCCAGAGTTCGTAGGATGTATTTGAACATCTTTTGATTTGGGCAAGCACTTCTTCTGTCATGGAGGACAGAAGAGCACCGATAATCGCTTGGTCTTGGACAACCCATTCAGCGTATTGGGGGTTGTATATTTGCCTGGCATCTGCACCTGTTCCTGAGGTTATTTTGGCAGTGGGTTTCGGTGTGGTACCATAAAGGTACCCGAACAGTTGGACACCTCGCAATATAGGGACGACTTGGGCTTTCCACAGGAGAAAATTGGTTCGAGTAAGTTTGCATGAGATGGCAGTGGCAATCTTGGAGGAGTTTATTGGAGGCATGGTGAAGGAGAATCTGATAAAGAGTATCATAGAGCCGGAAGATGGAGAGAAAATTACCAAGCCCTAGGAATGGCTCTGATACCAAATCAAAGAAGTAATTTGCCGTGTAAAGTCCCCTGTAGGGTTATACATTATATATAAACATGTTACACAGTAAGAGATAAATACAAGATCCTAAACATATGGATCTAATAGGTACAACAATACATTTGAATAATCTTATCTCTTAACTTATCCTTTTACATGTCAATGATTTAATTTTATGATGAATGTTAAATACAACAAATCCATCTAATTTTAAATAGGTTTCATTCAGTTCATTCCAAATGTCAACAACTTTTTCAGAGCAAGCATGTCCTGCGTAAATGGTTTCAGAGATAGATCTAAGAAGCCAAAAACACACAAAAACATTTGCTCCTTCCCATTTAAGAGATTTAACAAGACCATTAACAATTTTAGTTACAGTTCCATCCATAAATCCAAGTTTGTTTTTAGCTTTTAGAGCTCTAGTCATAGAGCTTTTCCAAACTTTGAAATTTTCGGTTCCAAGAAGCTTAAAAGAAATAATAGTTCCAGTTATAGTGTCGGTAGGATGAATATACAAAGGATCATCAACATCTGGTGTTTCAGTGGACTTAGTCCCTGATCCACCAAGAATCTCACCAGTAGTCATATAGAATAACAATCAGAACATAAAACACAGAGGAACTGATTTACTTAATGATCAGGATATTAAGCCAATAAGATGGTGAACCAAGCTCAATAATCAGACCTCAAAGAAAATACTAGACAATGTAAATGAAAAATAGCAAACAAAAAAGAAAAAACAAAGAGCAAACAGATAATGCAATCAGCAGACCTGAACATAGGAAACCAAGACGAAGATCCTGAACAGAAAAGAGTGAATAAGACTTACAGTAAGAGTTATTAGTGATGGGTTTTGAGAAAAAGAACATTCTTATGTGCACATGCAAAACCCTAAACCTTTGGATCTAGGTTTCTCTATTATACATGCAAGTTATCCAAAGCCTGCAAACCCTAATCTAGCATACTATAAAATCAAAATCTACAACTAATAAAAGTTTAGATGATTACCTTTTGATAGTAGCAAGAATCTTCAATCTTCAAGAGATTAGTATCACAATTGTAATACCTCTAATGGCTCACAAACACCAAGGTAAGAAGATAATCTAGAAGAGATGGAGATGAGGCACAATTTCGGCTATAGGAACTCTAGGGTTTCTTCTGGTAGCCGAAATTTGTAGCCCTAGGGGTCCTTAAATAGCTGAGCTGCTAGGGTTTCAGTCAAAACCCTAATTGGATAGCTTAGGCCTTAAGTAGTCCAAGGAACATTATGAAATAGGGCCCTTGGACGAAATCATAGTGGACTTCTACTCTAATTTTGTCCCCTTCATTTCCATAAGGATCCACAGCCCAAATCCAATTATCTTATAATTGGCAATACCAGTCCCCTTAGTTTAATTAATCTCTTTTAATCACATAATTAATTTCCTAACTAATTCTTGATTAATATTAACTAACTAATATAATTTCTCTTTTAATATATTATTCACATAATATATTGGTAAACCATAATATCCTCTCTCTCCATAAATTATCCTGTCAAGTTGCTTTGGTGAAGGTAACCCAAAAGGACCATTCAATAAAATAATGGAAAAAGGAAAAAGGAAGTGTATTACATATCTCTTAACCTTAGAAGAAGCTGTAACACCCCGGGTATTAAATAAATAAATAAATTAATTAATGAACGAATAGTAGCCCTAAAATTAATAATTATATATCAAGGGTTGTCTCGAGGAGTTATTTGTCACAGTTTTAGAAGTTGGGGGTTAAAAGTGTAAGTCTCGGGATTTATTTTGTAAAGATTTGTAGAAGACAGGGGGTGTTTGGTAAGTATGGAACTTAATATGAAAGAATTTATGGAAGCGGGGGCTAAAGAGTAAATTTTGGACCTAATTTGAAAAGGATTTGTAGAGGGAGGAGCTGTTTGGTAAAATTCGGACTTAATTTGTAAAGGGTTTTAGAAGGTGGGGTTTAAAGGGTAAATATGGGATCTGATTCGAAATGATTTTTGGAGGGAGGGACCATAGTTGTCATTATGGCAATAAGTTGGAATGGAGACTGGCTATATAAACCCTCAGGAACCCTAACCCTAGGGAGGATGTCTTCTGCCGCCACCTTCAACATTGTCGTCCAGTCGCCGCTGCCGATTGCGTCGCCACCATGGGTCACCGGACGTCCGTCCTTCTACTCATTCTCCTTCTCCAGTCGTCGTCATGTGAGGCTTCATCCAACACCCGCTACTTCGCAAATCGGAGCGGCACCACTGTTGCATCTTCCTCAGCCATCGGTGTGTGCTTCATGTGGGAGTTGTGTCTGTTATGAGGTCGGGAATAGGCGAGCGGAGCTGACGCCGTTGTTGGAGCCTTAAGACCACCGAGAAGCCTCCAGCGCCGCTGTAGCACTGTCGATAACACCACTGCCGCCGCTATTTTGTGCTACTACCACTCCACTGCCAATGACGTTGGAGCTCGCCGACTGTCGTTGAGTGGTGGACCATCATGGCCACCATTCTTCTCCCCCAGTTGAAGCACCTCACCCTCTTCATTTTCTTCCATTGTTACTTTGCCAAATGCCAAGACCACCGTTGTTGTAGCTTTCTTCGCCGCTTGTGTTGTTATTGCCACCGCGTACACCACTAGGTGGGTGGTTATGTTACTGTTCCAGGCATAGAATGTTGGTGTGTGTGTTATTTCAGTAAAGTAGGGTTGGTTTTGTGTGGTTGGAAAACCAAGAAGGACAACATCACCATCGTGAGGTGGGGGCTACCACCACGTGCCACCGCTGGCCACCACTAAGGTGGTTGTGTGTGTTTATCTAGTTGTGTGTGTGTGTTTATTTGGGTTAAAGCATTGTAAATTGTAACTAGTGGCTAGAATAATGAAAAGAAAACTCTTAACCACCACCGTGAGGTGGTGGCGGCAGGAGGCGTGTTGGGTGGCGGTGTGCTTGCATGTGTTTGGATTACTTTTGGGATGCTTGGACTCAATTGGACTAGAACCCTAACCACCACCATGAGGTGGTGGCCGCCGCCGTGAGCCGCTGTTGACCACCACTACCCGAGGTGGTAGTGAGTGGTGCTCGACTAGCGAAACCCTAATGGGCCTAATGAAACCCTAGTGGGCCTAATAAAACCCTAATTAATCTAAAGATTTAGTTTTGGGCCTATTGGGCTATGATTGGGTTGGAAACCCTAATTAGGGTTTAGAAAACCCTAATCTTGGATATATTAGTTTGGACTTATCGGGACCTGCATTTTGGGCCACTGGAATGGAATTGTGAATTACACCCAATCACACCATATGACTTATCTAGTAGAGTGATGGACTTAATGGATTAAGTCCTTAATGGGTTAAGTAAGAAACACTTAACCCTAATCGTCATTTTATGTGAAAACCCTAATTTCACTTGGGCTTTGAGTTGGACCTTTCTATTGGGCTTTGATGATTGGGATATTTATGGGCCATTCAAGAACAATCATATGGACTAGAATAATTTAATAGGCTTTAGGGTAAGGCCCATGTGAGGGGTTTGGGCCCAATTTAGAAATTTGGGCCATAGATGGGCCATAATTGGGCCTTTATGATTATGAGATATTGGGCCATTAGAAATGCCAAATGTTTGGACTGGACTAAATAGTTGGGCCTTAGTATAAGACCATGTAAAGGTTTGGGCCCAATTTAGAAAATTGGGCCATATGTTGGGCTTTGATTCATAGTTTGACTTTTAGGCCTTTGGATTGGGCCTTGAGTTGGAATCAAGCTAAGGTGGGGGTAAAATAGTCTTTTACCCCAAACATGGACTTATGGATATATGTTGGAACCCAATTATTAGATGGGTGTTATTTTGATGATTAACAGTTCGAGAACATGTCATCCAGCAGCTAGAGTTTTGTTTACGGGACTTCAACAATGTGAGGTGAGTTACCTTCTAGAAGAAGTGGGTCTAAGGCCGCAATGTCGTCCCACTAGTAGGAGTTGTTTGTTAGATGATTGTCTTTGTGATAATTATCTGGTATGCCCTTATCTATTATGTTTGTGTGCTAGGATGCTTTATGATACATGTTAGTAGTAGTAGGGGTGAAATAGTCCTCGGATACCGGTTGAAAGATACCGAAGGGGTCGTCATAACCCATGCATGCCTAGTAGTATGTTTATGTTATGTTATTATGTGGTAGTGGTAGGGGATGAAATAGTCCCCGGTTACCGGTGGAAAGATATCGAAGGGGAGGTTAGCTCTCGGCTACCGGTTGAAAGATACCGAAAGGGAGGCCAGCACCCAAATATGCTAGGCAATTACCGGTTGAAAGAGACCGAAGTGGTAGGCCAACACCTAGATATGCTAGGCAATATGTGTATTGTATGGTATCTGGTATGATGGGGGAACTCACTAAGCTTCGTGCTTACGGTTTTTAGTTTTGGTTTCAGGTACTTCATTTTCAAAGGAAATGAATTGGCGATCGCAACACATCACACTATGTTTTCCGCACAGGAGATCTTTGGGGTTACACTCTGATATGTTTTATGATGACATGCTTGATTATTGACACTTATGTTTTGACATGGGATGTTTTTATAGATGTTTTATATTGTTGTTTTTATAATAACCTAATTAAAATTGAAATTTTTGGTCTTGAATTTTGGGATGTTACAGAAGTAAAACGGGATGTAAAAGGGAGAAAATATAGAGAATTTCTTCGCGTCACATGTTCATGCATAAAATCGATGGTGAATACCTTCAAAACTAAATCTGATTGTTATGCACATAACACTCACATTTCTCTGTCGATTATAGTAAAGGGAGTATAAACAGAGAAAGCGCCGACGGCTCAAGTTCGAACTGTAATCGATGGTGAAAACATTCAAAATTTGGGATTCCACATTTAAAATGTATAAATCTTTCTTACATTAGCCACTCATACATTTAATTTCGTAGGTGAGAGTGATCATAAATCTGAACAATGTTTAATTTTTCTTCGTTATAATCATTGAAATTAAAAAGTAGGATTGATAATTAACTATTTGAAGGCCAAAACTTTATCAACTAAATGAAAAGATGTTCGTTGCAACTGGACGACAAAGCAATAGGGGAGAATCTCAGGGACGAAGTCAGGGTTTTATACCAGAGAATGAAATAGTCTGGTGAGAAAATTATATCGTGAACCTGAATGGGTTTAAAATTTTGATAATTTTTTTGAATAAAAGTTTGATTATGTTTTTTTTCAAAGAAAATTCATTCAGAAGTTAATGTTTTCTATTACGGGTGTCATCTAACTAATTATTTTCCTCAAAATAACCATGTTATCCTGTTTTGGTATTGAGGGGTCACGAAAGTTATGGATTTGGTTTATCAAGGAGTAAATTCAAATATGGTTTATTATTGACCGGCTCTTGTGGAAGATGTAGCATGGAGTATGAGATTCATCTAGTGATTTAACTCTATTAAACCTCATGTACGAGTAACACACTTTTTGTTACAATTGGTGACATAAGACCCGACTGAGTGAAATGGTTCCCCAACCTTTTGAAAAGAGTAAAGGAAATAATACTTAATTTTTGATGATTTTTTTTCTAATTAAGGATGCCCTCAATGACAAGCTGCCATGAAAAGGCCTTAAATGACACCAAAAAAAACACACACACACAATGGTAAAAAACAAACCACCATCTCATAGATTTTTTTTAGTTTCTTTCTTCTATTTTTAGACACAACGTGACACAAGAAAAAAAGGTCTTCTATTCGTTTATCTTCTCCAAAAAGATAAGTAAAAATTTTTTAAACTAATTTTCTGTTTTTAAAAACCAAATAAAAAGTATGTTGCTATATTCAACTGAATATAGTAGTTTGTTAATAAGTAATCTTACATTTCTATAAACCAAATCGATTGTTTGTATTTGGGTAGCTAATAATTTAAAGTACGTTGCTAATAAAACAACTAATTAGAAACTACAATGCTAATAAGTAATCATATTTTTGTATTTTGTTCCTCTTGATCTTAATAGCATTGTAATAATACAATATAGCAGAAATGGTCCATGTAAACTACAATTTTATTTAAAGGTCCCTTTAATCATATTAATTACATAAAGTATATTGCAATTAAAACTTAGAAATGATGTGAATCTCAGTTAGAAAAACTCAAATGAAACTTAAAAATTGTAATTAAAACATTATAGATTAAAGTCAAAGTACATTATTATAAACCAAATCTATTAAAAACGAAATAGTAAATACATATGGTATAATCAGCTGAATACACAATGACAAAAATGGTCATTGTAAAAAAATAAAACAGAAATGCACAAATTTAAAAAAGAAATTATACATTCAATTTTTTCCTAAAACAGTATACTACTTTCAATTAACTATATTGTCTGTATTTAGGTATTTAATAATAATATAAAGTATATTGCTATAATCAGCCAATTAATTAGAAACTACGATGCTAATAATTAAATCTAACATTGTTATAAACCAAATCTGTTAAAAACCAAATAGAAAGTTGCTATTATTCATTTAAAAATAGTAAAAAAGGCATCAAATAATTTAAAAGCAAACCAAATTCATGTAAAGTAACAACCTCGAAATAAAATATTTTAAAGCATGAATGTTCATAGTGCCAAACTCTAACCATAAATAATGAATATTGTTTTTAAAGAATATTCTCAAAATATGCTTATATTTGTTGTTTTCAATGTGTATGCATATTCTTTTCATGACAAATCTTAGAAATTGTCTATAAATCCGGATCTAATGGTTGACCCGATTCAAAGACATTCATTCTTGATTTTACAGATGAATTCGTGAAAAATAAAAAATAAAAAACATGTGGGCACTACATGCCATCTCGATTCCTCATACACCAAAGGTTTTGATGGTGATTCCATTCCAGTCGAATTCACATTCCACATGAAAGAACCATCAAACAATATTTGAAATATCATCTCATACACTTACAATAATTTTGTTACAACATGTTGGCATTCACTTAGCATTCCTGAAAATCTATCCAATTTATAGCAGATTGAATCTGAAGTAGGTGAAGAGAAGGTTGATATTCAGGATTGAAAGTGTATAAACTCAAGGTTTTTTTCGAGTTTAAGTTTTGCAGGTTTAATTAGAGTTTATATTTTTTTGTCATAAAAGATTAACTAAAAGACGAAATAAGTACCTGATGGAGAATGAACCATCAAGCCTATGCGGAAACCGAATGGAAGCACACATATGCAGAAAGCGAATTCAGTTTTGGAGTCTGGTACGTTGAAGAAAAAAGTGAAGCAAATAGGTATCAATTTCAATTTATTGAGATTACTATATTAGCAGATTTATTGGCCAATATAACAACATGATTTCTTTTTCCTGATTTGATAAGATAATTGAATACTTTCCATTTGAATTTTGTATTTTCTAGTCATGTAATTTTTAAAAAGATTTTGATAAGCCAAAAATAAAATGATGATAAAAGTTGAAAGTTGTAAACTCAATAATGCAATCAATATTTGAATTTTTTTTATTGGAAACGATATGGTAATTTTTTGAATGAATACCGATTTTGGTGGAAATTCTCATAATAATTGTTATTAATTACATTTAATGATTATCGGATTTGCTGTTATTGAATTTAAATGAAACCTGAAATTGTTTGAAAAGTCTCTTATGATGACAAGTGGCATTTACTGACTTGGCAGACTATGGAGATGACATGTGTCTTTAGGAACTATTGTTTTATTAGAAAGGATAGATTATTATTATTATTAGTTTTTTTAATACTTTTCGACGATGCATATTTGATTCGATCATTTGCATTTGGGACTTGTAGGAATTTATGGAGATGGTGAAACATAGGGCTGTCAAAATTATACCACAGAAAACCAACCAACATGTTATCAACTGAACCAATAAAATTGATAGCCAATATATTCGGTAGCCAATATGTTTGATTGGTAGTACCATACCAATTAAGCAATATTAGTATGTTAATAGTACAAAAGTTTGAATATCATGGTAATATCGAACCAACCAATTCATTATATATATATATATATATATATATATATATATATATATATATATATATATAGGCTTAGGTTATTATATTCAAAGTAATTATTGTGTTATTGTATGCATAAATATGGGTCAATCACTTTACTTATTTTAAGAAAGTGATTAATACATATTATTGAATTAAATATAATTGAAAAATACCATCTAATTTAACTAAAAGGGTATTTTAGTCAATTAATATAGATTTAATAAAGGAAATTTGCATATTTTAAGGAATCATAGATTCTATTAATTTTAAAAATCCGATTTTTCGAATTATAAGGTTTTTAATTCGGACATTCTGATAGAATATGTTTGAGTATGTTCAAAAATAAAAATATTCTTGAACCATAAAATAATAAAAATATTCTTGAACATATTTGTTGATCATGACTTTGAAAATTTCTTGTAGAATAACAATTTCTCGAACCATCAATTGAAGAATTAAAACAAACATTACATTAATTTTTATAGAATACATGTAACAATTGCTAAGAATTAAATTTATTGTTAAAGAATAAAACTACAAAAAAACTTTCAAATCTGATAAAAAACATCAAAATCTAACAAAGACACTAATACATTCTAAAAGAATAATGTTGCTAAGAAGCATCATTCAAATTTCGTGGTCCGTTCTTCAAGCATCAACTTTTGTGGAAACAAATCCAATGAATAAATTAGTGAGAAAATATCCGTATTCCATTCCAACATAATTGGAATTCGTGATTACATTCTGATGGAATTGGAATTCATTTACCAATAGTTGTATCAATTCGGGGCATTCTAACAAAATATGTTCATGATTATCATAAAAAACATTCTTTTCTGATAGAATACTATAAACGAAGAAATATCATTCAGTTGAAGCATTTTAGCGAGCGTTTAGTGTGCATCAAAACAACTTTCAATTTCCCGTAAAAATTAGACAATCAGAATAAGTTCCTAATGAGTTGTAATATTGCAGTTAAAATAAAATTTTGAATAAGATTAAAAAAGAAATTATGGATTTGAATATATGAAAATGAGATGAACATAAAACCTGAGCATAAAAATTGGAAGGCAGTGCCTTTTTATCCTTCACGCAAGTGGAAGACTAAGTATTAGAACATGAGGTGATATTCAACATCCTATTTTTCACACTATTTGGTCTAAATACGCATGAAATTGCAAATGCGTCTAGGTTAAAAAGGCTTAAGGATTGAAATCCAAATGGAAGATTTATAAAACCAGCCACTTAAAATCCAAATGCGAGATATGTATTTTGTTATTAGTTTATTAATCGTTAATTTTTAGTTATTAAAAAGGACAAAATAAAGATTGAGGAATCGAACAAACCTGATTAGCAAAACCAACACCACAACCAAGCAGAATCCTGCCAACAACGAGCATGGCAAGGTTTTGAGCAGCTGCATTGAAAATAACTCTGAAGATGAAGAAAACTCCGGCAATTAACATAGTCAGCCTTCTTTCAAGTTTCCTCGTCGTGTAAGACGCGAAGAAAGTTGTTGTCAATCTAACGAGATACAAGGAAGAAGTGAATAGTTGTAAGCCTTGATTGTCATACTTGCAGTAATTACAATCAAGGTCACCTTTGCTCGTCTTCCTATACACCACCGAAAAAAACTTCTTCAAAAAATCCGGCATCTACATCACTCCGCCTGTGTAGATCACATTCAATTTTTGTGTTATTAAAAAATAACGAGAATCGTTACGATCTAACTAAGGATTGAAATCGTTAATTTGGGGGCGACGATGAATAGAAGAGAAGAGAAGAGGGAAGAGGCGGACGTGAGGATATATATACTACATATTGGGTTTTAAAACTGATATTTCTAAATTAAAAAGGATATTAATTGATTTATATATTTACCATAATTAATTAAATGTAAGATTACATATTTACCCTTTGAAAAGATTGACCTATATTTATTCATACAATAACATAATAATTAGTTTAAATACTTGAACCTAGCTCTCTCTCTCTCTCTCTCTCTCTATATATATATATATATATATATATATATATATATATATATATATATATATATATATATATATATATACTAGTTGTGAGACTCATGTATTATATGGGTTAATTTAAAAAAAAAGTTAATATATGAGGTCTAAACAATTAAAAACTATGAATTTATAAGAAAATAAGAAAAATAATAAATTATTAAATTTGAAATGCTTTTTATATTTTAAATTTAAACAAATAATTTAAATAAATAAACAAAAGAAACTAATAAACTTTAATTAAAAATTTTGAAATTAGAAAGTAAGTTCATTAATGAAATTGATATCCATTTATTACTATATTTATTGCAATTATTACATTAAAATATTATATGAAATTTAATAAAATAGAAAAACCCATAAAATCACATGTGGAAAGAAAATTAATTCAAAATTACCACAAATTGACATTTGTCAAATTGAAGGAGAGCATGCCATGTGGCAAAAAAGTTCTTTATTTATTAGGGAGGATATATAAGTTCAAATGTTTCTCACATCTATCGTGTGCTATAATGCACCAGTAAGAATTAAGTATTAATTATATGTATATTAAATGTTATCCATATTTATAATTCATTTTTATGGAAACTAATTAAATTCGTCATTACTGTCAACAATAATATTCTGTCAGAATGAATTCATATCTAGAAGAATGAGAGTGCATTCCAGCAGAATGAGAGTGTATTCTAGTAGAATACACTCTCGTTCTTCATCATGCAACTTTATTGTATTTTAAGTGAGTGAATTCTGAAACAAAATATGAATTCATATATAAAAAACTTAGATGTGAATTCATTCTGAAAGAATGTTATTGCTGACATTAATGATGAATTTAATTAGTTTCCATAAAAAGAGATTTATAATTATAGATATCATTTAATATACATATAATTATGGAAATCACTTAATATCTATATTTATTTAATTAAATAACTATTTAATTTACTAAATTCTATTGGTGCATTTTAGCACACAATAAATGTAAGAAACAAAATAACATAGCCATATATATATATATATATATATATATATATATATATATATATATATATATATATATATATATATATAAATGAAATCGTATATTTTATTGTTAATTGTGCTTAATGTTTACAATTTTAAAATATCATGTTAGTCATTTGGTCGTATTTTTCAATAGATATTACGATGATAAATACAAAATTAAAACTTTATTCATACAATAACAAGATAATTACTTTAAATACCTGATCCTAGTTCTCTCTCTCTCTCTCTCTCTCTCTCTCTCTCTATATATATATATATATATATATATATATATATATATATATATATATATATATATATATATATATATATATATATATATATATATATATATAAACGAAGTCGTATATTTTATTGCTAATTGTGTTTAATGTTTACAATTTTAAGAATATTATATTAGTCATTTGGTCGTATTTTTCAATAGTTATTACAACGATAAAATACAAAATTAAAACTTTATTCTTTTCTAAGTTAAAAGAACTGCATAACTAATTTTCTTTAGTAAACGTCAAAATTACCCAATTTATTTTCTTATTTTTAAATTTGACAATCGAAAATTAAAAAAAGTTGAAATATATTATTACCAATTTGTACCAACCAAATTTGTCGGTTACCAAACATATTGGTACCAAATTTACTTGACACGATACTGATAACAAATTTTTTATACCAACTATAACTGATACGGTACATGATTCAGAAAAAAAAAAAGAATCGATACCGAATCAATTCCACCCTTAATAAATAAAACGTGATGTTTCTAGAAGACTTCAATGAGATTAAAGATGATTGGTTTTTGGTGCAACACTTTTTTTTTGTTACTTTTTACCATTATATAGTGGCAATGGTTTTTTTTGGCTGTTCGTTTCTTTATTCTTTTCTATTAAATTATATAAAGCTAAACTTATGCTCCACTTGTAATAAAAGGAGTTGGTGGTTTTCAAAAGGAAAATAAAGAGCATGTAGTTTAAAATTTTCTAATGGATTACATATCAACATCATGGGATAATAAGGTTACTAGGATACCTTAAATGTAGACTTATTCCTAACTAGGATAAAGAGCATGTGGTTTAAAATTTTCTAATTGATTACATATCAACGTCATGGGATAATAAGGTTAGTAGGATGCCTTAAATGTAGACTTATTCCTAACTAGGATAGAGTTTTTATGAAACATGAGTTGAGGGGTTAAATGGATTAGAATGGGAAACATTTAGAGAAGCTTAGATCTAGGGCTTGAACCCCACTTGGGAAACTTAGATCAAGATCTTCCATCAATTTCACTCTAGCAATCAAATAAGTACATCTTCTTCATCTCCAAGTTGTTATTTCCAACTTTGGGGGTGTTTTGGTGACGATCACCATTGAAATCACTTTAAAACAAATTATTTGATTAACTGGTACGTAAATGGTGTTAGAACTCATTCCTAATAAACGTCTTCATTTAATTGAGGAAAGTCCAAAGTGATCGATCACTTGTGTGAGTTAAGCTTAATTGAAGCTTTAATCATGAATTAGATTTGAAATTGAGATCATTAAAGGAGTAGTATTTCTTTAAACCTTATGTATAACATTTTATATTTATTGGTGATCATTAAAAATCGTTGCCTAAGAAGTAATGGATTGTGCTACCAATTTTTTTAAAAGTTACACAAATGGCTACTTCCTATGGTCTTAAAATATATGATTTATGAGTATTAATAAGACGAATGGTGTTGATTAGGTGTAGCTAACCTTAATTAGAGATTTGTGGATTGGATAACTGATAATATCGTGATTAATTGTCATGTTCGATAACCTTTCTGAAGTGAAGGACACAACTATGTTATGGATCTGCATATTTACGTGAGTAATATAAGTAGATGAATTCATATTTTCTATTATCTTTATGTTCTAACCTTTTTTTCCACCGCAACCGTCTTTTAGGCGATGGGTTACATGAAAACTTAATTAACACACATAAAAGTAAAACATATACAGATCCTTACTGCAAAAAACTCACAAAATTCCAAATCAATATTCAGAACAAAAGAAAAAAAAACATGTTCCTAAATCATTAAAGCTCATCAAACTAAATATATAGACCGAAAGATCAAAAACATCAATGCAAACTCTAACTCCAAGCATCAGTAAACTCAAGACCATTTTAAACTTTTTTTTAAGTCGTAATTACATGTTTCTATCATGTGGGTCTAGTTTTAGTAATTTACTCTAAAACATATTAACAAAATACATAATATTAATTGAAATAAATATGTATTACATTAACAAATAAATTAATGTGGAACTAGCCCACTCAGTAGAGACTTTGTCTCTTAGATTGAAGGTTTCGAGTTTTAATCCGAACTTTGTCGAATTCTAGTAATTTCTAACCATTAACTAAGTGTTCAAAATAAAATAATCATTAATTTACATATAATCATAATCATTAGTTTAACATACAATAAATAATTTGGTGGCCTAATATATTATCCTAAATTAAAAGACTTAACAGTACCGATCATATCTTTTTTTTTCCATCGTGCGTCTTAATTTTTATTTACTCGCATGTCTTATTTGGTTGCTCGTATGGTGGGAAAGCAAACCAACACCCGAGGGATTTAAATATTGTCTCAATAGGAATGTCAAGCTGTAAAATCGATCTCACCTAACAACTTGCAAATTCTAGTTCCAGTTTTTGTTTCTTCTACGCATTGAAATAGAAATCGTTATAAATAATTGACAAATAATAAATAAATAAATAAATAAATAAACAAAACTACTAAATTTTGGATCATATATGAATGATGAATCATCATTTTCCTACAGGCCCAACCCTATTTTCCTATAGGCCCAACCCTGAAAGAACTGGATAAGACAAGGGCCCGTAAAAGTCTAATTCTCGTGACAGCCCATAACCAAAAATCCTCTCTACTAAATAAAAATAATTTCACCACTTGTCGATCTCTCGTTAGTTTCCAATTTCAAAATTAAAATCATATACTTATATATGTAAAGTATTAAATATAATAAATATTAAATTAAATTGCAATGAATACGTTGCTTTATTTTTATTTTAAAATTTTACATTAAAAAATATTTATTGCTTACATTTTAATGTTTATTTTTTTTTTAAAAACATTAACCCATATAATATACGAGTCTCAAACCTAGTTGGTTATATATAAAAAGTTGTGGTCAGTTAGGCACTTAAAAAGCCATTTACTCTGATGGGTTAATCTCTTTGCTTTTAATGTGTAAGTCACTAATTCTATTTCTGTTTTTAACAATGTGTTTAATTTCAACTCAAAAAAGAGGCTTTAGATATCGTGTTTTAGCTCAACATAGTCCTAAAAACAAGACAGCCATTCTTTTCCTACAAGCTTCGTTGATAAAGATAGATGAAGAGATGATGATATTTAGGAGAGAGAGTTATTTCGCTCTGATACCATCTTATTTGGTAAAAGTAATCCTGTGTATTTTCTCATTCATAAAACAATATATAGGGTACATAATACAAAAAGGGCGTAATACAAACAATGGGGCCAAAGGCAGAATACACATAGACACGTATACATGAGTACTTATTAACAAATATAACACGTGGAAACCAATTATGCATTACGAATTCATATTCATACTTCTCAATATATTTAGAAATAAAGTAGAAAACGTAAATAAACTATTATGTTAATATTGGTTGATAACGTGAATGCTAAAATGTTTGTATACAAAGTTTTTGTGAATATAAATTTTGTATATTTTATTGATGTTAGGAAAAAATTCGAAAACTTTTATCGTAAGAATAATAATAAGCAAAAGTTCATGCTGTAAGCACCTGAATGGTTAAGCAAGCAAAAATCCAAATAATAATGTAGTTATGTGGATTTTGTAAGATTTTTAAACGTCAAACCATCCACTTCCACCCTAATTAATGTTAATTTCGTTACTTGTGTTTGTTAGTTGATAGTTAAAAACAATTTATTAGATAATGAGAATATGAGTAGGAAGTCATTTATTTTATCTTTTCTTTTTCATTTCTTTTAATACACCTAGCTTTCGGGAACTATTGTATATATATTCCTTCAATCTTGCTATCAAACTATAACTTTTTCAAATCCAACGTGCTTTGAAATTCTCTCCGGGTATGCATTTTTTTATAAGTCTATCGTTCTTAGACCTTTTTTTTTTCTATAATCTCGTTCACAGTTATTTATAACATAATAGAAGTTAATTTCTCATTGGAAGATCTAAAACTATTATATTGTTACAATAATTCCAAAAGATGTTGCTTACAAGTTACAATGCCATAAGTTTTGTAGATATGTATGATTCATGTAAATTAATAACATACATCAATCAACAAAGTTCTTTTACATATGTATTTTGAATGATTTATGTTTTTTGTATGCTTTAAGATATAGAATGCTCATACTTTTCAAGTTTCACTTGGTGCTTAAATAAATTTCTCTTTTTCTCTTTTTTTTGTTGAGACAACAACTTTATTAACATATTAATAAAATTTTAGAAAGAACAATAATATATTACAAAGAGAAGAGAAGATAAGACTCATATTGTAAAGCCAACCAACTCAATTTGTTTTACACTTATTACTCCTATTAAACATCCAAAAATAAAATTGAGAGACGGTCTTGTCAAATAAGGCTGGAGAGAGTGGTGTCATACTCCCTCCTTTTACCGTAGTTTTTTACAACACCCAAGGGGTGGATAGCAGTGGAAGAGAGATAGAGAGATAAAGGAAGAGAGAGAGAAAGAGAGCGCTCCCAATTCTTACCACACTCTCCAAATTGCACTCTGAAACCGCAGGGAGGGGGCGGTGTTTCAGTGTCACATCAGTTGAAACTGCACCCCACACCCTTCAGTCTAACTTTGTTTTCCTCGTTTTGATAGTTCTAAAAAAACATATTGTTCAGCAAGTTTCAGAAACCCCAAAAAGCTCTAATAATAACCAAATCAAAATACCAATAGACCTTTGGTCTAGAATTATGGTAAGATTTCATCACTTCAATAAGTTAAAGGTTTAAGTCTCATTTAAAACATAGATAGATCATGTAGATTAGAATGTGTACAAATTGGTGTTCTAAAAAAATAGCCAGATTAAAATATATTTTTTTTGGAAAGAATTTCAGTGAGTTGCTAGCTATCAAGTGAGTGTAGCACTGATTTGTCAAATGGAGTTTTACATAATTGCACGTGTATTCATTTTTAGTTAGAAATTATTTAGCACAAAAATGAGGTACAGATAAGGAGATGTGCAGCAAGGATCCTTGTTGTATTGCTTAATATCAGTATCAATCAGAGTTTGGAAGTACAAAGGGCATATCATCTAGCTGTATAAAGTGTATTCAAAAGATGCTCCTAATCTAAATGGTCGAGGCTCAAGTCTTATGGTGGACAAAAGATATAGAATTAAAAGGAGGATTAGGGGGTGTATGTATTTGCCGTTTTAAAAAAATAACATAAAATAATAAGTATTATGTGAATCTATAAATGATTCTAAAAATCGGATTAAAAATAAAAGCTTCCTTATTTTTATGTATATTTCAGTATAAGTTCAAGTTTCTTTACATTTCGACATAAATTTTGTATACATTTTTATGTTTATTTTTATTTACGTATAACTAATTTTTATCAATACAGTCGTTAAAATTCAACTCAGTTTGTTTAAAAAGGAGAACTACATGCTTTAAATAGTTGAATACTTATACAAATGTATCAAATAATAATTTGTAGTAAATTACAGTTTCTAGTCCAGTTTTTTTATGAATTTGGTCCAGTTTTTTTAATTTTAACTTTTATCGTCTTTGAATTTGATCCCGTTTTTTTTCAATTTTAACTTTTATCGTCCTTATATCTGGTCCAGTTTTTTGAATTTTAACTTTTATTGAATTTTACTTGCAATGCATTTGGTCATTATGATGAATGACATCAATGGAGGCGGTTAAACCTATGCGAAAATACAATTATGCCCTTACCTTCTTTTAGTCACTTTATTATGTCTTCATCATTTTGAGTCTTATTTGTCTTATTTGTGGTGGGAATAAGTAATAAGTAAGAAGGGAAATGTTTATTCAAATTAGTTTATTTAGCTTATTTCTAACACAATAAGGTGATTTTAAGGATTTTATACAAAACCTTAAACTTAGCTTAGTGCGGTGAGAATAAACAATAAACAATAAACACATTTTTTTCCTATCCAAACACCCCCTAAATTGAAATAGAATCAAACTTCAAATCACCTTCCTGCCAATTTCTTCCTCGAGTAAAAAAAAGAATCAGACTTCAAATCACCCCTCCTTCCACCAATCTACAAGTAAATTTACTCCATCATATTTTATTCGTCCCTTTTAACTCCACTTTCTTGATTTCTTTTGTGATCTACATTTGTATTCATCAATTAACCTACCACCCATTAATGTTGGTGATTTCATAGATAGGTGAACAAAATTCAATTCCCACAAAAACGATGCTCAAATTTTGATATTTGATTCATCTTGATCCAAGGAAGAGATAGGTAATTGTTTTTCACCACCAAGATCGTCTATCAGGTAATTCCACTTCTGCAGATGAATTCTTTGTTAATCAAGTTAAGAAATTAGAAATTTTCTATTCTAGAATTCACTTTGGTTGATGCTAGAGCTTTGGTAAATCATCCATCAATGTTGCTTCGTTTCAATGAAAAGATGAATTAAAGCATAGTCTTCCAAGTTTTTTTTTTTTTTTTCCTTTCCAATATCATGATACTAGAGAAGATGAAAAAGATAGGCGTTGATGATGAAGGGATAAAATGATCATTTTCTTTTAGATTTAACCGTTGGACTGTTAAGTTAGCCTGGCATAAGGACTAAAAGCATGACAAATAAACATTTCATGGACGATAATCATTAAAAATGAAAAAACTAGACCGTTTCCATAAAAACGGCCTAACCACAGGGACGAAAATTGCAACTTTGTCAATAATGTAATTTGATTTTTTGTTCGGGTTTTGACTATGGAGGAGTAAAACATTAATAATGGTTGTAACGTTGTTCATAGATTTTGTTCGTTTTTTCTTTCAATGACGTAGTCAAGTCATGAAAAGCTGTCAATCTCTTTGCTTTGCCAATTGCTGTCTATCCATCTGTCTCTCTCTCTCTCACCTACATTCACATAATGACAAGCCTTCTCGATTTCACCCTTTTCAAATCCCAACATTTTTTATATTTTTCTTACGCAGAAGAAGTTCAATTCATGATTTGGCTCTTTTATAAAATCATCAACTTCGGATCTCCTTGTTTGATTGAGATTCAGTTTCTTACTACATCACGTAAGCTTATCCAATCTCATTGCCTGTCCTTTTGTAAATCGAGTTTACTAGAGTGATCTAGTTGCTGTTTTTTTAATTGATAAAATTCGAGCGCGATTTTGAATATGAGTTTCCGGTTTTTAGTCTATATCATCTCACAGTCGTATTTTCTTTGAATTACGACGAATCGAGCGAGAAAATTTGAGTTAGGTATGATGTCATGCTGATTAAATTTTCTCCCTAACTTTCATGGATCATCATTATCGTCTTCTGTTCTAGTTTATCCTCTAGTTTTCTGTGCATTGATCGACTCTGTTCTAGTACTTGCGCTTTGCACTCATGGTGTTAGATGAAAATCGTCTATTTAGTACATTTGAACTAACTGATGCTTGTAAAATTTTCTAATTATCTAGTAAGTTTAACAGTCTACTAACGATCTGATAACGATTCTCTTGTTTATTTCAGGGTGATTCTTCTGTCATGTAAAACACCAACTGCTATGGATCATTCATGAAATGCTTGAGCTTACTTGTAAGAGACTTGAGTGTTAACTAATTGGTGAGAATCTAAGCTTTCTTTCAAAAAAAATGGCTATGGCTCCTCCCATCAAAGTGTTTCTAGGCTCTTTTGCCTTCGCTGTATTTTGGGTATTAGCGGTTTTTCCTGCTGTCCCTTTTATGCCAATCGGAAGAACAGCAGGGTCTCTCCTTGGTGCCATGCTCATGGTTCTTTTTCAAGTAATAACTCCAGATCAAGCTTACGCTTCCATTGATCTTCCAATCCTTGGCCTCCTCTTTGGTACAATGGTTGTAAGTGTTTATCTGGAAAGAGCAGATATGTTCAAATATCTAGGTAAGTTACTCGCATGGAAAAGTCAAGGATCCAAAGACTTACTCTGTAGAATCTGCTTAATATCCGCTGTTTCCAGTGCTTTTTTCACTAACGACACATCATGTGTTGTGTTAACTGAATTCGTACTCAAAATAGCAAGACAACAAAACCTTCCACCACATCCGTTTCTACTAGCACTTGCTTCAAGTGCAAATATCGGGTCATCCGCTACACCAATAGGCAACCCGCAAAACCTTGTAATAGCAGTTCAAAGCAAGATACCATTTGGGGAATTTTTGTTTGGGATTGTGATGGCGATGTTGGTGGGCGTTTTCGTAAATGCGCTGATTCTGTTATGTATGTTTTGGAAGGTGTTATCTGTTCAAAAAGATGAAGAAGAACCTCCTGTTGAAGTATCAACTCAAGAAGACATGAATTCCCATCGATTTTCACCAGCTACAATGTCACATCTTTCATCTCAAACTTCTCACGAACTTGCTGCTAGTTTGGACGCGATGAGTCATCATCTTCACAACTCGCCAGGTGTCAACGGAACATTGGATAATCTCACTCTCAGGAACCGTATAACTTTAAGTGATGAAATCCACACCCCAAAAGACATTACAGGTACAGAAAACGGAAACGGAATCGGGAATGGCGATTCCGGTTTGGGTTTGGAGGAAAAGGATGAAAAGTCTGCGAAATGGAAGATAATGTTATGGAAAACAGGGGTTTATGTGATTACGATCGGAATGTTGGTTTCCTTTCTATTGGGATTAAACATGTCATGGACTGCAATTACAGCTGCTTTGGCTCTTGTGGTTCTTGATTTTAAGGATGCAAGGCCATGTTTGGAGAAGGTTTCTTATTCGCTTTTGGTTTTCTTTTGTGGGATGTTTGTGACTGTTGATGGGTTTAATAGGACAGGAATCCCAAGTGCAGTGTGGGATTTCATGGAGCCTTATGCACAAATCGATCATATTTCTGGTGTAGCAATTCTTGCACTTGTTATTGTTGTTCTATCAAATCTTGCTTCAAATGTGCCAACAGGTACACTATTTATCTGTCTCTTTCCATCTAATCTTTTTTTATCATTACCTTGGATTTGCTTTAATCTTTTAAAAAGTCATTTTTAGTTTTATTGTAAGTGAGTTTACTTTTTTGGTCCCTGAGTATGGTTAATTTTTGCAAATTTAGCAAACGACAAGGACTATTCTTGTAATTTACTCACGGATCTTAATTTTGCAGTGCTGTTGTTGGGGGCAAGGGTGGCGGCGGCGGCGGCTAGTATATCGCCGGAGAAGGAGAAGAAAGCGTGGCTAATATTGGCGTGGGTTAGTACGGTTGCCGGAAACCTATCTCTACTGGGATCGGCGGCGAATTTGATTGTATGTGAACAAGCTCGTCGTGCTCAAAATTTTGGGTATAATCTTACGTTTTGGGCTCATCTCAAATTTGGTGTTCCTTCCACAATTATCGTTACAGCTATTGGTTTGACATTGATAAGGGCATAATAATCTTCCTTCATCTTTTCGACATTTCCTTTTAGGTTTACTTAAAGAAAAATTCAGAAAAGAATGCTAGAGTTTTCACTCGATATATATGTAGCTATTGTTTTTAATTAGAATAAGATTGCCACAATCAAGTAATTTGTGCAGCCATGGGAATATGTATGTCTTGTGAAGCCAATATTGGATGTGAGAATGATTTGAATATAAACCCAACTCTCCTTGTATGTGTTTCTTCTTGTAAATGAAGTTAGTCTTTTTTGTATTATACTAAGAAATGATTACGTTAGACACTGTTCTTAAACAAGATTTTCACCCTTGTTGCTCGGGTATCACGAACTTTGTTTGGGGATTTATCCAACAAAGATTGCAACCTAAAGTTTGGGCAATCATATAGGAAGTCTTTGTCTGAATGTGTGTATATTGTCTATTCAATTTGCTGTAAAATCAGGAATCAAACTTAGTATTCATAGTATTAGTTTCATCACAAACAATAAGCATCATGAATGATAGTTTTATGTTTTTTGAAAACAATTGTGGAAGATTATCAATGAATTTCAATGGAAGAACATAAAAAGCTAGTCATTGTTGCCCTTAACCCTCCAAGGGGGTATGTGTTTAAGATCAAACTAGTTCATACTTCATACATATTTTGGACCACCTCATACATACTTTAGCATAATTTAAAATCTCATGTAGTAAATTTCAATCACCTAAAATGTTTTAGAAATATGGTTTAGTGGCACTTGAAAATCTAAGAATCGTGATAATCACTTTCAAATCAAAGTATTTGGGTGGTACTCCCAAATCCTCAATTGGATAAGACTCAGAGAAAATTAGAGAGAAAGAAAGAGAGAATAAGATTGTGTAATTTCGTGAGTACCAGAAAAATGACTGAAATTGGTTATAAATCTTCCTTGTCTGAAAAACTGTCAAAACTGTCATATAACAGTTTTTCTCAACAGTCAAAACTGTTATAAATTCGGGTTTTGTATAAGAATTAATGCAAAGTCAAACCCAGCCAGGGGCTCTACCCCTTGGACCCCGCTCCCAGGGGCGCTGCCCCCAGACCCCGTTCGTTCAGGGGCTTCACCCCTAAATGACAGTATACTTTGATACTTGATCAAACTTAAACAAATGTGTACTCCACACCTTCCTTGTTTAATATTTATCAAGATCATTTTTAGTCAACAAAGTAATCCCATTACACTTAAATAACATTGATGATAACAAATCACCAACAACATGTTGACGATGACAATAAAATCACAACATTTTTCACAATCCCTGTTCACAAAATAAACAAACAGACAAAATCTTGTACATAAGTAAAAATGCCAAAATGATTGAATTTTTACATATAAGTTTCCAGGTACTAGTCTAGTACTAAAACTTAACACTACTATAAGTTGTCTATCCTTCCTTATCCATCATTTTGGAGCAAATGCAAAGTCAAGTCTAGCTTCTTGAAGCAACTAATCTTCATACACTCATATAGCAGGTGAAACTTCAACCTAATATCGCTGGCATGTTCGAATAAATGCATGTGAAGATTTTTTACATGTGTTCCAATATTTAAATGTGAGATTTTTTCCACTTTTAATTCATCTTCTTTTAATATGACTGTATTAAAATGGAATTAGGTATCTCACTATAGTCTTTAATTTCACCCCAATGAACGACTTGTGTATCAACTCCTTTTCCACAAACATTACATTATTCATCAAGCTCGGTCCTAAGGAGGCGCAGGGTGTGCAACTGCATAAAGCTCAAAAAAGATAGGGCACGAATCTAAACCTTATTATCTAGTTAATATGTATGTTAATATATACCGTCTTATTCAAGCATATACACAAAATTTGTGTGGTTCAACTGGCCTAAGCGCCTTTTCTTTTGCCAACTTATTCGATTTCCATTAATCAATATTTGTTACTTCACGGAACACAACTCATTGAGTTGGTTTTCATGGATCGTGATCGTTGCCACGTAAATCATGAAAGGATCCATGGTATGTACTCTAAATGGCCTAACTTGAACATAGGTTAAAAATCTCGCTTGCTACCCGTGTAGATTCCAATAACCTAAAATGTTTGATGGTACTAAAATTACCAATGATTTGAATTTCAATTCCTTGCAATAAAATTTGAACCTACATGTAAATATTTTCTTGGTGGTGACCGGTAAGGGCGGATTATTATTTCGGTCTCTTGTTTGTTATATTGTTAGAGCATCTTCAATTTTATTTTTTTTTAAATGTTCAAAAGCTGTCACGTTGTGCTATAGCTCTACAAAATATTAACATATCTCCATTACCAGTAAACTATATAAAATTTATAAACGTGTTGGTCTCACTTAACTGTGTTTCTTTGTGGAGAGAATTTCACAAGCAAGATCAGCAAACAACACGTTGTTAGTTGAGTTGAGTTGAGTTTCGTGCGTCGTGCTGAATTTATTCACTTGTATATCCTTCCAACCCCCAAAGTTTTACTCAGTTTTATTGGAAAAACAGACAAATTTAAATTCGAATTATGCAAAAATAAAATAGAATGAATACAAGACATCCAAAATAAAATAAATACATCTCAATTCTTTGAATCATAATATTAATAGATAGATAGATACACACTCACGACTGATGACTCAAAGATAATATAATATAATATTTAATATAATAAATACAGTTTGCCAAGTAAATTAAAGGAAACACAAATTCAATTCAATACTGACTCTGCATTTTATGTACAGCAGTTTCAGTTTTTTTTTCAACAAAAATAAAAAAGAAAAAACTAAGCCTCTATTTATTTATTCAGTCTAATTTCCTACTCTTGTGTTTGATTGATGATATAACATGCGAGATCCTGTTTTATATGCAAAACCCACCTTAAAATGGTGGGTACCGTGCACATCTCTCTGAATCTCAACTGAAAATGACATTTCTACCCCTGGCCCTGGACCCTCACAAAGAATGACATCTTGTAGCCTAGTTCACAAAGGGTTTAGATCCAAAGAGGGTTTGAAATGAACTCTGTCCCTGAGCAGTAGATGGGAGACAGAGTCTGCCAGCACCGCGTGTCCCCCGTGAAGTAGTTCGTGGGTCAGCCCACCGAAGTGCCTCCCGGGGGACTGTGACTGTTTTGACCGGAACATATCCGGGATGTTGTTGACTGGTTTTGAGATTTCGTGAAGGTAAACCGACTGGTTCACATGATGAAACGGGATTTTACCACCACCACCCCCCATTGGAGGAGTGGAGGCACCGGAGGTGGTTCGTGGGCTGGATATGGGTGATGGTGACATCCTTCCGTTTACATGTTGGTGTTGGTGTTGGTGTTGGTGTTGTGGTGATCTTGAATGTAAAAGTGGGCTCCCGATTGGTGACACCGGGCATGATATGTTCCTTGGTATTTGAACATCACTGTAAATTCAAAAATAATTTATTATTATTAATAATTTAATTAATTAATTAATATGATAATGTTTAACAAACATACCTGGAACCAAAACCTGGTCTTGAAGCTCTAAATGAATGAGTAACGAGTCTATCGGAATCAAGTAGTTGTCGGTTTCTTGGATGTCCGATTCCCTGTTAAATTAGTTTTTTAGTCCGAAACCAACACAAACAAGGGCAGTAATGTAAATAAATAGAGGAAAGATTTGATTTTTATTTTTTATTTTACGTACCCCATTGGGATCGGAGGAAGGTTCCGGATAGGGATAGGGTAGTAGTGGTCTTTCCAAAGGAGCAGCATTTTTAACAAAGCTGTGATCCAAGAGTTGGGCTGCTGTTGGCCGATGTTGTGGATTCCTTTGTAGACATTGTCTTACAAAATCTTTTCCTTCATCCGATAAATGATCAGGAATTACAGGGAGTTCTTTACTGTTTCCAATCTTAAATAAGGCTGCAACCTGTTAATTACAATTTTAAATTAAATAAATAAATAAAGAAAACATATTAAGGTCTTTTTTTTTTTTACAATGTTAGTACTGACCCCTTCATATTGGCTCCAAGGTGGTTTAGTTGTTGCCATTTCTAGAACTGTACATCCGAGACTCCAGATGTCAACAGCAAGGTTTGACCCGTTGCTGTTCTTGATGATCTCAGGTGCCATCCAGTAAGGACTTCCTTTGAATGACAATGGACATGTTTGCCCTGTGATCTGTGTAATCAAGTTTTTTTAATCTTTTACTTTTTTTTACCCTCCTCATACTTTATTCCCTGAATTACATCTTTGGTCCCTTATCCAAGTAAAATGACGATTTTTGGACCAAATGTGCAAAAAACATCTATACTCAAGGACCAAAAAGTTTACAAGAACCTCATATAAAGGACTAAAGATGCAAGAGAACTTTTTGGGACCAAGATTGCATATACTCAGGGACCAAAAATGTAATTTGGTCTGAGAAGAAAAAATAAAATGTAAGCTTACATGTTTTGCCATTCCAAAATCAGCAAGTTTGACTCGGCCATTTGGGTCAACAAGGATATTTGCTCCTTTTATATCCCTATGGATGGTATGCTTAGCATGTAAATATGCAAGCCCTGATAAAATCTGTTGTGTGTAACTTCGGATCGCCAGCTCACCAAATTGTCCGTATTCTTGAAGAAGTTTATAAATTGAACCACCCGACACGTACTCCAGATATATATAAAGTTTGTCATCAACCTGTTCATTCATATACACAACCACCATTTCTAACATTATAAAATTACCATTTTTTTTAAAGATAAACTTCTACAAAAACAAAACAAACTTGCCATTTCAGAACCATAATACTGCACAATATTTGGATGGCTTAACCGGCTCAGTAAAGAAACTTCCTGAAAAAAAAAATCAATAAATGAAAATTGGAAAAGGAAAAAAGTATTAAAAAATTATGTAGTTTTCCCAAACTGCTAATACATACTTGTCCCAACTGTCTTGCACTTTCCTTTGACTTTGCATCATCAGAGAACAATGTAACTTCCTTCATAGCACACATTTCGCCACTTTCACTACACCAACAACATGATAAGTCCAAATAAGAGAAGTGAACAAACTAAAAAGATAATGAAATGAAAAATAAAAATCATACCTATTGAAACCAACATAAACATGACCAAATGAGCCTCTACCCAGAAGCTTCCCTTTCTTCCATCTTGACCCTGGGCTAGGTAAATTATCAGGCCTCCCTGGACTTCTTGGAACAGAAGGTGAAGTGGCTGCTGAATTTGACTGAGAGAAGGGTAAAGAATTGGAAATTGTAACCACCGGAGGAAGCGGTAAGCGGTGACTTTTCTGTTTCACATCTTCTGACCGATCTGCCCCTCCACCTGCCCTTGGATGAAGTGGTGTCACTGCCCCACTATGGATTCTAGAGCTAGGACCTGGACTTGTCATTTTAGGACTAGGAAGTGGAGAACACTCTGGGCTACCTCTACTTGGTTGCCAAAACAACCCTGCCATGTCACCTCCCATGGAATTATGACCCGAGTTTTGACCCGACCCAGGGCTAGAACAGTGACCCGATCCGGATCCAAGAAAAGGGAAATCTGGATTAGGTTTTGAGGTGTAGAAAGCTGAATTTATAACTTGCTCTGTTCCAAATGCACGTAAGGGGCTTCTAGAAGGACTTGATATGGAAGAATCCGGAGCACTGAAGAACGCACCATGAGAGGGGACCTGAAGATTCGGGACATGACTTCTTAAAGGCTTTCTTCTAGGTGGTGAAGAGGAGATGTGATTATCAAAAAGATGATCATGTGGTTTTGGTACCTCCCTTTTAGTTACAGGCAACTGATCCTTAACAATCATACTTCATAAACAAAAAGAGAAAAACATACAATGAATCAGTCATATACAAGATTTAATGCATTCTTTTTTTTTTTAATTTCAAATTTATAAATATGCTTACTTGGAAGGGCTGCCTGCAGTTGTTCGACTCCCGGTATCATAATCAGATGCCAAGGGGCTAAGCTGGCTTGAATCAGGTGGATCATCACTATCACTATAACATTCACTAAAAACAGAATCTGCTCCATCAAAATCTCCTGCATCTGGTCTGGTTCGCATATGGGGGAGTGGAAGAAAGGGAGGCGTTTTGGAGCCCTTTTCTTGTTTTTGTTTTCCGGATACACTGAGTCCAGACTCGGTACGAGTCATACGGGAAGGGTGAAGAACTGGAAGAGGGAGTGGTTGAGCCTGAGGTCGTTCTTGAAAACTTTGACATCTTGCCACAAGTTTGGATTCTTTGGAAGGTGACACGGATCTGGACTGAATCCTAGATAGAGACCCAATCTCTGAAACTGTGTCACTGCAACCTCTCCGGGAACCACCTGATTTTTTGTCAGAAGAGATCCTAAACTTGCGAATTGTGTCAATGATACTATCCTTGCTTGTTTTCTTCTTTGCGTCTTTTGATGATGACACTCTCCACCATGAAGGCATGTTTCTCGATGTTATATAGAAGAAAAGGAACCCGAAGTAAAATCTAATCCGCCACCAATTGGCCAATCCCTAAATTTCACATGAGATGAGATGATCCACTATCTTAGTATGTAGAGTTCTCCAAGAAATTTGCTACCAAGTGTGAGAAAGTTAAATCATTTGTCCTGGTATAGAGAGAAGACAAACAACTTTAAGAAACTTTACTAAGAAAGGAAAATTTAAATTACTTAAATCATGTCAAGCAGCATGGCTATTTCAATCTACTTCTGTATAAATCCTATGGTTCAAGCTTCAATGGAATTAATTCTTCATGAAAACCGAAATCGAGCAAAATGAAATCTCTCCGACGTCCCTAAATAAACGAATTCGTGTTATTAGAAACAAAATTTCCACCATCCACAATGTTCTCCTGCTAAATAGAGGATTTGATCTTCGACATTTCATCCGCTTCGGAGAACAAAGAGACATAGCATCTAAGAATTCTGATTAGGGCAGTAACCAATTCGATCTATACCGGTCCATAATTACAGCATTTGACCATAGATCTACACACCGCTGCATCGAGAATCAAAGGAACAGACCGGAAAAGCTTAACACGAAAGGTAATGAAAGTTTATACAACTTACAAGGTGGAGCATCTGATATATGCTTGAGCAGCGGTTGAGAAATGCAACGAACGAGCAGCACCGAAAGTTGGACGTCTGAATTAAGCTACAAGAAGAAGAAGAAAAGGAGAAAAACAAACAAAATCTAGTAAAAAGATATGGAATTGTGAGGTTTCCAAGTGATGTTCTGTGAGAATAAACTGGGAAAAGGAGAGCAAGAGAGAGAGATCGGAGAAAGTATAGAGAGAGGAGGAGGAGGGGTTGGGTTCTCTTTTTTGCTTTCACTTTAGATTTGTTTAATGGAGGAGAAGAGAGTGGACTTGTACTGGTGGGGTAAGTCGTTAGTATCCCCTCCTTAAATATATAAGTAAAAAAAAAAAAAATAGACCAAGTGATTATCAAATTTTTTATCTTTTTTGTTTATATGTTTTGAAAATTACTATATAGTATAAGATATAAAATTTTCTATTGAGATAAAAATAATGAATGTCAACTTATAATCATAATAATAATTATCTGTTAGTTCAATTACTTCGAGTTTTCATACTATAGTCATCGTAGTGATTTCATTATTTTCTAACTATTTCACATCATTATGTATTAAACCTAATTTGTTAGTTTTTACGGCATCACTTAAATTGTTATTGACATGAAAACTGTTACATAATTCCACAAGAATTATATTTTCTAGCAAACTTTTGAATCATTTTATAAAATATCATAATAGTCTTTATTTCAGTGTGAAGTTATAATTATGATTTTTACATGCTTCATAACATACCATATGGTTAAATTACGGTGGTGATGTAGCTCAATTTGTTTAGAAATAAATTGTCCGGAATTTGAACCAATATATTATAATAATCGATAAATTTTACTTTTATACAAATTAATATTATTTAGTTTGGTATTGTCATCAATTCTTATTGTATTTTATAAATCTATAATATTTAATATAGATCTATCAAAAGTTAAATGGATATCATTACTAAAGATGTAAGAATACTTATCATAAAATATTAATTTATATTGTTTTTAAGATCAAAAAAATCAGTCGTTTAAAGTTCAAACTAAAATTATGATATATTTAACGTAATTATTTTAATTTTCAAAAGTTAATGTGAAAATATATTATTTACTATATAATTGGGGATGATAAATTATTTCTCTTAGATGAACTACTATGCATATTCATTAAAATATTAAATTACTCTACTTTTAGATTATTATAAATTAATAGTCATAATTAGACTTATCGCCTGTCATTTTGTGTTGGGTCGTTTTCACAAAATCCTATTTTGTGGAGAAAAAAAGTCTCATACGGTTTACCAATAATGTCTTCAATAAATCAAACGTCAAATCTATGTATTTATTCAATCATTAAAGGTCTCTGGGATCTTTATTTAATTCAACTTATTGCAAAAATGTTTATTAATTTATGATTCTGTTGTGTATTTGCGTAAGCATACAATAATTAAAAACAAAAACAAATTAGAACTAACAAAGGTTGAACAATAGCTTCTATCTTTGATAGAACAAGAATGCAAACCTTTTACGTTTTTCTAATTTTCTCTCTATGGTTAAAACTCAAAAGTCTTTTGATTTTACAAAGTTTACATGTTAGGACCCTAGACTTATCTCTTATTTACAAACTAACCCTTCAGCTAGTTTAATAACGTATTTACAGTTTACACAACAATCTCCACTTTGACATTCAAGTAAGTCCACCCGCTGCTTTCGGTTATGATTGACAAATATGTATCCTGGAAAATCAACTAATGTTATCAACCGAACCAAAAATATCGGTAACCAATATGTTTGGTTGGTAGTATCATACCAATTGTGAAATTGTGGTACGGTGGTGGTACAAAGTTTTCAATACCACGGTATATATATATATATATATATATATATATATATATATATATATATATATATATTTGGTGTTTATGATTTACAAGCTTAGATATTAGCATTTAGCGAATTAGTAAAGTTTAAAGTATTAAACTTATATTGGCGTGTTCAATATTCTTCCACTGCTTTAACTTATAAACTCATGATAGAAATTAATAATATCATTTTGGAATGAATTTTCAATCTTAACCATTAGAAAACTTTTA
This sequence comes from Lactuca serriola, assembly GCF_051521515.1. NCBI lineage: Eukaryota > Viridiplantae > Streptophyta > Magnoliopsida > Asterales > Asteraceae > Lactuca > Lactuca serriola. The sequence continues at coordinate 11,076,297 of NC_136415.1, read as the reverse complement.
TTCACAACCCCCCCCCCCCCCCAATTGAAATTTCACAATGTTAAAGAACACAAGAATCATCATTCACAAAACCCTCATATATATTAGTATATACCGTTACCAAAGATGTAGCAACCAAACTTATTGGTAGCCAAACAAATTGGTACCAACTATACTTGGTACGGTACTGGTAGAAATTTTTTTGTACCAACTATAATTGGTACGGTACACGATTTAGTGATAAAATGAATTGGTACCTACCAATTCCAGCCCTACTTTCAGCACATAAATTGTCTCTATGAAAGTGCAACCGTCCTTACGAAATAGAAATCGACACTTAGATAACCAACTTGTATCCAATGAAACATTCTCAAAGCCTTTAAGCCTTTCTTATCAACCAAATCTACCAAAACATTTGTCACCATTATCACGCCTCTAATTAATCCCTTAAGTTACCTTCATTGATATCACCATGAAGAAACCTCTCATGTTGCACTACAGGTGAAAAAAGATATTTGTAGTCGGTCTTTAAAATCTTTGTAGTCAGCCTTTACTATTCAGCTACAAACAAAATCCATGAATCTCACCATGACCATTTATCTTTAAAATCATCACCTTAACTCGTCGACTCACCCCTTTTTAGACAACCGTCTCCCATGTACTCGAACCCATACCTAAAATCTTAAGCAATCAAAGGACAACCCATTTGTATTCTGCCTTAAGGTAACGTTTGGTAGATAGATTAGATGAAACTTGACTTGCTTTAAATATACGAAAAAGATCGGACTTTACTCTACTAAACATAATTAGATTGGGCAGGATAAATGATTTAATATGGAATTTGTAAGACTGGAACATAACATAACAAGTTGTATGATTTTGTTTGATAAAGCTAAAATAGAAAATAACATAGGAATATGTTAAAATGATCATATTGCCTTTTGTAAAAATAATAGTAAAAACTTCTTTTAACAAACAAGTTTGAAATTATTAATTATTTTTCAAAACAAAAAAAATCAAAATTCATATATTAAAACTAGTTCTAATACCAAATATTCAAAATTGTTTCAAAATTAACAAAGTTATAAACTCAAATGGTTTCAAAAATACATAATCTTAAATTAAAAAAAAAGTAATAAACTTCAATTATCTTCTTCTAATATAGTTGCAACACCTTGATCCAGGTATTTTCTATTTCTACCTTTAGTATGAAATTTAATTGCAAAATTGATCCTTTGGCTCATTAAGTGAAAAACGAGCCTTCAGGTGAGTACGCTGTTGGGCGTACTCATGAGTACGTCGGGCGTACGTGACTGATGTCCAAACCCTAATTTTTAGGGTTTGAGCCCTATTTAAACATCATTAACTTCTCAAGACATTTTTCCTCATCAGCCTCCATCTCCCAATTCATCCCTAGCAAACCATAATCCATTATGTGAGCATTTTGAGCTTGAGAGAGTGTATTTTGTGATCTTGAAGGAAGAAAAAGAAGTGGAATCATCTTGGAAGCTCAAGACATCTTGGATCCAGAAATATCTCACCCTTAAGCATCCTTGAAATGTAATTATCTATAGTTTTGAGCTCATATATTCATAAAAATGAGAGCTTTGGCATCCTCATTAAGCCATGCAAGAGCTTTGGGACTTTGGATGACTTTTGGACCATGGGTTTTGAGTTTTTACCCTCTTGTATGCATGCAAATAGATGAAGTCAAAGAATTTATCCATTAAGACGTCCCTTTTTACTTAGATCTAAAGTTTGGCGCTTTGGCTTAATGAAATAAGAACTTAATGGTAAAATAGAGATTTAGCTCTAGTAAGTTGGGCGTACCTAGAGGTACGCTATGTGTACCAAACCAGGTTTCGAACCCGTGAATTTGAGAGGTACCCTCTACGTTGGGTATAGAGGGGAGTATGCAAGGCGTACTCAGTCCAAATGGAATCTTTGACTTTTGACCTTGACTTTGACCTGGGGTTTGACCAAGTTTGACCTAAGGGCATTTTAGGTAATTTGAGTTGTAGTTTGAGTTTAGGTCATTGCTTTTGGTATGGGTAACCTGTATAGTTAGCATTTAGAGCAGCATTCTTTTCTACTATCCTTTCAGATTGTGAGGTGACTTTTCCTTACAGTACTTGTGGGTCGAAGGCACCAATATCGGTCCACTAGATTATGTATCCTGGTATGTTTGGATTGATGTTGTGCTAGTTATGCAATAGAGTGGTAGATTTATAAGATTACATGCATTATTGAGTATATGCTAGATTGGTAGATCAGTCTGATTATCTGTATTTGTTGGTTATTGATTGTTACCATATGTATCGACATATTATGATTTATTGGGTCAAGGCGGTCATGCTTTGTGCTGAAGGCAAAGATACCCACGACAGTCCAGATAGGCTAAAGGCCCGAGAGGCGGACCAGTCAGGCCGAAGGCCTGGGGAGCGGTCCAGATAGGTTGTAGGCCTTGCGAGGCGGTCGGTCAGGCTGAAGGCTCATATTTACATGATGTTATATGTTTGGTTATGTGTGGTACTTTGGGGGAAAGTCACTAAGCTTTGGCTTACAGTTTAAGTTTTATGTATCAAGTACTTCATATGATCGGGGCAAGGTGAAGGTGTGATCATACACATCCTTCAATGACGTGTTTTGGAAACAATGACATTTGGTTTTGACTTGGGTTTTTATTGGAAACAATGATTTTACCTTAACTGAAAAAAATGAAAAAATTTATCGTGATTTTTAGGATGTTACAAGTTGGTATCAGAGCCCTGGGTTGAGAGAATTAGATGAGCATTCGTGTGAATACAAATTCAAACTAAGGATCTGTAAGAGTTTTCAAAATTGTTTTCAAAAGTAACTAAGGAATATGAGATGTCTACGATCAGCCGGAGCAAGAGAGTATACCCTAAGTTACCCACATTGTTATTTGTTTATGATGTTTGTGATAGAACTGTATGTTAGTGATAGGCTAGGGATCTTCAAGAATTGCATAATAGAATTACTTGATATATGATGCCTGATAGCCTAGGAGAACTTCTTGTATGGTATATGAAATTGACATCATTACTATAGTTGTTTAGTATGTGCATCATAGTTGTACATAACTAAGATTTTATAGCTTAAGAATGTTTAGTTTAGCCTTATTTCCTTATCCTTGTATGGTTGTGGGCTTAGGGTAGAATCAAGTATTCTACTGTCTATGGAACCCAACGTTATGTATGATTAGCATGCACGAGTGGTTACAGTGTTGGTGGAAGTTTCATGAGTGAGTGTAGCAAGCCAACTGAGGAATGATTAGCCATTCTTGAGATAGTGGGAATAGGATGTATGTGTATTCTAGTTGATGGGTTTATTTCAGGTAGTTTGTGATGATCAATTGAGACAAATACGGGTAGGTGTAGAAAGTGGTATGGGCCCATACTACTAGAAGCACATGACCCGTACACGTAGCAAGAAAGTCAAAAACCCTTAGGGATAGCCTTTCTATGATGGTTATAATAGTATAATTATGGAATTTCTGATATATTTTTGGTTTATTTTTAGTATGGTGTTTGCGAGAGGAGCTGGTGGCCAATATAGGCCAGGATTGACAGATGATGACATCCGTGAGTTGATCGCTACTGAGGTAGTTATTGTTTCTCGGGGTGCAATCCCCGAGGTTTTTAGGTCTATCAAGACCGCGATTATTTAGATATTTAATGAGTGGTCTGTCGTTGTGGTTGAGGCTGATGTTGCTACTGCGGAGGCCGAGAAGGATGTTCATTCCAATACCAGGATTTCAACAACACGAAGCCCTTAGAGTTCAACGGGGTCAAGGAACTGATTGTAGCTATGAGATGGATTTCTGTTGTGGCAGGCTGCTTCTTCACTTGTTCCAGTCCGGAGGACTGGAAGGTTAGGTGTGTCCTAAACCTTCTTCGGTTGGGTGTGAAGGACTGGTGGAACCTGGTGACTGGTTCTTATACTCCTGAGCAGAGGAATGTTGTTACTTGCAAAAAGTTCTTGGAGATGTTTCGCACGAAGTATGTTCCTCTGGTGGAGAGAGAGAAATTGGCTCAAGAGTACCTGGATTTGAGATAGACGACAGAGACGGTGACAGAGATCACCAAAATGTTTACTGAGAGGGCTCTATTTTTTTCCTGATTTTGCTGCTTCGGAGCAGTCCCAGATGATGTGATACTTAAGCATGCTCAAGACTGACATTCGGTAGTTTGTGTCCACCCAACGTTACATTACCCTCGCGCGAGCTTCAGGATGCCACGGGGAGGTGATAGATTGAGATAGAGACCCAAACGAGGGAGCAACGATAGGCTCCTGTTTAGTCACAGTGTTCAACAAAGCGGTTCAAGCCCGCTGATTCACAATTAGAAGGTCATATGGTCCATACTTCTGGCAAGTGTGTAAAGGTTCATGAGGGTGTTTGTCGATCTTCTTCTGGATGCTACAAATATGACAATGATGGTCATTATACGATTGATTATCGCTAGCAGGCCCCAGTACCAAGCATCAGGATTTGTTACCATTGTGATCAGGTGGGCCATGTGAAGGCCCAGTGTCCCTTGTTTGCTGCCAGGCCGGTGCAGGCTCCAGCCCTGGCTACTTTGAGGATTATAGATGGACACCATGGTAGGGCATAGCCACTGAGGGCTCAAGGTCATGCTTTCCAGCTCAATGCAGAGGAGGATAGGGCGGTATCGGATGTCGTTACCGGTATGTTTTCATTTATTAATCTGTCAAAATTATTTTATGGTATGCTTATGTTTATGATTATTCTAAGTACCTTCTTAATGAACTCATTGCATACTCGTATGCTTTTTGACTCAAGTGTGAGTCGGTCCTTTGTGTCTCAGTCCTTTAGTAGGAGTTTTGGTATGATTCTTAGAGAATTAGAGTGTCTGTTTCAGGTTTCTATCGCACACGAACATAGGATTTCTGCATCGAGCGTTTTTTGAGATTGTACCTTAGAGATTTTTGAAGTGTCTTACCCAACTGATCTGATCCATATCTATATAAGGGATGTGTGTGTGATAGTAGGGATGGACTGGTTGAGCAGGTTTAGTGCGATGATTGAATGTGAGGGTTAGCAGGTGGTAGTTTGAACCCTAAGTGGGGGAGAACTGATTATTTATGGAGAGGGTACCAGGGTTGGATCAGTCTTTTGTTCTACTATCAGGGATCAGAAGTATCTATAATATGGATGTATGGGTTACCTCACGTATGTGGTTGACACTCAAGTCGGGAAGGAGGTTTTGGTTTTGGATGTGCCCATATTCAAATAGCTACAAGATGTGTTTCCATAGGAATTACCCGGTGTGCCTCCTAAGAGGCAAGTTGAGTTTAAGATTGATTTGGTCCCTGGTGCGGCCCCGATTGCTAAGGCGTCGTACTGATTAGCATCACCTGAGATGCAAAAGTTGTCCTCTCGGCTTCAGTATCTGTTGGGAAAAGAGTTTATCAAACCGAGCAGTTCGCCTTAGGAAGCACCTATATTGCTAGTGAAGAAGAAGGATGGGTCTCATCGTATGTATATTGATTATCAGGAGTTGAACAAGTTAACAGTGAAGAATAGTTACCCACTTCCACAGATTGATGACCTCTTCGATCAGTTGCAGGGTGTATCTTGGTTCTCCAAGATCGATTTGAAGTCAGGGTATCATCATATGAGGGTTAGAGAGGGGGACATGGAGAAAACAATGTTTCAGACTCGTTATGGTCATTATGAATTCTTGGTGATGTCGTTTGGGTTCACTAATGCGCCTACAACATTTGTCACACTCCCAAACCGAGAAACAACGGAAACATTCAGGGTTGGAGGACGTCATGTACAGTATCATAACAATGCATAATAGTAAAACAAGTAACAATATCCATTGCATTAATAATATAGTTGTATGTCACCAAAAATGTATAACAAAATAAAAGACGAGTCTGAACATGCTCCGTCTTCTCAAAAACTGATCCAGTGTACCTGTCTACTGGTTCCCTGAGAATACAAGTTATTTTGAAAGAGAGTATCAACATTTAAGTTGGTGAGTTCATAAGTATTTTAGTGTCAAAAGTTTGCATTTGTTTCATGAAGATGTTGATGGGTTTGAGCCACAAGAACTTTCCTATGTGCACATGCAAATCCTAATTGCTTGGATCTAGGTTTCTCTAATTGAACATGCATTGTATCCAAGACTTTCAATACTAGATCTAATGTGAACAATTGATTCTAATCATATGAATTAGGATCTAGAACAATACCCTGGATTACTTGCTTGGTACTTCTTCTTCTTGGAGCTTAGAGTCACAATTGTCACTCCTCTAATGGCTTACAAACACCAACTAGCAAGAAGATGATTTGAGAGAAGGAGAGAGGTGAGAAATCGGCTCCAGGGTTTCCACAAAGATTCAGTGGCCGATTTCTCCAACCCTAAGGGTCTATATATACTATGAGCTCCTAGGGTTTCACCTTAAACCCTAATTGGATAACTTAGCCTCAAAGCAATCCAAAGATCCTTCTAGATAAGGCCTTGGACGATTTTTAAGATATCCATATCCTTAAAATCATCCCTTCCCATATCCATAAGGATTCATAGCCCTAAACACAACTATCACACATTTGACAGTTTATGCCCCTTTATTTAACTAATCTCTTTAAGCCACCAAATTAATTCCTAATTAATTTATGACTTATATCAACTAAATAATATTATTATTCCTATAACATATTATTCTTATAATACATTAATAATAATATCTCCTTTCTCTATATAAATCACCTTGTCAAGTTGCTATGGTGAAGGCAACCCAAAAGGACAGTGCACAACCGGGTCAAGTACTTACTAAATATAGTTACAGCCTTAGACACTAATCCAACAGTCTCCCACTTGGATAAGTATAGTAACTATATATTCAAACACAATCCGATTAGCAATCGTAGCTCTCAAAGATGTTGTCAAACTCAGATCTTATTAGTATCCTGTCCTTTAGATAAGGGATCGTATAGTCCTCTATTTAGATATTATGCGGACAATCTTATGGAACTTATTATCCAACAATTAGTTTCTCTATCTCAGATTCATTTGACATAGAACTTAATTGAACACATCAATTCAGTACTGACCGGGCCCGACACATAAGTCAAATCAAATCATCGAGGGGCCCTGATATCGCTTTTACCCTCTTAGGATAAAAGTAACAGATAAACTTCGACTTATATGCATTTACTATTTACTAATCAATCATACACAACAATACGTTTTATGACATCAATTTACTAATGCGGTTTCGCATTATCAATGCACAACCAATTAATAAACAATAAACCATATATCTTTGTTTTAAGACCATATGATATTATCGTCTTGCGATTACTTGTGTCTCATTCCAAAAAATAATTCCAGCAAGCACGAGTTTATTCCAATGCTTAAAACTTATTCATAAGCACTCATGAACGTTGCAGCAAACTTTTGCTATATCTAATACCTTTTAGACAATCTACACACCAATTCACAACAATCTTCATTCATACCTACTTCTAACATATGAGCGATTGTGGACCATTCGAATAATTCGATTATTCTTAATAACTCAATTATTCAGGAAGTCAAAACATGCAAAATGAAACAATAGTTAAACAATTAACATAAGACAATAGCTTTACTCATAAATAATACTCCTTTATTAATCATCAAATGTCAATTACATTTATCTATTACATGTTTCCAAAACTATCTAATCCAAACTAATATCGTCTTTCAGCCCAATGCTCCTAGCGTGCTGCAAATGTTTAACCCTGCTCAGTCCCTTCGTAAGAGGATATGCTGGGTTATCCTCTGACGATACCCTCTTTACTACGAGGTGTCCTTCTTCTACTCGATGTCTAATAAAGTGATATTTTCTGTCGATATGTCGAGATCTACCATGATCCCTCGGTTCCTTGGTCAAGGCAACCGCTCCTTCATTATCACAGAAAATTTCCCTAGGCTCCTTTATGGCAGGCACAACTCCAAGATCACCAATGAAGTTCTTTAACCACATCGCCTCCTTTGACGCTCCGCTCGCTGCAATGTACTCTGATTCGCACGTTGAATCAGCTACGGTTTCTTGTTTGGAACTTTTCCAAGTTACCGCTCCTCCATTAAGGGTAAAGACCCAGCCCGACTGCGAACGGTAGTTGTCCTTGTCGGTCTAGAAGCTGGCGTCACTATACCCTCGCACCTTTAAGTCATCACTCCCTCCGAGGACTAAGAACCATTCTTTGGTCCTCCGAAGGTACTTAAGTATATTCTTGACCGCAATCCAATGAGTTTTTCCCGGGTTCCCTTGATATCTACTGACCATGCTCAAAGCAAAGGCCACATCAGGCCGAGTACAACTCATAGCGTACATGATTGAGCCAACTGTGGAAGCGTAGGGTACTCGGCTCATCTCAGCTATCTCGACTTCTATACTCGGACTTTGAGTCTTACTCAATTTGGTATTACTCTGTATCGGTAGTTCTCCCTTCTTCGAGTTTTGCATACAAAACCGTTGTATTACTTTATCCAAGTAAGTATTCTGACTAAGTCCTATTAGTCTCTTACTTCATTCTCTCACTATCCTTATTCCCAAAATATAGGAAGCCTCTCCGAGGTCCTTCATATCGAAGCACTTCCCAAGCCAGGACTTAACCTCCTGCAAAGTCGGGATGTCGTTTCCTATGAGCAGTATGTCATCGACATACAAGACAAGGAAGCTAACTATACTCCCACTGGCCTTGACATATACACATGATTCATCTTCACTTCGTACAAATCCAAACTCTTTGACTTTCTCATCGAAGCAAAGATTCCATCTGCGAGACGCTTGCTTAAGTCCATAAATGGACTTTTCAAGCTTGCACACTCTATTAGGATGCTTCAGATCGAAGAAACCCTCTGGCTGATCCATGTAAACATCCTCAGCCAACTTCCCATTAAGGAAAGTAGTCTTGACATCCATCTGCCTTATCTCATAATCATGAAATGCAGCAATGGCTAGCAGCACCCTGATAGATTTTATCTTAGCAACTAGTGAGAAGGTCTCATCATAGTCAACTCCGGGAGTTTGAGTAAATCCCTTCGCCACCAATCGTGCCTTATACGTGTGCACATTCCCATCCATTTTGGTCTTCTTCTTGAAGATCCATTTGCACCCAACTGTCTTACATCCGGGCACATTGTCAACCAAATTCCAAACTTGGTGGTCATACATGGACTGAATCTCGCTGTCCATTGCCTCTTTCCATTTTGCAAACTCTGGGCCTGCCATGGCTTCCTTATAGCTATTAGGTTCATCTAGATTTATTAGTGTACCATCACTAATATACGTATCCCCTTCGGTAGTAATATGAAAACCATAAAACTGGGGTTGAACTCTAACTCTTTCGGAACGTCTAAGAGGTAAGGACTCGTCAATCGGTTCAATCGGAGTTTCCTCCTCGAGTTGAGCGCCAGCGTTAGAGGTTCCTTCATCGCTCGACTCTTGAATCTCTTCAAGATCGATTTGCCTCCCACTGTCTCCTTGGCTTATGAGCTTTCGCTCTCGGAAAACCCCTCTCCTTGCAACGAAGACAACATTGTCACTCGGTCTATAGAAGAGATATCCAAAGGATTTTTGCGGGTAGCCGATGAAAATACATCGCTCAATACGAGGTTCGAGCTTGTCGTGAGTCTCTCGTCTTACGAAAACCTCACAGCCCCAAACCTTGATATGTGCCAACGAGGGAGATTTCCCTGTCCACATCTCGTGAGGTGTTTTGGCAACCTTCTTTGTAGGGACTCAGTTAAGGATATGGGCGGCAGTCTCTAAGGCATACCCCCAGAATGAGATAGGTAGTGAAGCATGAATCATCATAGAACGAACCATGTCTAACGGGTTCGATTACGCCTTTCTGCCACACCATTCAACTGCGGTGTCCTAGGTGGCGTCAATTGAAAAACTATTCCGCATTCATTGGGATAGTCGTGAAATTCAAGACTTACGTACTCTCCTCCTCGATCGAATCGAAGCATCTTGATTTTCCTGCCTAATTGATTCTCCACTTCATGTTTGAATTCTTTGAACTTTTCAAACGTTTCTGACTTGTGCTTGATTAAGTAGATATACCCATATCTACTATAATCATTGGTGAAAGTCACGTAGAAGCGGTTCCCATCCTTTGTGGTAGATCTAAAGGGACCACACACGTCGGTGTGTATGAGATCCAATAAACCCTCACCCATCTCACAAGTGCCAGTGAAGGGTGACTTGGTCATCTTTCCAAGTAAACAAGATTCGCACGTGTCATCTTCCCTAAGGTCGAATGACTCCAACACTCCATCCTTTTGGAGTTGGGCTATGCGCTTCTTGTTGACATGTCCAAGATGACAATGCCACAAGGATGCTTTATCCATACTATTGGAAGAATCCATACACAATACATCATTTCCTAGGTTATCTACAACCATAACAGTTTCATAAATTCCATTACAAGGCATTGCTTCAAAATATAAAACACCATTTAGATAAGCATAAATCGAACCATTCTCATTATTAAACAAATATCTAAATCCTTGTCTAAACAAACCATGAAAAGAAATGATGTTTCTTGCTATATCTGGCGAGTAGCAACAATTATTTAAATCTAAATTCAATCCATTATTAAGCACTAAAGAATACACTCCAATCTTGGTAACAGGCAACGATCTTTTGTTCCCCATGATTAGATTTATTCTTCCAAGCTCCACATCCCTATTTCTTCTTAGTCCCTGCAAATCGGAACAAATGTGGTAACCACACCCTGTGTCAAGAACCCAAGAAATAGCATGGTATGAATCATTAGATTTAATTGTGTATATACCTGCAAAAGATGGCTTGATCTTTCCATCCTTGATGGCTTGCAGATATTCCGGGCAGCTTCTCTTCCAATGGCCTATTTTGTGGCAATGAGGCACTCTGCCTCTTTTGGGTTAGGGTTGGGCTTAGCAGTATTAACCTTGGTCCCACTAGAAGAGGAACCATCTTGGGACTTTCCCTTGCGGTGGTTCTTCGAAGAAGCCTTCCTCTTTTTGCCCCTTCCCTGCCTAATAGCCAAAACAGGAGCAGCAGACGGATTGGGAGTTGGTGCAACAGACTTGTCCTTTAGGTTGCTCTCAGCAGTCCTTAGGAGACCTTGGAGTTTGCTTAAGGTGACCTCTTCCTTGTTCATGTGGTAGGTCATCCTAAATTGGTTGTAGCATGAGGGCAAGGAGTGAAGAACAATGTCGATAGCCAAATCTTCCCCAAAGTTGACATTCAACTTGCGAAGACGATCGACATACCTTTGCATCTTTTGCAAGTGCACGGTTAGAGACTTTGCACTTCCCGTTTTAGCAGTGATCATATTCGTTATGATCTCATAGCACTCTTGCCTCGCGTTTTGGTGATATCTCTCCATCAAGTCTAGATGCATCTCATAAGGATATATGTCCTCATAGGACTTTTGGAATTCGGAGTTCATTGTGGCTATCATGATGCAATGGACTTTCGTTCCATCACGCTCATGTGTCTCAAACACAGCCATTTCCTCGGGAGTGACAGTTTCTGGATTGATCTTTTCGAGCTTCTCATCGAGAACATACTCCTTGTCCTCGTAACGAGCGATCGTGCGAATGTATCTTATCCATTTGCTAAAGTTCGATCCATCGAAAGTCACTTTTTGACAAAGGCTCTGTAACAACCGAAAAATACAACCAATTTTAAATTTTTCAAAAACATCTCGATTCCATTAAATCTTTACAAAAAGGTTTTCAATACAAAACATATAACGTGTTCCCAGAATCACAATACTATGAAATCATGAGGAGCGGTACGATCACGCCTTCGCCTTGCCACAGTCTCCTAAAGAACCTGAAAAAAACATGAAACCACAACTGTATGCCCGAAAGCTTAGTGAGATATCCCCAAAATACCAACCACAAATACGCCCTTCCAGGCCACGACCTTCCGGTCCAAATCATATTGCCTTCCGGCCCATAACATTTTGCCTTCCGGCCCATAACATAAAAAGCATACATAACATAACAGAACTTAGAACAGCCATGCATATCGGGTCAAACTCCAGTCTAAACAACAGTGTGCACATAACACATAATCATATAACAATTCACAGTCAGCACATCGATCAAACATATCACATAACATATGATCACCCTAACCAGGATACCGACCTAGCCGATCACTAGCATAACATCACCCTACGACTCAGCCAACATACTATTTACGCACATACGCCTTTCCAGGCCATGACCTTCCGGTCCTCATCACAATGCCTTCCGGCCCACATCATATAATGCCTTCCGGCCCACAACATATAATGCCACAATGCCTTCCGGCCCATAACATAATGTCACAATGCCTTCCGGCCCATATCCCGCAATATCATAACAACATACAACTACCTGGATTTCCATCCGATAAAGGGTCGGCCTTGGTGCCTTAAACCCAGTTAATATAGTGAGGATAACTCACCTCGAAACTGTCGACTGAACAGATAACCCAAGCTGCTCCGATCACTGATACGATCTCCACCACTGGACAACCACCAATGCACTGAACTCCAAACAATAATCAACAATTACCAAAATGCCCCTGAAAACCACTGGTCAACCCTTGGTCAAAGACAAGGTCAAAGTCAATCCCTGACTGACTCTACTCACTGAGTCAACCTGATGACTCGCCGAGTCCCCATACTCAGAACTTCCCTCAATCCGCGACCTAACTCGCCGAGTCACCCCGAGACTCGTCGAGTTCAACAACTCTGAGTCCACTCGCACACCACTCACCGAGTCATCCCTTGACTCACCGATTCTCGACTCGACCAGAAGATATTGGGACTCTTCGACAAGACTCGCCGAGCCCAAGAACAGACTCGCCTAGTCTAAGGCTATCTTCAACCTACTCGCCGAGTTGTTCATACAACTCGCCGAGTTCCAGGCCATCTTCATCCAACTCGCCGAGTTGTTCTTCCAACTCGTCGAGTTCCAGCTCATCTTCAAGCAACTCGTCGAGTACACCCATGTGACTCGCCGAGTACCACCGGTCTGAATCCATTCAGAAGCATTCCAGGCCATGCAATTGCTCCAAAACATAGATCTAGCCTCCTACAACTCATCCATCACGTAAAGTGGCAAACTTTACGTGAATCCAAAGAGATCTATGCATTTTGCACATTAGGGCTAAGGTTTGGGACATGATAGCTTCATCCAACACTCAACACAGGGACTTTCATGCATTCCAACTCTTCTCCATTCCAGATCTAAGGTAGCAACCTCAAATCTATCCTCTAAACTCCAACACATCCAAATATCTAATCTCTAATACCCCCAAAATGATGCAGCAAGGAATGGCAGCTCAAAGACGAGATATTACCTCAAAAGAACGCCCCAACTGCAATGAAACTTGAATCCAAGCAAAGCCCCTTGCTCCAAGCCTCTCCTTCTCTAAGATCTCTTTAATAGCCACCTCTCCAAGCTCTAATTTGCTCAACAATGGCACTTCTCCACGATTTTAGGGTTTTTGGGACTCAAGGGGTGATAAAGAGGCTGGGAGGAAAACATAAGTTTCTTTATATAGGGCTCAACCCCGAGAATTAGGTTTTTCTCCACTCAGCGCCTACTCGCCGAGTCCACCTCATTGACTCGCCAGTCGGCTACTTAACACGCGACCAAGTCGCGACTCTACTCGCCGAGTCCATCCATGGACTCGCCGAGTCACTCTTTCCCAATTTACTCTTTTAGCCCTTCCACTCTACTCTTGATATTTCGGGATGTTACAATTCTCACCCACTTAAATTAGGCTTCGTCCTCGAAGCCTACAGCAATTCAAACCCAAAGATACTCCCACAACGCGCCACCTGGCCTTAACTGGGCCAAGTCCCTCAAGGCATACCCATCGAAACTCACACACCTTCTCTTTCCTTACAGTATCCTGACCACCGTCTCGAGCCGGGCACCGGTTGTACCCTCTGATAATCACACTCAATAACCGAGAATTACCCATGACGCATCACTGCCCCAGATCTCAACAATCACTCGACCCATAAGAGCTAGAAAGCCATGAACCATCGGATCCCCGATCCGAATCTCACTCTATCCATTCCGCGATGACGGAAAGCCCCATTCTCAATCTCAGAGCAACTCCTACGAGTTCTCCTCTTGCAATCACATACACATGCTGAGCTTTCTCCAGCACCCTCAGGTTGGGAAAACCTGATACACTGATGATATCCTCCAACACCCCCAGGATGAACCACTAATACATATACAATACCCTGATCAGAATCACACTGAGAGCCCAAGACTCTCTCCCTGCATCCCTTTCGAGTCTCTTGGCTCTACATCTGCGGAATTCCTCCGCAACCTCAGCAGACATCCCAAACCGGATGAGCTTTTATCCCACTGCCGCAAACATGTTGCTCGATAACCATACTCGAATTACTCTATTCATAACTCTGCTCTGCCGCTTTCACTTCCGTGAACTTGCACTCCTTCGCGGAGTTACACACCTCTCTCTTATCCCTACCAAGGAATCCACTTGGCCACATTGCCACTCCTACAAGTGCCACGGTGCTCGCCCAACGCTACACCACCCTTTTTAGCGTATCCGCTATCCATCCAACACATATACTCTGACTCTCATCGCAGGGACTCTCAAGCCCCTGCACTATCTCCACTAATCAAGATCATTACCCGGGTTCAGACCTTCTAATGCAATCGCATCGCAACATACACAATCCATATCCTCAAACTGATCCAACAATACCTGCAGAGTCTTCAGCATGACTGGTGTAACAGCCCGGAATTCCAGGTATTGTTATATTTATGATTTTGGGTGTTTTAAGAGGGGACTCGGCGAGTTGGAGCTCAGACTCGCCGAGTAGGATCGCGGATCTGGTCGCGGGTTCGCGACTGGACTCGGCGAGTCCGGATATGGACTCGGCGAGTCCGCGCTGTTTAGCGAAACCCTAACTTCCCAGGTTTGGGACATATATAAGGGGCCTTATGGCCGTCATTGTTCACCCTAGTCCTTTGAGTGAAACCCTAATTCGATTATGAGCATCTGGAGCAAGGTAGAAGACCATTATTGATCTTGGAAGTGTTATTTTGAAAGGAGGAGGAGGCTTGGTTAAGGGAACAACAGGAGAAGCCACATTCTGAGGGTTGGGGACACAGAGCAACGTTATTCAGGTAATATTTTCGAGTTGATCCCTTCTATGTTGATGTGTATATGGATTTAGGGTTTATTGAACCCTTTTGTGGCTAGATTGAGTGTTTCCTTAGTCCCCCAAGCGATTGGAACCCTATATTGGGACCCTTGGAAGTCCAGAGTGTCCCATGCCTGAGCTTTTCGGGAATCAATGGAGGTTTTGGATTGGAATCCTTATGCCTTAGGTCAAAACGTCAATTATGAGTCATGGGGTGTATTATGAGCACCGAAATAAGGACTTTACGTGATGAACCAGTCTAGGAAGGCCAGACCTATGAATTGCCGGAGCAGATCTGACCTTAGAAAGCAGTTTGAGCGGTTGCATGGCATGGACTCGCCGAGTCCGATGAATAGACTCGGCGAGTAGCTTGAAGATTGCCTTAGAATGGTCCTGTCCGGGTTATGGGTTGGATCGGTGAGTCAGGGCGAGTTAGAGAGGGTTAACAGGTGGTTTGAGTAGAACTGGGACTCGCCGAGTTGTTCTTCAGACTCGGCGAGTTGAGTCGGGGTGGCCCCGCGATTCTTCTAGGAGGAACTCGTCGAGTCAGGGGAGATACTCGACGTGTAGAAAGGGAATCTTAGAGAATGGTGAGGACGTCTAGACTCGCCGAGTCGCCCTAGCGCTCGCCGAGTCCGGTCAAGTTGACCGTTGACCAGAGTTGACCTATGTTTGACTTCTTAGGGATAGTCAAACTTAGAAGATAAAAGTGTTAATAAGAAATGTATAGTGTTATAGGGAGATTGTTCGAGCACGAGTGACTTCGGGATTTGCTAGCTTTCGATATTCACGAGGTGAGTCTTCTCACTATACCGTACCCGGAAGGGTTTGACTGTGTGACCGGAAGGTCGGATATGATATGTGATATATGTGCTATATGTGATAAGATAATTGTTATGCGTGCTATGTATGTTTATGTGGGCCGGAAGGCATTATATTATGGGCCGGAAGGCGTGTAATCTGGACCGTAAGGTTGGCGTGGGTAGGACCGGAAGGTTTACCCAGCAGGGACGGAAGTCCCCTGAGACACATGGACCGGAAGGTCAGGGCCTGGAAAGGCGTATGTGTGTAAGTTGTATTTTGGGGAACTCACTAAGCATTTATGCTTACAGTTGCTATGTATGTGTTTCAGGTACTAGCGAGGACCGTGGGAAGGCGCCGGCGTGATCTGTACACACTGATAGATGTTTTGTGATCTTGGGATTCATATGATTTGTATTCTGACATGACACTTGGAATGTTTATGCCTTGTTTTGAATGAAAATACTTTATTTTGAAATGAAAAATTTGTTTGAAAATTTACGTTGTTACAAATTGGTATCAGAGCCTTGGTTTGAGGGATTCGGGTGCACCTTCGGGCGTAAATGAACTCAAACCGAGGATTTGAGGAAAACTTTAAAAATAAAGGCATAAACTTTTGTAAATGATTTTGTGGTAAACAAGAAAGAAGCAGTGTGTACGATCAGTCAGCGCCCGAACGGTAAAGATCCCCAAAATACCTTACAATGTTATGTTAAGAGATAAGATATGATGTGAACTGTTATGCATGCTAGAAGACTAGGTATTCATGATAGGACTAGAGTGGCCTGATTTGTGATGCCTTAGTCTAGGGAAGTTTGCCGATAGAAGATGCTTTAATAGCGTGCAGATAGATAGTGCATATCAAAAGTAGAGTACTCACTATCCGGGGTTTGGGGAGGAAGATTTGGGATGGGTGCTGATGCGGTGTGGTTGGTAGTATTGGGCCCGTACTACCGAAGACACCGGGTCAGTGGGAGACCCAAGTAAGAATCCCTGGATATCGGAGACTGAGTAGGGTTGCGTTATCGAGTGCAATTATACTCGATGGAGTCTCTGATAGTTTTATGTTGTATTTTAGAGACATCATGGTTAGACCACGCCACGGACCGAGTACGAGCGGTGTGAGTGACGAGGAGATTCGTCAGATGATTCATGAGGAGGTGGCTGCAGCGATCCGGGCTGAGATTCCGGAGATGTTTGGGTCTATTAAGACCACCTTAATGGAGACTTTTGATGAGCGGTACGCCGCAGTGACTGAGGCTGCAGCCACTGCAGCTACCGCAGTTGTGGCCGCTGCCAGGCCACAGGGGGGTGACTCGTTGCTGTTTCGGGAGTTCAGCAACACGAAGCCACCTGAGTTTGATAGGACGCAGGATCCGATTGCTGCGATGAGGTGGATCGCTGATATTGAGGGGTGCTTCTACACTTGTTCATGTCCGGAGCATCTGAGGGTACGGTTCGCTTTGAACCAGCTCCGTCTGGGAGCGAAGGATTGGTGGAAGTTCGTGACGGCGAACTTCACTTTGGCAGAGATTTCAGCAGTGACATGGGAGAGGTTTACCTCTATGTTCAGAGAGGAGTACGTTCCCCCGGTGGAGAGGGAACGATTGGTTCAGGAGTTCTTGACCCTCAAGCAGGGTACTGATTCGGTTGCGGTGATCACGCGGAAGTTTCATGAGAGGGCGATGTTCTGCCCCGAGCTGGTGTCCACAGAGCAGGCTCGAATGAGCCGGTACTTGGGTGTTTTGAGGAGGGATATCCGGGAGTTTGTGTCAAACTCCACCTATCATACCTTTGCTGAGCTTCAGGCGAATGCCAGGAAGCGCGAGATCGAGTTGGAGACCCAGGCCAGGGAGGAGGCCGAGTCTCAGCGGGTGGACCGGCGGTCGGCTCAGTCTCAGCCGGCAGCCAAGCGGACTAAGTCCGCCGATTCGAGGACGGGAGGTCCGAAGGGCCGCACTTGTGGAAAGTGCGGCAAGGGTCATGAGGGGACATGTCGATCTGGTGCTTGCTACAAGTGTGGCAAGGAGGGGCACATCGCTAGGGATTGCCCCAAGGGGTTTATGGTTTGCTTTCATTGCAACCAGACAGGCCATCGGAAGGCCGAGTTCCCTCAGCTTCTTCAGGGATCTGCACCTACTGCCAGGGCTACTGAGACTCGACCGGTGAAGGCCGAGGCCCCGAGGGCTCGTGGGAGAGCCTTTCAGCTGACTGCGGAGGAGGTCCGCGCTGCGCCCGATGTTGTGGCAGGTATGCTTTATTTCATGTATTTATTTTGATGTCGAGATGTTATGCTTATGTTATGATATGCGTAGGTACTTTCCTTGTGAACTCTGTGCCTGCTTTAGTGTTATTTGACTCGGGTGCGAGTCGGTCCTTTGTATCTTTGGCTTTTAGTCAGCATATCAGCATTAGTCGTGATTCGTTGAGTCGGCCTCTGAGAGTTTCTATAGCTGACGAGAGAGTGATTTGTGCCACGGAGGTTCTCCGGGGATGTGTGTTAGAGATTTTCGGGGTTGAGTTTCCGATTGATCTGATTCCTATTGCGATGGGTGATGTCTGTGTCATTGTGGGCATGGACTGGTTGAGCCGATTCGGCGCCGTCATCGATTGTGAGCGTCAGCTGGTGACTATACGAGACCCTAGTGGGGGAGTTCTTTCGGTGTACGGCGAGGGTACCCGTTCGGGATCAGCTTTTTGTTCGGCCGCTAGGGCGAGGCAGTGTCTACAGCAGGGCTGTAAGGGTTTTGTGGCGTATGTGATGGATACACGGGAGGTTTCTGAGAGACCGAGATCAGTTGAGGAGGTCCCAGTGGTGCGTGAGTTTCCAGATGTTTTCCCCGAGGAGCTGTCGGGAGTACCTCCTGTGAGGCAAGTAGAGTTTGGTATCGATCTGGTTCCGGGGGCCGCGCCTATCGCTAAGGTGCCTTATCGTCTTGCACCTCCAGAGATGCAAGAGTTGTCCTCGCAGCTTCAGGACTTGCTGGGGAAGGGATTCATTCGGCCGAGCAGCTCGCCGTGGGGAGCACCTATTCTGTTCATCAAGAAGAAGGATGGTTCACACCGGATGTGCATTGATTACCGGGAGTTGAACAAGTTGACGGTCAAGAACCGTTACCCGTTACCGAGGATCGATGATTTATTCGATCAGTTGCAGGGAGCATCTTGGTTTTCCAAGATCGATCTGAGGTCGGGGTACCATCAGGTGAGAGTGCGGGATGAGGACGTCCAGAAGACAGCGTTTAGGACGCGATATGGGCATTATGAGTTTGTGGTGATGCCTTTCGGGCTCACCAATACCCCGGCTGTGTTCATGGATCTCATGAACAGGGTATGCAGGCCGATGTTGGATCGGTCAGTGATTGTATTTATCGATGATATTCTAGTGTATTCGAGATCTAGAGGGCAGCATGAGGAGCATTTGAGGGAGGTCCTTGAAGTATTGAGATCGAAGAAGCTTTATGCAAAGTTCTCCAAATGTGATTTCTGGTTGCGGGAGGTCCAGTTCCTAGGACATCTCGTTAACCAGGAAGGGATTCTGGTCGATCCGGCCAAAGTCGAGGCAGTGATGAGCTGGGAGGTGCTGAAGTCACCATCGGAGATCAAGAGCTTCCTTGGGTTGGCAGGGTATTATCGGAGATTTATTAAGGATTTCTCCAAGATCGCAGTGCCGCTCACCATATTGACCCGGAAGGGTGTTGCATTCTCATGGGGTCCCGAGCAGCAGACCTCCTTTGAGACACTTCGCCAAAGGTTGTGCGAAGCCCCGGTATTAGCTCTCCCGGAAGGGATGGAGGATTTTGTAGTATATTGCGATGCATCGATTTTGGGCTGGGTGCAGTGTTGATGCAGAGGGGTCATGTGATAGCTTATGCGTCGAGGCAGCTGAAGCCTCATGAGGCGAGATATCCCACACATGATTTAGAGTTGGGAACAGTAGTGTTCGCTCTCAAGATTTGGCATCACTACTTGTATGGGGTTCGATGTACGATATACACGGACCATAAGAGCTTGAAGTATTTGATGGATCAGCCCAACCTAAATATGCGTCAGAGGAGGTGGTTGGATGTGGTCAAGGATTATGATTGTGAGATCCTGTACCACCCAGGCAAGGCTAATGTGGTAGCCGATGCATTGAGCCGCAGGGCGGAGAGCACTCCACTGCAAGATGTATGTTTGAGATTGACTGTGATAGCTCCAGTATTGGATGCTATTCGTGGGGCACAGGCCGAGGCTGTGCGACCAGAGATGCAGAAGAGAGAGCGGGTCGTTGGTTTGGTTTCAGAGTTCGTTACGGATGGATGAGGGCTTATGACGTTTCAGGGTCGGATTTGGGTACCATTCGTGGGTGGTACGCGTATGACTTTGATGGAAGAGGCTCATCGGTCGAAGTTTTCGATCCATCCGGGGGCTACGAAGATGTATTTGGATTTGAGGAAAGAGTATTGGTGGCCCTGTATGAAGTGGGACGTCGCATGGTTCGTTGAGAGGTGCTTGACCTGCCGCAGGGTTAAGGCCGAGCACCAGAGACCGCATGGCAAGTTGCAGCCATTGGAGGTTCCCGAATGGAAGTGGGAACAGATCACTATGGATTTCATCACCAAATTGCCGAGGACTGCCAGAGGAGTTGATGCAATTTGGGTGATTGTGGATAGGTTGACGAAGAGCGCTCACTTCCTTGCCATCAGTGAGAGTTCTTCAGCGGAGAAGTTGGCGGAGGTATATGTGAGAGAAGTGGTATCTCGGCATGGGGTGCCGATCTCGATTGTTTCAGACCGTGATGTGCGCTTCACTTCCAGATTCTGGAAGAAATTCCATGAGGAGCTGGGTACTAAATTGCATTTTAGTACCGCATATCATCCCCAGACAGACGGCCAGAGCGAGCGAACGATTCAGACGCTGGAGGACATGCTTCGAGCGTGTGTGTTAGATTTCGGGGGTAGCTGGGATGCGTATTTACCCTTGGCAGAGTTTTCCTACAACAACAGCCATCATTCGAGCATTGGTATGCCACCATTTGAGCTGTTGTATGGTAGGAGGTGTCGGACCCCCATTTGCTGGGGAGAGGTGGGACAGAGAGTGATGGGCAGTACAGAGATCGTGCTTCAGACGACAGAGCAGATTCAGCAGGTTAGACAGAGGTTATTGACCGCCCATAGCCGATAGAAAAGTTATCCACACAGACGCCGGTCCGAGCTTGAGTTTCAGGTCGACGACTTCGTACTCCTGAAGGTCTCTCCTTGGAAAGGAGTGATTCGATTCAGGAAGAGGGGCAAGTTGGGGCCCCGGTATATTGGGCCTTTTCGTGTGATTGCGAGGGTAGGACGGGTGGCCTACCGTTTGGAGTTGCCAACGGAATTGAGACAGATCCACGACACTTTTCATGTGTTGCAATTGAGAAAGTGTATAGCCGATGAGTCGGCAGTAGTTCCATTAGAGGACATTCAGGTGGATGCGAGCCTGAATTATGCTGAGAGACCAGTGGCCATCAGAGATCGGAAGATCAAGGTTCTGAGGAATAAGGAGATACCTCTAGTGTTGGTTCAGTGGCAGCACCGGAAGGGATCGGAAATGACCTGGGAGCCGGAGCGTGAGATGCGGAAGCAGCATCCGGAGCTATTTTCAGAGTGAGACTTCGAGGGCAAAGTCTAGTCCTAGTGGGGGAGAGTTGTAACAGCTCGGAATTCCAGGTATTATTATATTTATGATTTTGGGTGTTTTAAGAGGGGACTCGGCGAGTTGGAGCTCAGACTCGCCGAGTAGGATCGCGGATCTGGTCGCGGGTTCGCGACTGGACTCGGCGAGTCCGTGCTGTTTAGCGAAACCCTAACTTCCCAGGTTTGGGACATATATAAGGGGCCTTATGGCCGTCATTGTTCACCCTAGTCCTTTGAGTGAAACCCTAATTCGATTGTGAGCATCTGGAGCAAGGTAGAAGACCATTATTGATCTTGGAAGTGTTATTTTGCAAGGAGGAGGAGGCTTGGTGATGCGTGTAAAACCCACTAGTTTTAAACCTACTTCTTATTAGTAAATTGAGCACACAAAGGCAGTGAACCTGTCTTTAAGTGGTATAGATTGATAAGTAAGGTATCGAACTCAGGGAACGGACAATTAAACTAATAGCTAATTTTAACTAAAACAGATAATAAAAGTAAAGGGTTTTTCTCTAGTTTTGCAAGACTAGAAACTTAAACAAACTAAATTAACTAATTAACTAAAGCAACAACTATTCACCAAATTTGATAAAGATGTTTCTATTTAGGTTCAACCAATTCGCTCCTATGGTTATTTAAGTTAAGGTGGATTAATTGCTATTGGTTACCAATGATAATAGTTAGGTTCATGTTCATTACTCCTAACCCTTAGACAATTAACTAATTTAAGCATTGATCAAGTGTTTAAACTAATTAATTCCCTAGATTAATTATTTGGATTAAATAAGATTTGTAATGGTCAATTAAGTTATTAATTCAATTAACCTCTTGTTGATGGTTTCTCAAACAAGCTCACACATTAATCTTCCTATTTTCTTATTAATCTTAGTTTCATAATCATTACTTCTAAGCATATATTTTAGCATTCACATAGACATATGAGGTTAACAATTAAGTGATGTTCATGCAACCTAATTGCCTTCCAATTAACAGAAAATAGTAGTGATTAATACATAAGGTTCTTTAACAAACTTAATTTAATAAATCACCAATAGACAATTAAACAAGAATCAATAATTAAACCATAGGAGTTCTTTGGTATTCCCCAAACAGAAACAAAAACGAGTTTAGCTCATAGTTGCAGTAGAAACAAGCATAAAAACAAAGTTTATGAAAGCAAACATGTTTAATTCCTAAGTCTAAGTGGTAGAATTAACCTAATTGCTTGAATTCTTCCAACTCTTGAAGCCTAGGGTTCCTTAGCGCCTTCTGAACCTTTTAGTCGCAGCTCTCTCTTCAAAACTCGCCAGGAATTCCTTCCCCTTGGATAAAGATTTGATTTTTATAGATATCTCAAAACAGAGTGTACTCGGCGAGTACATATGTCCTACTCGCCGAGTAGGTGTATAGTTATCCGTCTTGGATCAGGAATCGTAGCTATCTTCTGGAACACTCGCGTGTACTCGCCGAGTAACGCCGTCTACTCGCCGAGTACGTTCTGAATCAGCATTTTCTCAAAACACTAAAGTCGTCCGAATTTGTGTGTACTTTTCAGAACATTTTGAATCTCGTCAATCGGAGTTACGGTTCATGAGATATGGCCAAAACACTGACAAGGGGTCAAGCTGTCCAGCAACATCCTTCTTTCTTCAAAATCCAAGATCCAAGCCTCCAATTGCTAGTTCCGCTTCATTTTCCACCCGAGCATGTAATTGTTGCTAAAAAATGAAATTATAAACTAATTAAGCACCTTTTGTTCATTAAATGAGACAAAAACAACATAAAGTATTAAGATAATGCATGAATTTTATGACTAAATATGCCCATATCAA
Source organism: Lactuca serriola (assembly GCF_051521515.1). Classification (NCBI taxonomy): domain Eukaryota; kingdom Viridiplantae; phylum Streptophyta; class Magnoliopsida; order Asterales; family Asteraceae; genus Lactuca; species Lactuca serriola. The sequence continues at coordinate 11,052,799 of NC_136415.1, read as the reverse complement.
AATACCCCACACTTGACTTTTGCTTGCCCCCAAGCAAAACTGAATTTTAGTACACTAATATTACATAAGACAATCCCAATCGAACCCATCCATTATGTCAAGACCGCAACGCATGCATTTGTGTCTATAATTTTCCTAAGGAACCCCCCATACTCTAAATACTCACAATCCTCATAAACATTCGCCCACTTTTTCTGAACAATGCTCATTTTATGCATCCCTCCGAATCCATCCTCAGAAAACCTCTTAACCTCAAGGTATTTTTGGTTGAGCAACCCAAGCATACATAATCTAAACAATTACAATTTATGATACCACATTGGAGCTCTTTGGAATTCTTCACTTCGTTGACATTTGATCTTTAATTTCTTTGAATTCACCACCTTGTTGTTTGATTTTTGGTATCTTTAACTTTTTGAATTTCTTCGGAATTTTGATCTTTTTATCTTCACTTTGATTGCTCCAAAATTCTTACAACTTTTCTTGCAATTCTCTCTCTCTCTTTTTTACATGTACCTTTCTTTTTTCACTCAAAAACCTACATGCTTAAGCAGGGGCGCTCAACTTCAACCTTTATTGGTTAACAATAATAATTTTCCTGGATACATTTCTGGTACACGATGCTAAACATATTGCATCCTTCAAACTAAGCGAGGTCATGTTTTTGTCCCATGATTTCACTGGAATAAGGAAGCCACAAATGCACTAGAACGTATATAGGCTCAACTAAACATTTGGGTCTTCATGCAATCATCAAATATAATACTAGCATGATCCCTAATTGCTTTACCAAAATTTTCTAAATTAGCCCTAGCAATTTTAATGAAAAAAAATTCAAATTTTATCATAAATTAACTAAATTTTTAACTAATATAACCAACCCCCTACCCCGCACTTAATTTATGCAATGTCCCCATTGCATATTATGCATGAATAAGAAAACATAAAAATAAAGAGGGAATTGGAACAAACTCCCCTGGGATAGTAGTTGCGAGGTTGATCTTCTTTATTTAAAGCTCCATCTTCAGCTGACTTTAGACATGGGAACAGCTCATCCATGTCTTGGGTGTCATTCATCTCGTGTGGTTGACAGCTCCAAAATATATGGGAAAAACTCTTGGAAATGCTCGGAAAATGATCTTCAAAGAATAGAACCAATGCCCATATCAAATGTCATCAAATCTTCAGCTCAAAAGTAAGAAGAATGAGCGACTCGTCGAGTAAGTATGTAGACTCGCCGAGTTGAAGCGTAAATGGCAGAAGAATCGTGAATTTTCACATGGACTCGGCGAGTCCATAAGATGCACTCGGCGAGTAGACCGCTGTATGACAAAAAGTTTATTCTGCCCAAGTCCGTTTCTGATGTATGGGGGTTATATACACTAATAATTTCCCTCTTTTTTTTCTTTAGGTAATAAACACTCTATAACCCTTCTATCAATTGGACTCATAGCTTGACTCAAAACTTCGTTTCCTCTCTCGCCTAGACTCGATTTCTCGCTTCGTCAGCCTTGACTCTAGACCCTCACATTCATCCTTACACTCAAACTGAAAAGATCAAAAACAAAAACCAAGTAATAAAAAAAAACATTAAAATAAAAAAAATCCTAAATTATCCTTAAACACTAAAAGTTTAGAAAGAAAAAGAAAGGAAAACTCTAATGACGGGTTGCCTCCCGCAAGCGCTTCTTTTTGTGCGAGTCTTGAGCTGGACTCCCAACTTAATAAACTTCCAATAAAATCAATGTCATTCCATCCATTGCATTAAATATTTTCTTTTGACCAATGTGTAAAATTTGGCTCGTTTCTTCTAAAATTGGCCAAACAAGCTCGAATTCATGAAACCCAACAATCTTGACAAGGGTTGGAACCGGTTGGATACTAATCAAAAACGAATCGTGCCTCAGAACTTTCTCCAAAGTTGGAGTCGTCACCCCGCGCTTCGAAACACAAACTGAAAATACAGGGGGCCATGTCGTGGTAATGGTCAAACTACAGCTTGGTTCCTACAATTCAACTTGTTCTTGTTCTTCGTCTGACCTCTCTGCCAGCAATCTTTCCAGCTCCTTCAAATCTCTTTCTGGATTAAATTCTTCATCTTGTAAATCTAGCTCTTGTGACTCAAATTTTTCTTGATCGTTAGACAAGAAGTTATCTAACCATCTATCAAATTTCTTCAAATCTTCATCCGAGTCATAATCCTCATCTTCCTGCACTACTTCCTCAAGAAAAGCATCAAAAGCATCGAGATTTGGAAAATACATAACAAATAAAAATAAAGATAAAAATTAAACTAAATAAAAAAAAATAATCAATAAAATAAAACCGATAACAATTAGCAAATAAAATTAACTATTTGAACCGTTCCCCGGCAACGGCGCCAAAAACTTGATGTGTGTAAAACCCACTAGTTTTAAACCTACTTCTTATTAGTAAATTGAGCACACAAAGGCAGTGAACCTGTCTTTAAGTGGTATAGATTGATAAGTAAGGTATCGAACTCAGGGAACGGACAATTAAACTAATAGCTAATTTTAACTAAAACATATAATAAAAGTAAAGGGTTTTTCTCTAGTTTTGCAAGACTAGAAACTTAAACAAACTAAATTAACTAATTAACTAAAGCAACAACTATTCACCAAATTTGATAAAGATGTTTCTATTTAGGTTCAACCAATTCGCTCCTATGGTTATTTAAGTTAAGGTGGATTAATTGCTATTGGTTACCAATGATAATAGTTAGGTTCATGTTCATTACTCCTAACCCTTAGACAATTAACTAATTTAAGCATTGATCAAGTGTTTAAACTAATTAATTCCCTAGATTAATTATTTGGATTAAATAAGATTTGTAATGGTCAATTAAGTTATTAATTCAATTAACCTCTTGTTGATGGTTTCTCAAACAAGCTCACACATTAATCTTCCTATTTTCTTATTAATCTTAGTTTCATAATCATTACTTCTAAGCATATATTTTAGCATTCACATAGACATATGAGGTTAACAATTAAGTGATGTTCATGCAACCTAATTGCCTTCCAATTAACAGAAAATAATAGTGATTAATACATAAGGTTCTTTAACAAACTTAATTTAATAAATCACCAATAGACAATTAAACAAGAATCAATAATTAAACCATAGGAGTTCTTTGGTATTCCCCAAACAGAAACAAAAACGAGTTTAGCTCATAGTTGCAGTAGAAACAAGCATAAAAACAAAGTTTATGAAAGCAAACATGTTTAATTCCTAAGTCTAAGTGGTAGAATTAACCTAATTGCTTGAATTCTTCCAACTCTTGAAGCCTAGGGTTCCTTAGCGCCTTCTGAACCTTTTAGTCGCAGCTCTCTCTTCAAAACTCGCCAGGAATTCCTTCCCCTTGGATAAAGATTTGATTTTTATAGATATCTCAAAACAGAGTGTACTCGGCGAGTACATATGTCCTACTCGCCGAGTAGGTGTATAGTTATCCGTCTTGGATCAGGAATCGTAGCTATCTTCTGGAACACTCGCGTGTACTCGCCGAGTAACGCCGTCTACTCGCCGAGTACGTTCTGAATCAGCATTTTCTCAAAACACTAAAGTCGTCCGAATTTGTGTGTACTTTTCAGAACATTTTGAATCTCGTCAATCGGAGTTACGGTTCATGAGATATGGCCAAAACACTGACAAGGGGTCAAGCTGTCCAGCAACATCCTTCTTTCTTCAAAATCCAAGATCCAAGCCTCCAATTGCTAGTTCCGCTTCATTTTCCACCCGAGCATGTAATTGTTGCTAAAAAATGAAATTATAAACTAATTAAGCACCTTTTGTTCATTAAATGAGACAAAAACAACATAAAGTATTAAGATAATGCATGAATTTTATGACTAAATATGCCCATATCACTTGGTTAAGGGAACAACAGGAGAAGCCACATTCTGAGGGTTGGGGACACAGAGCAACGTTATTCAGGTAATATTTTCGAGTTGATCCCTTCTATGTTGATGTGTATATGGATTTAGGGTTTATTAAACCCTTTTGTGGCTAGATTGAGTGTTTCCTTAGTCCCCCAAGCGATTGGAACCCTATATTGGGACCCTTGGAAGTCCAGAGTGTCCCATGCCTGAGCTTTTCGGGAATCAATGGAGGTTTTGGATTGGAATCCTTATGCCTTAGGTCAAAACATCAATTATGAGTCATGGGGTGTATTATGAGCACCGAAATAAGGACTTTACGTGATGAACCAGTCTAGGAAGGCCATACCTATGAATTGCCGGAGCAGATCTGACCTTAGAAAGCAGTTTGAGCGGTTGCATGGCATGGACTCGCCGAGTCCGATGAACAGACTCGGCGAGTAGCTTGAAGATTGCCTTAGAATGGTCCTGTCCGGGTTATGGGTTGGATCGGTGAGTCAGGGCGAGTTAGAGAGAGGGTTAACAGATGGTCTGAGTAGAACTGGGACTCGCCGAGTTGTTCTTCAGACTCGGCGAGTTGAGTCGGGGTGGCCCCGCGATTCTTCCAGGAGGAACTCGTCGAGTCAGGGGAGATACTCGACGTGTAGAAAGGGAATCTTAGAGAATGGTGAGGACGTCTAGACTCGCCGAGTCGCCCTAGCGCTCGCCGAGTCCGGTCAAGTTGACCGTTGACCAGAGTTGACCTATGTTTGACTTCTTAGGGATTGTCAAACTTAGAAGATAAAAGTGTTAATAAGAAATGTATAGTGTTATAGGGAGATTGTTCGAGCACGAGTGACTTCGGGATTTGCTAGCTTTCGATATTCACGAGGTGAGTCTTCTCACTATACCGTACCCGGAAGGGTTTGACTGTGTGACCGGAAGGTCGGATATGATATGTGATATATGTGCTATATGTGATAAGATAATTGTTATGCGTGCTATGTATGTTTATGTGGGCCGGAAGGCATTATGTTATGGGCCGGAAGGCGTGTAATCTGGACCGTAAGGTTGGCGTGGGTAGGACCGGAAGGTTTACCCAGCAGGGACGGAAGTCCCCTGAGACACATGGACCGGAAGGTCAGGGCCTGGAAAGGCGTATGTGCGTAAGTTGTATTTTGGGGAACTCACTAAGCATTTATGCTTACAGTTGCTATGTATGTGTTTCAGGTACTAGCGAGGACCGTGGGAAGGCGCCGGCGTGATCTGTACACACTGATAGATGTTTTGTGATCTTGGGATTCATATGATTTGTATTCTGACATGACACTTGGAATATTTATGCCTTGTTTTGAATGAAAATACTTTATTTTGAAATGAAAATTTTGTTTGAAAATTTACGTTGTTACAACTGGACCGCCTCACCAGGCCTTCAGTCCATCTGGACCACTCTCAGAACCTTTAGCCAATCTGGACCGCTCTCAGTGCCTTCAGTTTGGCTGGACCGTTCTCCGAGCCTTCGGACTGACTGGTACGCCTTCCGACCTTTAGTCTATCCGGACCGCTCCACTAGCATTCAACATTCCGAGCTATCCCCCCGGAAGTCCTTCCATGCGTACCGTTCTAGCCCTCAAGGGGGGTTCCGAACTCTAACTCTATCATACATACTCGATCCCGACCTGCTCCCAATCCCTCCTCAATTAAATGCCCTAGGTCTGTATCCCGCCCCCGCATGCCAGACACTTACTCTTATCAGTCTATACTCTGGGCTGACAGAACACTTGTTGAATCCCAACAGCTAAACACTCTCGAATACTCGTCGATCTCCCGGAGAATTCTCCAATTCTCCCCCACTTGGGCACTAACTATCAACCACCGGTCGCCATTACCGACCTCCCAGAACAACTCTTGCATAAAGAAAACACTTACACGCGGATTGCTTCTCACAAGCATAAACAACCTTAACAAGACCTCACATCAACACCAATCAACCTGCTCGAAAGAAACTCAATCTGCATCTAACCACTCCTCAGAAAGCAGATGCTACCCGGCTTTCAACCCAATGCCGGGTTTCCACTAATAACCCTCATGAATGATAACCAACGGAATTCCCAAAACAATAACCCATAGCCAAAACCACAACCCGCAAAATGACGAATACCACATCGAAAACCACACAAAGATACCAGCACAAAACAATACACCACAATAATCACAAGATAACAAGACATCAAGAAAGAAACATACCTGCAGCTGCATCCGGCATTGCCCTGACCTCCTCTGCTACAAGCTGAAAAGCACGACCCTGAGCCCTTGGGGGCTCTGCTCCACCCTGACCTCCACCTATGATCCTCAAAGTGGCCGGTGCTAGAGCCTGCACCGGTCCTGCAACAAGCTGTGGATAGTTGACCCTTAAATACCCAACCTGATGACACTGATAGCAAATCCTCAAATCCCGAACTGGCGCTGACTGCCGACAATCCCTCACATAGTGCCCCTCCTTTCCGCACTTGCGGCATGCACCACCGGACCTACAAATCCCGGTGTGACCCCTCCCACACTTCCCACAAGTGTGACTGCTCAGATCCCCCACTCTAACATCAACGGTCTTGGGCCGTTTCGGCGTCGACTGCGACTGCACCGGAGCCTGCCTCAGCTCACGCAACTGCAACTCAATCTCTAACTCACGCCGCCTAGCGGCCTCCTGCAACTCCAACAATGTCCCGCACCTCTGAGCAGACACAAACTGCCTGATGTCCCTCTTGAGCATGCTCAGATATCGAGACATCTGAGCCTGCTCCGAAGCGAACTCTGGGCAAAACATCGCCCTCTCAGTGAACATCCTGGTGATCTCAGTCACCGACTCCGAATCCTGCTTCAGCTCAAGGAACTCCTGAGCCAATCTCTCCCTCTCCACCTGCGGAATGTAACGAGTACTGAACATCTCTCTGAACTGATCCCATGATACCGCAGCCCTCTGCGCATCTGAATATGACCCCGTGGTCAATCTCCACCAATCCTTCGCCCCGAGCCTCAACAGGTTAAGGGCACACCTCACCCTCTGATCAGTAGGGCATAAACACGTGAAGAAACACCCCTCCACATCTGATAACCATCTCATAGCAACAATCGGGTCCCGAACTCCATCGAAGGTGGGAGGCTTCGTATTAGCGAAGTCCCGATACTGAAAACCCCGACCAACTCCTCCCCCTGTCGCCGCTACAGCCGCTGTAGTCGCCGCGACAGCCGTCTCTGCGAGAGCCGCATAGCGCTCATCAAAATACTCAACCATGGTGGTCTTAATCGACCCAAACAGCTCCGGCAAGCAAATTTAAAATAACATGATGACGGATTAATTGCTCTGATAATTTTAACAACATGACGGAATTAATAAAGATTAAGAGAAGATTATACCTGAATGATGCATTGGATTATATTGATGATGGATTATATTGAATGATTGGATGATTGTATGGATATGTTTGGATATGATTCTGCTATTCAGAAATAGAACAACTATTTCAACAGAGAAGACAATTGAGATCTACTCAAGTCTTAAACACTCAAACTTAGCTTGTTTATTTCATTTGGGCAAAGGCCCTATTTATAGGCTCAAGAGAGCCGGTTACAATTATTGTTGCAATCGTTTGATTGCAATACGACATATATATTTACATTACAGCCCCCTAGACTATCGAGGGTTACACACTTTATGTTACATCACAAATAATACAATTGACACTTACCGACACTTTACATGAAAGTATCCTACCGACACTTTTATAAAATAACACTCCTTCTACCGACACTTTATATAATTAAAAATATGATAATTATCCCTTCCACATTGAAAGGACAAATGTCTTCAATAATGTCTTCAATTATGGCTTTTTTCGTCATTGCTTACGTTATTCCTCCCGCCTCCGAAAAAGCAGATATTTTTTAATTCTTGTGTTAGTCTTCCATGAATAGTGTTGCTTCTTATATGGGTTGCTTTATAATGGCTTCCATTCTCTTGTTAGTGTGTCTGCTATATGGTTGTTGGTACTTTTGATATACTTGAGGTATGGGTGAAACTGATGTAATTGTAGTTGCCAACGGATTAAACGTCCACGACAATAATCTTCTTGTAATTTATATCGCCAAAAGCCAAGTAGATATTTGGAATCTGTGCGTAGCTCGAATCTGGTTTGGAGTAGATCGACTTTCCATTTTTTTCAATGTTCTGAGACATGCTAGTGTTTCTCGTTCATGTGTGCTGTAATTTTGCTCTGTTTGGGAAAATGTTCCCGATATATACTTGCATAATTTTTGCTCATATTTATCTGTTTTTAATACTTCAGGTGATACATCTGTATCAGTGTATGCTTTTGGTGATATTTTCATATCACTGTATACTTTATCATTGTTTACTTCGGATGGTATTTTCATACCAATGTATGCTTTATCATTGTGTACTCTTGATGGGTTAGATGTGAGGTTTCCTTCACTATCTAATCCTAATAATACTTTTCCACGTATGATTGCTTTTAGGCATCCTGCCCAAGTGTCTTGTGACGCATCTGTTTCCACAATTAGAAAATCGTCGATTTTTGCATTATATAAGGTAGGAAGAACTTGAATTTTTTCTTTTATATTTTGTACTAAAATAGTATCTGTATTTGTCCAAGACCAAGGTATTTTTTCTGATATTTTCTTTTGTAAAACTCTTCTTTCTTTTGCTAAATTTTTTAAAAATCCTTGTTCTGCAATATAATTTAAACAACCAAGAAATCGTTTTATTTGTTTTCTATTTTCAAGTTTATTGGGAAACATATTTAATTTTTCTCGTATGTTGTCTGTTAAAGATAGTTGACCATTTTCTCCAATTTTTAAACCAAGATATTCAACTGTAGTTTGAAAAAGTTTTGATTTCTTTTTTGATAAAACTAAACCTTTTTCTTTGATTCTTTGTAAAACTTTGATAACTGCGTCGATGTGTGTTTGTTCATTTCCTTTTGTAAAAACAATTATATCATCTATATATGCAAGACAAATATGATCTAAACCATTTAAGGTTTCATCCATGAATCGTTGATATATTGCTGGTGCCTGCTTTAAACCAAATGGAAGGATAATGCTTCTGAGGAGGACATGAAAAAGCAGTTAGCGGTTTCGTATTTTCATGTAAGCGTAGTTGCCAATATCCGGATTTTGCATCAAATGTACTAAAATGTGTATTTCCTTTTATTTTTTCTAAAATATATTCTTTTCGTGGTAATTTGTATGAGTCTCCAATAGTAGCATCGTTCATTTTTTTGTAATTAATTACCATTCTTCGTTTTCCTCGTTTTATTTCATTATTATTTTCTACATAAAATGCAGGTGCAGAATGAGGACTTGTGCTAGGTCGAATGATTCCTTTTTCTAGTAATTCAGTACATTCTTGTTTAAATTCAGAAACATCTTTGATACTATATGGAATTTTGTTTGGAATATTAACTTCGTCATTAGGGTTTTTTAATAATATTATTATTTCTTGATTATTTTTATTTTTTAAATGATCTAACGGGTTTTCACTACATACTTCTTCTAGTTGTTTTTCAGCAATTTCTTTGGCAAATGTTAGTAATATGCGTAGTTGAAAGCCAACCTCCTGTTTGATTATTTTAATAAGATCAAAATGTTTGATAATTGCAGTTTTTATAATACCTTTTGTTGGGTGATTGAGAGTTATATGATCATTTGTTTGTGTAAATGGTTGATATAATTTAAGAAAATTATTTCCTATTACTAAATCTATTCCCAAATCATGTTGATATATTGTTGGAGTTTTAAATATTGCTTTTTCAATTACTATATCTATGTCTCTTCCTACAAACCAAATTTTGTGAATTGATTTATCAGCAATTGTAATTTTTAATGGTTTTTCTAATTTTTCCCAATTTTTTAATATCTTTTTTCTTTCGAAACATAAAGTAGCTCCTGTATCTATATATGAGATTAGTTCTTCTTCTTGTATTTTAGTTGTAATAAAAGTACTATTTGGATTAATATTTGTTTTTCTTCTACTCATTAGAGTTGATTTATAAATTTCTATATGTGTAAAGTTTTCATGTTAACAAGTTGTGTTTGTTAGAATGGTTGAAGCATTGCGTATTGTTTTTAAATTACGATTTTGTGATTTTTTGTATTTCTTAATTCCTTCTTGTAATCGAGATATCTTTTTTAATTGATTGCTATATTCTTCATCTTCCGAGTGTAATCTTATCAAATAGTTTTGTTCATATGATAAAGTTTTTTCTAAATGTTGAATGGTATTTGAGATATTAGAATTTATTTTCCAATGGTTTTTTAATATATTAGTCCAAAGCATGTTATCTTTTGAAGAATGAATTTGTACTTTTGAATTCATTTTAACAAATTATTAAGGCGTCTGAAAGAAAATTAATTGAATTGTTAATGTTTTTTATTACTATTTTAAAATGATTAATTTGAGTTCTTAATCTTCCTATTTTAATTAATTGATATGCAGTATAATTTTTGTTTTTAGAAATTAGTTCTTGTACTTCAGATTCTTTTTCTTTTAAATGTTTTGTGGAATTTTCTAAATCTTTCCATAATTTTTTAAGTAAATTGACTTTATATTTATTATCGAAATTACAATATATTTGAGTTTTATTGCTCATTATTTATTTTTACCATGTAAAAGGTGGTTTAATAGTGAGTGGTTTTTGTTCAAGCGGTTTTTCAAGTGGCTCTTCTTTAATATTTTTTATTTTTAAATATTTTTCAAGTAATATTTTCTATTGAGTTAAACTTTCTAATAGCTCAGGAATTTGTTTTAGTACAAGTAAAGTTTCTATTTCTATAATATTATTTAATTTTTGACTAATTATATTTAACTTATCTCCTATTGATTTATCTTCTTCATAATCAAGACCAATATTATATATTGTTCCTTGTGGTAAATTCTGTGGTATTTCTATAATCATTTATTTATCTGGTATGCATGGTTTTGTATTTTGATATGAACCTTCAAGTGTTTTAAAATATTTTAAAGGATTACTAGATGATTCTGTCATATTTTTAAACTTAATGATTTAATCATTTGTTTTATGTCTTCTAATTTTTTCATCTTGGCTATTAGTAGATGTTGTAGGTTGATTCTCAGATATAGAAAATCTACCTGTTATAGTTGAAATTGGAGGTTCTATAATTGGATTTCTTTTTATTAACGGAGTAGTTATTATTGGTTGAAAATTAGTTTCATTAAAAATTCTATTATTAGTCATATTTGGTGATTCAAGTGATAATAAAGGTGTAAATAGTTTATCTATATAAATTCTATCTTCTGTTTTAAACGTAATACTATGATGAGAATTTGTTAATGCATAATTTATTTGATATGTAATAGTAAATGGATGATTTCCTTTTAACATAAAATTTTGTCTTAATAATTTATATCGTACGGTAATACTATTACTTAAATTTTTATCTTTTAGACTTAATCCTAGTTGTATATTAATATCAAATTTTATTTTTCCTTCAATTAAATTTCCTTTTCCTTTTGCAATAATAATTTCTTGATTATTAATTATACGATCATCTCTAATTTCTAATTTTATTGGTGTGTCTAGATCGCTAAAAGTACTTTTTAAAATTATTTGAATAGTTGATATATGAATATAAGCGATTTTTGTTCTATCTATTTCTTTAATACTAGATAGTCTATTTCTAATTTGTTGTTTGTTTAATATAGGTATAATAATATTTCCTTGAGTTGATTCCATAGGTATTGGTTCTTCTCCTATAATTTTTCCATAATATATAATATTTTTTCTAGAAAAGAAATTTTTTAATGAGTTATATCTAAAATTATGTTTTTCAGATAGTGTAAAATTTGATTTTCTTATAGCTTCTTTATTAATATTATTTTTATTAATTAGAGCATCAAAAGTGTATCCCGATTCATTTTTTTCGTTATTAATAATGATTGGTGTATTTTCTATTTCTTGAGACATATTTGTGATATTAAATCTTCTTATGATAAATATCTTAGTTATTGGTGATGACTTTTTAAATATGAGTTTTTAAAAACAATGATCTTTCATTATTATGTTTACGATGTTACATATGTTTTTTGACGATAGATTGAATATATAAAATAATAAGAACGTTACTTAACTTTGATACCAAATTTAAAATAACATGATGACGGATTAATTGCTCTGATAATTTTAACAACATGATGGAATTAATAAAGATTAAGAGAAGATTATACCTGAATGATGCGTTGGATTATATTGATGATGGATTATATTGAATGATTGGATGATTGTATGGATATGTTTGGATAGGACTCTGCTATTCAGAAATAGAACAACTATTTCAACAGAGAAGACAATTGAGATCTACTCAAGTCTTAAACACTCAAACTTAGCTTGTTTATTTCATTTGGGCAAATGCCCTATTTATAGGCTCAAGAGAGCCGGTTACAATTATTGTTGCAATCGTTTGATTGCAATACGACATATATATTTACATTACAGCCCCCTAGACTATCGAGGGTTACACACTTTATGTTACATCACAATAATCCAATTGACACTTACCGACACTTTACATAAAAATATCCTACCGACACTTTTATAAAATAACACTCCTTTTACGAAATAGTTGTTCTATTTCTGAATAGCAGAGTCCTATCCAAACATATCCATCCAATCATTCAATATAATCCATCATCAATATAATCCAACGCATCATTCAGGTATAATCTTCTCTTAATCTTTATTAATTCCGTCATGTTGTTAAAATTATCAGAGCAATTAATCCGTCATCATGTTACGTTAAATTTGGTATCAGAGCCAAGTAACGTTCTTATTATTTTACATAATCAATCTATAGTCAATAAGAAAATAAACATATGCAACATCATAAACATAATAATGAAAGATCATTGTTTTTTAATACTCATATTTAAAAAGTCATCATCAAAAACTAAGATATTTATCATAAGAAGATTTAATATCATAAATATGTCTAAAGATATTTTCAATCATTATATTACTTTTATTTCTCCATGATAATATCAGTTCGAGTTTTTACAAAATTTGAAATTTTATTAAAATAATACTCGTTCTTAATAATAATCAAATTAATCAAATTCATGCTTAAAATATATATTTATGTCTAATAAAATATTGATGAATTGTATTCCTAATAGAAATATTATTTTAAAAATACAACAAATCCATGAATCTATAAATAATTCTGAGCAAAATCTCAAAGATTCCTAAAACCTCATAATCAAGGTACGGTTTTAAACAATAACTATATTCATGATGTTAGATATTTTATAAAAACTAGTATTAAAATTCGTTACAAACAAATACGTCATCTAAAAACAAAATTATTTGTATTTTAAAACATAAAACTTCTAAATATTAATAAGCATTTATTTGTATTATTATTTCTATCCTTAGTATGACCGTCTTTATTTGCCACCATAAACATTATATAAATAATCATCATTATAAGTTATTCAAGCTATAAGTATGAGTTTTTCAAGCCTAAACACAAATAAACAAGAATTAAAATTTTTTCGTAAAACATTAAAACAGTCTAAAAATTTTCTTCTAAATTTAAAAATAGACTCTAACATATCAATAATAAATTGTATATCTAATATTGAAGCAATACATATAATAAATAATAGTATAAATTGGAAACAAGAACAAATAAAAAACCTTGAAGATAAAATAACAAAATTAATTTGTTAAATAAGTTTTAAAAAATAGAAAAAGCGTTAATAATAACTAATTCACTAAGAAAAAGAAACTAAAAATTTTATTTAATATATATGGAAACTTTACAAGAAAAAGTAGAAACACTAACTAAATTATTTGCAGCATTATAAATTACGTCTGAAATTCAAGAAAATAATATAATAGAAAATAATTCAGATAATGATGACGCAGAAGTAATATATAATTTTTCTTCAGATGATGAAAACCCTTATTTAAATCCATATAGAGATTCACAACACAATTTTGGATTAAAACGAAAACAATCATATGTTGAAGATGATTATCAAAGTCAATACATATATGGACCACCTTCGTTAGAAGAAATTTTTTTATATAGACAAGGAATGGTCAAAAATAAACAAAATAAATGGGAAAAAATACCTCCACAATATATACCTAAACTATTTACTTTTCCAACAAATTCAGATATTCTTTTTATTGATTGTGAGCAAAATCCCGAAGCAAAAATTCAAGAATGGAGTAATAAAATGGGAATTCAAATTCAACTAACTGAAGAATTAAGAAATCTACATCCAAAAAATTTTCTTAATTATATTATACATAAAACACAGGGCAATGCATATCGTTTCCTTTCATCTCTCGATGAAACAGAAACAATGATGATAGCTACCACTGACGCCATGGAAACATTTAAAAATGTATTAAATCGGCTTATTCAAGAATTCATAGGAAAACAAATAGAAGATAAAACATCTCAAGAAGCTTTTCAATTAGAATGATTATGGCATCTAACTAATTTACGAATTTGTAACATGTGTTATTTAGACCCATTTATATGCGAATATTCTGAACATTATTATAATCTGGATTTTACTAGAAAAAAGATAGCATTAGACATGTTTTACCAAAAATTATCATCATTAGTAAGTCAAAGTGTAATAAAAGATTTCCAAGAAGCATTACAACAAAATAAAATTGCAGATACCTTAGGAGCAATGATAAGTATATTAAAAGCATGGATGCAGAAAAAATGTTTAGAACAAAAAACAACACAAGATGCAAGAATTGATTTATGCTGTGATACCCAGATCTCAATTGTCTTCTCTGTTGAAATAGTTGTTCTATTTCTGAATAGCAGAGTCCTATCCAAACATATCCATACAATCATCCAATCATTCAATATAATCCATCATCAATATAATCCAACGCATCATTCAGGTATAATCTTCTTTTAATCTTTATTAATTCCGTCATGTTGTTAAATTTATCAGAGCAATTAATCCGTCATCATGTTATTTTAAATTTGGTATCAGATCAATTAATCCGTCATCATGTTATTTTAAATTTTACAGCCGATGTAGCCGTCGCGGCAGCCGTCTCTGCGAGATCCGCATAGCGCTCATCAAAATACTCAACCATGGCGGTCTTAATCGACCCAAACAGCTCCGGCAACTTAGCCCGGAACAACTCAGCAATCTCATCACGCAGGATCTCACGAATCCTCGCATCCAACTCGCACGTGCTCATCTGACCGATGACTTCGGGCGGCACCGATCCGCCCGGAACTCTCTCTCCAGCTCCCGATCCTGATCCGGACCCACTCTCATCATGCCTCGGAATCTCCATACTGAAAAACACCACACAAAATCTCAGACTCTTCCCACTACCCTGGGATCCAACTCTCTCAACCCAACCCTAGAGATCATGGTTTCCCTAATACGCGTATGGGTCCTGTGCTTTCAGTAGTACGGGACCATACTACCTTCCACACCTACCCATATTTGTATGAAGTACTACCACAACGCCCTAGAGAAACATGCATAGCAATGCTCAACCCTCACCACTAGAGGAACATTGAAAATATCCCATAAGGAACCCTAGGCTACAGGCATCACAAATCAGGCAACATATCATGAAATCCTGAAGATCCTTAGCCTATCACTAGCATGATGTTCTATCAAGGTCAAAACAAATAACATGTATGATATTTTGGGGTTACTTACTGGCTCCGGCTGATCGTACCTCCGCGTCCTCCCTTACTCATTTTGAAAACCATTTTAAATGCTCCTTTGAAAACTCTCCTCGATTTGAGACTGGAGTCACACGAATGTTCCTCCAATTCACTCAAACCAAGGCTTTGATACCAACTTGTAACAACCGAAAAATACAACCAATTTTAAATTTTTCAAAAACATCTCGATTCCATTAAATCTTTACAAAAAGGTTTTCAATACAAAACATATAACGTGTTCCCAGAATCACAATACTATGAAATCATGAGGAGCGGTACGATCACGCCTTCGCCTTGCCACAGTCTCCTGAAGAACCTGAAAAAAAACATGAAACCACAACTGTAAGCCCGAAAGCTTAGTGAGATATCCCCAAAATACCAACCACAAATACGCCCTTCCAGGCCACGACCTTCCGGTCCAAATCATATTGCCTTCCGGCCCATAACATTTTGCCTTCCGGCCCATAACATAAAAAGCATACATAACATAACAGAACTTAGAACAGCCATGCATATCGGGTCAAACTCCAGTCTAAACAACAGTGTGCACATAACACATAATCATATAACAATTCACAGTCAGCACATCGATCAAACAGATCACATAACATATGATCACCCTAACCAGGATACCGACCTAGCCGATCACTAGCATAACATCACCCTACGACTCAGCCAACATACTATTTACGCACATACGCCTTTCCAGGCCATGACCTTCCGGTCCTCATCACAATGCCTTCCGGCCCACATCATATAATGCCTTCCGGCCCACAACATATAATGCCACAATGCCTTCCGGCCCATAACATAATGTCACAATGCCTTCCGGCCCACAACATATAAAGCCTTCCGGCCCATATCCCGCAATATCATAACAACAGACAACTACCCGGATTTCCATCCGATAAAGGGTCGGCCTTGGTGCCTTAAACCCAGTTAATATAGTGAGGATAACTCACCTCGAAACTGTCGACTGAACAGATAACCCAAGCTGCTCCGATCACTGATACGATCTCCACCACTGGACAACCACCAATGCACTGAACTCCAAACAATAATCAACAATTACCAAAATGCCCCTGAAAACCACTGGTCAACCCTTGGTCAAAGACAAGGTCAAAGTCAATCCCTGACTGACTCTACTCACCGAGTCAACCCGATGACTCGCCGAGTCCCCATACTCAGAACTTCCCTCAATCCGCGACCTAACTCGCCGAGTCACCCCGAGACTCGTCGAGTTCAACAACTCTGAGTCCACTCGCACACCACTCACCGAGTCATCCCTTGACTCACCGATTCTCGACTCGACCAGAAGATATTGGGACTCTTCGACAAGACTCGCCGAGCCCAAGAACAGACTCGCCGAGTCTAAGGCTATCTTCAACCTACTCGCCGAGTTGTTCATACAACTCGCCGAGTTCCAGGCCATCTTCATCCAACTCGCCGAGTTGTTCTTCCAACTCGTCGAGTTCCAGCTCATCTTCAAGCAACTCGTCGAGTACACCCATGTGACTCGCCAAGTACCACCGGTCTGAATCCATTCAGAAGCATTCCAGGCCATGCAATTGCTCCAAAACATAGATCTAGCCTCCTACAACTCATCCATCACGTAAAGTGTCAAACTTTACGTGAATCCAAAGAGATCTATGCATTTTGCACATTAGGGCTAAGGTTTGGGACATGATAGCTTCATCCAACACTCAACACAGGGACTTTCATGCATTCCAACTCTTCTCCATTCCAGATCTGAGGTAGCAACCTCATATCTATCCTCTAAACTCCAACACATCCAAATATCTAATCTCTAATACCCCCAAAATGACGCATCAAGGAAATGGCAGCTCAAAGACGAGATATTACCTCAAAAGAACGCCCCAACTGCAATGAAACTTGAATCCAAGCAAAGCCCCTTGCTCCAAGCCTCTCCTTCTCTAAGATCTCTTCAATAGCCACCTCTCCAAGCTCTAATTTGCTCAACAATGGCACTTCTCCACGATTTTAGGGTTTCTGGGACTCAAGGGGTGATAAAGAGGCTGGGAGGAAAACATAAGGTTCTTTATATAGGGCTCAACCCCGAGAATTAGGGTTTTCTCCACTCAGCGCCTACTCGCCGAGTCCACCTCATTGACTCGCCGAGTCGGCTACTTAACACGCGACCAAGTCGCGACTCTACTCGCTGAGTCCATCCATGGACTCGCCGAGTCACTCTTTCCCAATTTACTCTTTTAGCCCTTCCACTCTACTCTTGATATTTCGGGATGTTACAGGCTCATTAGTGTGAATGAGCTAGCAGCAGCGTTGTTTGCGTTAGACATCTACAAATAGAAAGGAACAAAGTTGATTAGAGTTAAGTCCCTAATTAACACCCAAAATGGAAATTTAGGGCTAGGACCCTAAAACATTATTTACACATTAGAAAAGGGATACCGTAATCCAACATGCAAATAATTTTGAGGTAAGTGAATGACGATTCACTAATTCTTCACCACGAAAAACATAAGCTTTTAGTTTTAAATGTATTGAGAATTCCTAGATTTCTTTGAGATTCATTGAACTTTTCAATGGCATGTTTAAATCTCGATATGCCCCTTTAGTTTGTGACTGGGATACCGAGGATCACAAAGCGGGTGTGAATAACCATGCAAATCTACATGGTGCCTTCATTGTTACAATCACCTATTCGATGTGCCGGTAAACCACACACGCTCCACCGAACTATGGCAAACAATGAATCACCCTTTGCCACCTTTGCTTAGAACCAATTAGTGTGCCAGTTAACCACACACGCTCCACTAACATCTAAACAAGGGTGAAAAGTGTAATTTCATGGGATTGCATCAATTCACTTTTCCTTAAGTAACTAAGATTGGGAGTTTTATAAAATAGTTTAGTTACTTTAAATAGATTCATTATACTTATTAATGAGAAGAGGTTTTCCCTATCCTACCCATTCGGCTAACGACCCTCCACCAGTCAAGCAAGCGGTGGGTGTGAGTGTACACACATTAAGTGCCTTTTTATAGGCAGCAACCTTATACCCACCTTATAGACTGACTTTCAATACTAGATCTAATATGAACAATTGATTCTAATCATATGAATTAGGATCTAGAATAATATCTTGGATTACTTGCTTGGTACTTCTTCTTCTTGGAGCTTAGAGTCACAATTGTCACTCCTCTAATGGCTTACAAACACCAACTAGCAAGAAGATGATTTGAGAGAAGGAGAGAGGTGAGAAATCGGCTCTAGGGTTTCCACAAAGATTCAGTGGCCGATTTCTCCAACCCTAAGGGTCTATATATACTATGAGCTCCTAGGGTTTCACCTTAAACCCTAACTGGATAACTTAGCCTCAAAGCAATCCAAAGATCCTTCTAGATAAGGCCTTGGACGATTTTTAAGATATCCATATCCTTAAAATCGTCCCTTCCCATATCCATAAGGATTCATAGCCCTAAACACAACTATCACACATTTGACCGTTTATGCCCCTTTATTTAATTAATCTCTTTAAGCCACCAAATTAATTCCTAATTAATTTATGACTTATATCAACTAAATAATATTATTATTCCTATAACATATTATTCTTATAATACACTAATAATAATATCTCCTTTCTCTATATAAATCACCTTGTCAAGTTGCTATGGTGAAGGCAACCCAAAAGGACCATGCACAACCGGGTCAAGTACTTACTAAATATAGTTACAACCTTAGACACTAATCCAATAGATGTTTGTATTTGTTTTAGTGAAAATGTTTGTATCTGACTAGTGAAAATGTTTGTATACTTCCCAGAAAATCCTATATTTTCTGCATTAAATGAAAAATTAGTCTTCTACCAAGACTCAAGTGTTTGTGTGATCTGTTCACTTGAAAATAGTGTAAAATGTATGTTTGTAATTGAAATAGTATAAATGTATGTTTTCCATATTTGTAGGACTATCTTTACTCGAAAAATAGTATGCAATTCTCATGAGAGAATATCACTGTATGAATGTAATGGAAAAAATGAAGATTTATAGTAGTATTGTATAAAATACACTACTGATGCATTAACTACCTTAAAACCAAACTGTTAATTAAGAATAAAAAATGTGATTAGGTTATAACCATGCTTGATAGACTAGTATAAAACACGGCGTACTTCAGGCGTCGAAAATGGTATGACATTTGTCACCCTTAGACCTGCAGGTCCCACTGTAGCTAGCAACAAGGTGTGGGATGGTCAATCCTGTATAGATCTATACACAAACTCACGCTCTCCCTCCAGGAGACTATAGTTACAAAACGCGACATAGCAAGAATATTGATATGCCATGAAATAGTATCTCACATTTTAGTTATCTTATTCTTTTTGTAGTATGTAAGTTCCTTCTTGTTCTTGTAAATGAATAGTATACTTTGTAATGAATAGTAATATTATGTATGTATTGACTCATGTATTGTTTCTCTGTTATAGAAAATATCATGTAGTGATCCTCTAAACTATACATATTATAGTTTACTAGTATGTTTGTTTGAACTGTTACTGATTTGTAGAAAAGACTCATTTGCCCAATGTATGCAACTGAGTTAAGTATGTACTTTGAAAATGGAGTTTAATATTCATGTATGTATTTAGCAAGTATAACTATGATTTAGCCGACAGTCGGAATAGTGATCCTACCCTAAGCCCACAACCAAACAAGGAACAGGAGTCAAGGTACTTAGCAATAGTCCTAAGTCCGTTAAAGCATACTTATACATAAATATATAAATGAATACGATTTTGATAATAAACAGTAATCTAAAATAGTTTAAAACAGTTTTTGAAATGAGTTAAACAACATTTGTAAGCATAAGAAATCCTTTGTTTGTTTGTTTTCACATGTAAATGTTAACACAATTCTATTGTGTTCTACTTGTATCCCCCCTAAAAGAATTTAAAAAGGTAAATTGTAGGGGTATGAACTCACCTTGTGTGAGTGATTCGATTGAATGTTTGATATAGGATGATTGTCTCCACTAGATAGATCCCAAGACAAAACAAGTCCTAAAATACATTTCACATAGTATATAGGCAAACAATTAGTGAATATAACCTTAAAGGTGTAAAGGAAACAACCTATTATGTAAGGAACGCTTACAAAAGAAGCATTAGAAGCGAAATCGAGTGACTGCTTGGAGTTCACGGCTGGATTCGGTGTTTACAGCCGTAAACAGTTCACGACCACTTGAAGATTCAAGTGTTTTTAGTTGTAAACTCAAGGGTGTGATCTTGGTGTTCTTGGTGAAACCAAGGAGATTCAAGGGTTCACAACTGTAAACCCAGAAACGAAGGATGCTTGATCGAAGAAAAGAAGAACACTAGGTGTTCTTATCAAGGTCCGAAGGTGAAACAAATGATATTTGGATGATGTTTGAGAGAAAACTAGGGGTTTACGGTTGAAGATCTTGAGAGAGAAATCTTGATTTTTCGGCTAGAAGTGTAGAAGTGAGGAAATTTTCAGTCAAACACATACATATAGGTAGAGTTTACGGTTCAAGGGAGGTGCACGGCTGCGAACCGTTTGCGGTCCGAAGGTTTACTGCCCATGCAAGGGTTTGTGGCTGTGAGGGTTTGCGGCTTATTCGAAGGTCCTCGGTCCTAAATTTTTTCCTCCTAACACACATCACTCTTGAATACAAAGTCCAAACACATACAACTCATTAATCTAACCATAAGATAATTAAAGAAATAAGTTTGACCTTTATTGGATAAGTTTGACTTTCACAAGATTGAAATTACGGGTTGTCACAACATTTATGGATTTGATGAATCAAGTGTGCACGTAGATGCTCGATTAATCGGTCATTGTTTTCAACCATGATATCCTGGTCTATTCCAAGACTAGTGAGCAGCAGCATCGGCACCTTCTAGAGCTACTGGGAATTTTTGGAAGGGAGAGGCTTTATGCCAAGTTCGCGAAGTGTAAGTTTTGGTTATGAGAGATCTAATTCTTGGGACACCTTGTTAACTAGAACGAGATTTTGGTCGACCCGGACAAGATTGAGGCTGTTATGCGGTGGGAGGTCCCGAAGTCTTTGTCACACACTCGGCCGCCGGCGGAAACGCCGAGGTGCGCGACATAATCAGTAATCACAGTTATTGAAAATACATAGAACAATACAAATATAATCTTCAATTATTACTGAAATAGAAATTACATTGACAATGACTATTGCTAAATCTTGACACATGCCTAACAATCCGACATTTACAAAGGTATAATATAAATAACGGAAAGTTTTATGAGCGAACACTTCCTAGCTGCTAAATAACCTGAGAATACATGCATTAAGATGCATCAACAAAATTTTTGATGAGTTCTACAGGTTTTGACACAAACTATTTTTATAATCAAAAGTGTTTTATAAAATGTATCTGATTGACCAGCTTTTATAAATACGTACTTTTCTATCAAAAATATAAAATAATTGAGTTATAAAAATGTATTTGGACCCATTTGTAAATACAATTTGTTTAAATCCAAAAGTATAAAATTTGGAAAAATACACATAAGTAAATCAGACTTATATCAAAATTTCACGGTTCTCATGACCAAAATGCATTTTATATAAGGATTTTGAATACCAATTTATATAAAATAAATTCATATCACACCTTGTGAAAACATAAAATGACCAATTTTACTCTAGAAACTTTGTACAAGCATTTGTATAGTTTATATGACTCATAAGTTTCGAATTTATAAACTTTATAAAACTGTGTCATGGTATTAATTAAGTATTATCTTACTTAATTTGGGAACCAACACTTAACCAGTGGGGCAAACCCCTCACACATAAACATTGTTTTTTTGTATAAAAACAAAGGGTTTATATAAATAACTTATTAATTGTAAGTTATTAAACCTTAATCAGTCGTGTCATGATATTAATTAAGTGTTACATTACTTAATTTCTGGTGTGGTGTTGACACTTATTGAAAGATCTAGCTTTCATTACCAGATTGTCTTAGAGAATAATAAGTTTATGATATTATAGGTTAATACATGTTAAACACATTACCCGCCAGTTGGATCAACAGTATGATCACCCAGATAGCTAAATAATCGGAGTAATTATCCATGTGAGTTATCTCACTATACCATATATTATAATACATATCCATCTATGCTAGGATAGAGAGCTAATAAAGTAAAGCTAGTAGTATAATATTTATATGCTTAAGTAAAAATGTGTCTATATTAGTAGAGTCTAAAGTGCAGTCTCTATGTGCGTAATTGTTGTAATATTAGATTTAGTTAGGGGATGATGGCAGAACGACAAAGAGGGCGGGATCCTATAAGCCCGTGTGTTGATGAAATGACATGTAGGTTGTAAGTAGACATAGACATGTGTTGACGAAATGACATGTTGGCCGTAAGTACACATAGAATCGTGTTGACGAAATGACATGTAGGCCGTAAGTCCACATAGACCCATGTTGATGAAATGATATGTAGGTCGTAAGTACACGTAAACCCTATTGAAGACAAAATGGTTGTGTCGTAAGTCTAAAATACACATATTACTGGCAGATCGTAAGCCATTGTTTCTATGCATGTATATGTATTGTGATATATGGTATTATGATGAAATCACTAAGCTTTGTGCTTACCCAGTTGATTATAAATGTTTTTCGAGTGTTCCATTGATTCGTGAGAAGGGCAAGGTTTAATTATACACACGCACATTCGCAACATGTTTCCACATAATGCAATTAAACTTTGACATATTTGAATAAATAAAAATGAAAATTTTGGGTTGAAAATCGGGACGTTACATAGAAATTGCATTAAACTTATAGAAAGAAGCATATACTTTACTATCGTCGTGTAAGGAAAATAATGAAATAAATAGGTTGATAGAGGATAATGGTTGAGAATGATAACTAAAAGGCAACAAAAACTAAATTTCAAACCCTTAAAGAAGACACTAATCTTATAGATCTGAAGCAGTTCACCATATCTTTGGGAAAGTTTGTTATATAATTCGTAACAGAGAGATTTTCCTCCAATTTATGATTAGGGTTAATGGCTGAGTTTTTTTTTTCGTATTGTATCTTATTCTTGCCACATATTTGAATCCATATAAGGCCTTTTGTTACCTATCTTCCACTCCTAGTCTTGATGAATCACTATCACAGATCAGATCGCAAAGGTCATAGTTGAAAATGTGATCAGAACACAACCCCTAAAACCCCACCCTTCTCTTACCTAGAGACATTGTCAGAGGAACCCTAGCGTGCTAGTGAGAGAGTGATCAACTTTTTATAAGTTTGTTATTATTTAGTATACTTTTGTTGATATGCTATTGTATTAGTGTCGTTTTATTATCAAACAAATAGTTAAACAAATAATAAAAAAGCTACATTTTATTTTGACATGAATAAAATAAAGGGAGAATTCCATTTATATTCTTGTAAACTTTTATAATTACGTTTATATTCTTCTAAAACTTTAAATGGCATGTATATCTTTATAAAACCTATGAACTCATCGTATATACCAAAATACTTAATTTAATAATAATTAATCTATTTAAAAATTAAAAACAATATCTTTAAATTAGATTTTAACTAAATCACTAGTACAACCCTTTATATAATCAATCTTTCTCCTTCTTCAGGATAATATTATTCTTTACAGCTTCATATTATGGATGATCGATTTAACGAAACTTGGTGATTGCATATTACTAACTGATTGTAGCGGCTAAACCTGATGATTGCAAAACCTGATTGCATATTCCTAATCGATTAGCAAAAACATTATCAAGTCGTGAATAAGAATATCGATTATGGGAAGGATTGCATGCATGTATTTTAGTAATTTAGTTATAATCTAATTTAGAGATAATATTTTTAATAATTAAATAGATTAATTGAGAGAATTTCGTCTATACTTTGTAAACTTTTATAATTAAAAAATAGATTAATTATTATTAAATTAAATATTTAGGTATATATATATATATATATATATATATATATATATATATATATATGAGTTTATAAATATAAAGATATACATGTAATTTGAAGTTTTACAAGGATATAATTTTGATTATAAAAGTTTACAAAGATATAGACAAAATTCTATCAAACGAAAATAGAATAGAACTTAAGTGATAAGTGATAAGACCAACTAAATTTTTTAGATATGTTTTCAATATTATGAGAAATTAAGTAATATAACAATTTTTTTATTTGTAATTGAAGAAAATAACAAAAAAAAAAGCAAAAATAACCACTTAGTACGGAATGAGAATTCCAGATAAAGAAAAATATTTTTTTGACAGATTTCGGAATGGCATTCCGACCTAAAATTTTGGATTTTGAAAAAAACAACTCCAAACTTTCAAGAACAATTCCGAAATTTCGAGAAAAAAAAATTGTTTTTCTACTTAAATTTAATAAAAAGATAAGTAAACATAGTAATATGAACTATATATATGATATTAGTGCATAAAATTAGAAATTTGTTGAAAAACGGTGACATTAAACATTTCAAAATGTAACATTCGGAATCACAAAAAAATTCTTCGAAAATAAAAAACAACTCCAGAATATAAAGAGTACTTCGGAATTAAGCATTCTAGAAAATGTGGTTATTTGTCAAAAACTAAAAAAAATGTTATTTTCTTTGAAACTCTTTATTTATAGTGGTTAGATTAGTTAATTTCCCAATACTATTTTATCGGGAAAATGACATTGTAGGCCTACAATATTTTGGGTTTTGTCCGATTCAGTCACTTGACTTAATTTCTTGCTTTTTAAGGGATTAAAGTCCATAACATCCTGTTTTTTAGTCACCATGACCAATTGTAACCGGTTACAACACTTGGGGAAGCCTCTAGATATAAAGGAGACTGAACAAACGTCAAAGTCAAAGTCAACCTTTAGTGTAGATATACCCTTCTCTATACCAAAAACCTCAACCTACAATGTGAAGGTTGTCAGCCATGAAAGCCCTGTAAAAGCTCAGCTTCAAGAAGAAGAAGAAGCATATGAAGGGGAAGATGAACACGAAAAGGATTATTTTAACTCCGATCACCATCATAACCGCAGAATTTCCATTGGTAAAACGCCAATTCAAGAACAAGATGAATACATATACATGAATATGGATAATCATCAAAATAATTCATCAGATATAAAGATGGATGACGACGGACATTTAAGCGATCCCAAAGCAACTAAAACGCCATTTTTAGTGTCTCCGAAGCTGAAACAATCGTGTTCGAATCTAGAAATGAAGAGAGTGTTGATGACGAACCGGATCGTTCCTTGCGAGTCGTTTGAAGATTTGTAGAAATTAGGAGATGGTGGTATAAGCTTGTTTCGGTAACAAGTAATTGCAGCGCATATAAAGTGTTTTTACGAAAGTGTTCTTCAAGTCAGATCTTACCATCGAATAGCAGAAATTTATTGTGGAAGTTGTTGTTGTAGAGTCACCAGAATCTTCATGAACCGATTAAAGGCGTTCAAAACATGCTTCTTGTAACCAATCAACAAGGTGGATACTCGTCGGATCTAAAACCAAACAAATGATTGGAAAAGTTAAAATCAAAGCTTCCAAAATCAGAAAAGGTCAATAACGGAGATGGATGACAACAGACATTCACTAGCCGATTAATATCATCATTGTATCGTATGAGGTACTTGGCGAAAATACATTGGAAGTGCAAATCGAAAATAATATACACTACCATGTTTGGATTTTGAAGAGAGGAAATCGACTTAGGGTTTTCAATCGAATGAATAGGATTTTCAAGAGACAAAATCGGCTAAAGTTTTTTTTTTGGTTTTAGTCTAATTAATAAAGTAAATAATAACCTAGCCAGCAAACACACGTGACCTAATTTAAGAGGTGCACTGGATTACCTCATTATTTTTTACAAAATGACCAAATAGACCTGACAAAATGGACTTTAATCCCTTAAAAAACAAGAAATTAAGTTAAAACTCAATCAATCAAAACCTAAAATAATATAGGGCTATAATGTCATTTTCTGTATGTTATGTCCTAGTTACAAATATTAATTTTGTAATTATTCATACAAACGTGATTCATCGTGTCGTCCGGTCTATTGGTCCATCCTCCACCGAATCTTGACTTAATATTGCAATAAGCAATCTAGCATTCGCAATTTCGCATAATAAGGACTAATATTTTGTGTTTGTTAAAGCATGACATGATAAACCTGACATAATAATAAATGGCAATATGTCAAATAAAAGAATTTAATTATAGATTTTATTGAAAACAAGTGTGTAGTCAATTTTTTTTCTTTCGCCGTCGAGAAGCACAGCAAACATCACAATCAATGACCCCCATTTTAGCACGATATGTCCCTATTTCATCTTGTCTAAAAAAAACAACTATTGTAAATATTTTGTAACAAGATTATTTAAAGTATACAAATTGTTTTAGCTCTCTAACACGGCCAAAGTCGGTGACGGAGCTTAAAGTGTTGATTTGGGGGGCCGAAAATAAAATATGTATAAAATGTGAAGAATAAGGAGGGTCAAAGTCAAAATTTATAGTTTTAAGCTTAATATGTAAAAATTTTAATAGTTAAAGGTTAGTTATGAAAAAAAAACAAGGGGGGGGGGGGGGGGGGGTGGGGCACAGCCCCTCCTGACCCTACATAAGCTTCGTCCCTGGCCAAAGTCACAGATTAACATTATTTAACCTTAAGATTTGATCAATCTCTAGCACTAACAGTTTAATGATCATAAACTAATTAGATTCACGTCAATGTAATTAGATTGGTCATATTAACTACACATAACTCAGCAATGGCAATAAAAATCATAACTTTAACATTATAGGTGATGATCAATCAAACACAAATAATAACCAAATTAATAAAATCCAAAATCATTGAAATCAATACATAAAATCGAGTTTCATCTACTCCAAATGAAAGTAACATGTTTTAACACCTGAATTCACAAAGTAAAAACAAAGGGAACACAATTGGAATACTAATTGAGATCATAAAAGCAAACTGAATGATTCCCGACATGAATCTACTCTCGAATCCTTCAGATATTTGTTATATATCAGCTTAACGGCCCTCTGGCCGCCTTCTAGACCCTCAAAACAACACTTTTAGGGTTTACTTTTATATGTAACGAATTAGGGTTAAATATATGCCATTATTGCTAATTATTGGCTCTATTTATGGGATTCATCATCGCCACATCGTGGAGAAAGGATTGCCACGCCGTGGGAGATATAATCTTACCGTGCACGAAATTTTCCGATTTGCCATGTCGTGGGAATCAGAATTTTCTCAAAACATGAAAGTTGTCTGAAATTTTGTCTAGTTTCCAGAACATTTTGAATTTCGTCAATCGGAGTTACGAGTCATGAGATATGTTCAAAACACTGACGAGGGGTCAAACTATCCACCAACATCTTTTTTGCGTCTTTTTAGCTCCTTTTCTTCCTTTGCATTCCAGGTCTGATTTTAACTTTAATTGAACATTTCAAAGCATATTAAGTATCATATATCTTAAAATATAGCATTTTTACTCAAATATATTAAGATAATAGTCTAAAATACGTAGTTAAATAAGGTCATATCAAAATACTCACACAATTCTTTTGCTTGTCCCCAAGAAAAACTAATTTTATAATCATCATACTATCAAATCAAAATCCTAGTTACCAACATTGTACAAGACAATCCATTTTAAGCTTATACATTAGATCAGGGCCGCAATGCATATATTTGTGTATAATATTCCTAATTAATTCTCAAATCCTAAATACTCACATTCCTCATAATTATTTGTTCCCCACTTATTTTGAACAACATTTATTTCTACATCCCTTTGAATATATCCTCATAAATCTTTGTTAATCTCAAAGTAATTTTTGATTAAGCTCCCAAGTATACATATTGAAAAATAACCTAGAAAGAAAAATTACAATAAAAATAACTTTGACTTTTGACAATTTTGCCTTATTCTTCAATTTGAGTCTTCAATAACTTGAAACATTTGAATCATTTCATCATAATTTTTTATTTTCATACTTTGAAAGTTTTTATTTACTCAACAACAACCTTTTTTTTTTCTTTTTTCCACAACTTTTTTCACTTTTTTTCCATATCTTACTTTTTTCTCTCAAACTAAAAACTAAAAGGAAAAACATATGCTTAAGCAAAAGGAACTTGACCTCAACTCTTATTGGTTAAAGGCATTAGTCTAAAGTGCAATGACTATATAAATTTTCCTAGATACATTTCAAGTACAAGATGTAAAACATATTATGTCCCTCAAACTACACAAGTTCATGTTTTTGTCTCATGATTTCACTAGAACTTGGAAGTCAAAAATATATTATAACAAATCGGCTCAACTAAATCTTAGAATTCTTTTTTCCAATCCTCATACCCTACACTTAAATTATAAAATACCCTCATCCCTATCCAATAAACAAAACAAATTTGCCACGTGTCCCTTCAAAAACACTCATTTCTTCCAAAGTTAAATACCTTTTTTGCCCCTATTTTGTTTTAGCTTCTATTCAATAAAATCACGTCATTAGATTAAAACATAACAGTTGTCCATGTTTGAAATACATACCCGATTAATAGCAGATTTTTATGGTATTCAATAAAATCACATAAAAAAACATCGTCGTTTCCCTCTCTTCCCTTTCGCGCCTCTTCGTTTACAGGATGAAGCAATGACCAATGTTGCTTCCTCAAAGATTTCAAGTACACGATGCAAAACTACAGTTGGGTTAATCTGAACCACTGGTCTCCATACCACCGTCTCCGTCATCTCCAACGAAAACCCTAAATTATACAATCCTAAATTGACAATCACTATCGGCTCGATACTGTAACCATCACTACACCCTAGCACACCATGTAATCCCATAACCATCTCACCATCTCTTTCTATTTGTATGAAATATTTGGATACCCTAATGGCAGTAGGTAGCGGCAGGTCGGGTATATGTAAATGTATAAATATCTTGCTCTTTTGAAATCAAACTACACCACCATTGTCATAACTTCATCATTCTCTGTTTTTGCTAATCTAATGTTTGATTTTGTCTAATTTCATTAGTTTATATATATATATATATATATATATATATATATATATTATATACAAATTCCTTTCTTCATTTTATACCCATATTTATGTATTTTTACTGAATCTTAGTGTTTTTCTTCTTTGAAATGAAGGTTAACAGTGTGATACTACATTGCTATGTTGCTGATAGTGTCATCTTACCTCTCTATGTTGCTGGTAAAATGGCATTTTGTGGCATGTTGTTTCTAGAATCAGGTATGTATCATGATTTTGTTATTGGTAATGTTTTTCTCACATGAAGTTTCTCATTTTGTTCAAAGGATGTCATAATAATAAGCTTATATTTGAAAGTAAAATTCTGAAATTGTACATACTGTAAAAAGTTATCTTTTGTTACTATGTTACATCAATCCTGGGGGTACAACCTAAAAATATATTTGCTAAGCAACCACTGGAAATAGGTTATGAGTGATTCTTCTTTTTATGTTGAACTTGGTTTAATAGTGATTTTTTTTCCTATTGATTGTTATATTATAACTAAATATATCACAAATGGATAGATGAATGTGATGTCTAGACTCTAGACTATGATATTTGAACTCATTCATTTTTTGTTCAACTGCCATGGCATCATGTTTTATTCTTTTTGTCTAATATTATTTTTGTGGCATCATGTTTTATTCTTTTTGTTTGATAATATTTTTGTATTCTCACCCGGAGATTAAAAAAATAGAGAAGAAATTATGCTTTACTGATCTATTTTGATAGTAGGTGAGGAAAGATTGAAACTTTGGAAGTGTTGCCGCTAGAAATAAGGGTTGAATGATAGTGCTCAAAACATACCCTTTGGTGTCACAACTAGCACTTTTGGCTACGAAATTCCGTCCTCAGGTAAGCAAGGACTCTTGTGATACTTGTGCTAACACACCTAAGCGTTCAATATGAGTTCTTAAGGAGCCATAAAGTGTTTGAATACAAATCTCTTCAAGTATATCGAACCTCTCCCAGATCTCTCCAAGTATAGTGAATCTCTCCCAAATCTCTCTAAGTGTGCGAAATCTCTCCAAGTATAGTGAATCTCTCGTAAATCTCTCTAAGTGTGCGGAATCTCTCCAAGTATAGTGAATCTCTTGCAAATCTCTCTAAGTGTGTGTAATCTCTCTAAGAATAGTGAATCTCGCCCAAATCTCTCTAAGTATGCGAAATCTCCCTAAGAATAGTGAATCTCTCCCAAATCTCTCTAAGTATGCAAAATCTCTCCAAGAATAGTGAATCTCTCCTAAATCTCTCTAAGTATGCGAAATCTCTCCAAGAATAGTGAACCTCTCCCAAATCTCTCCCAGTATGTGAAATCTCTCCCAAATCTCTCCACGTATCTCAAATCTCCCTAAGTACCTTCCTCAATCGATAACAGGTTAAAACCGGAAGAGGAAACCCGAAAAGGACCCTCTTGGTCCGAAACCCTCTTGGTTCGGACTCCTCTTGGTCGTAAACCTCTTGGTTCGGAACCCCTCCCTGCTTCAGACCCTTTGATGGACTAAGGGGAAGCCTCTCATCCGGACAAGATCTCGCATGTGCTTCGGAAGGGCTAGGTTGCCTCGCACCTCGGTCTGGACTCACCTGGTTCGCACCTGACTCCGGATGTGAAGAGGGACTTCGGAACTCGCATAGCGCCTCCGGAACACGCATGCTGGCAACTTCGGACCCTCGCAACCTTCATCCTTCCCTCCGGAATTTAAGATATACCTCCAGAATTTAAAGAAGAGCTTTGGAAATTACCCTAGAGCTCCGGATTTCACCTTTTAGCCCCAATTTTGGTCATTTTCAGACTTTTTCACCATTTTAAGGTATTTTGAGGTCGGAAATCCCACCAAACTCGTGTTTTTCTTAACTAAGACCCCTAAAACCATTATTTTATGCTAAAATTAATTATTTAAGCATACTCTTCATAAAAATAAATGGTTGGGATTTAGGAAAACCTTATCCTAAATCAAGAAAATGACAAAAGGATTGACTTTGTGATTTGATGAAGTTCCTCATTTCCCATGCAAATCACAGTACTCCATGCCTTATCCACCAAATATCCATGCATGGACCACCAAATCCTCATGCATCAAAGATTCCTTTCCTTTTCTTATACTCCAAAGCAATGACAATGAAGGGGTTATACTCCACATCCACTCTCACATTTCTCATTTCCTCTCAAAACTCATCTCCAAGCAAGAGCAAGAACTTGCTGAAAACAAAATCTCAATTTCTCCCTAGAGTTGTAAGGTAAATTCCTCCACCCATCTAATATTTTATAATATTTCAAGATGAATCCATATTATTTTATTCATAATATATGATGATCACCCTTAGGAAAGCATCCCTCCCAGGGAAGTTCCTCATCTCAGCAAGAGTTTAAGCTTGAGATCTTCACTCCATAACTCCAGACAACTCCTCAACTAACTCAAGGTGAGCTTCATACCCCACCTTTTTCCATGTTTTAATGTTTTTGGGGGAGAGTACAAGTCAAATCTTGCCTAAACTCTTAAATGATTACATATATATATGTATGTTTGTATGTGTGTGAAATATTATTAAATTATTATTTAGTAATATACTCATGAACGAAGGATTTCTAAATTTCACAAAGAACAGAGGATAATTTGAACAAAAGAGCCTCCTAACTATTGAGTGTGTCCAACTTAACCCCTTTATGTATGCTTCCATGTTTGAAGATAAAAAGGTATAAAAGGGATCTTACTAAGTGGACACCATTTCTAGTGATTTTTCGAAAATAGAAACTTTGTGACTATTTTGCAAACTATCAGGGAGTATTTTATAAATATTCAACATAAAGGTTGCGTCAAGAAAATATACAAATAGAGCCTTTATGACAGAAACATTTGGATGTCATAAGCTGCTGTCATAAAACTTCCAAGAACATAAGTAATGTTATATATGTCATAAAACAGAAAATGCGTGTCATAACCAGCAGTTATAAATTTATATAAGTTATAACTTGACACTTTTTCTCTTGACTAAAATGACTTATTTTTCAATAAACGAAAAGGAACGAACACGAGCACCTAGTTAACGAGCACAATCAACGATATGGAACGAGAACGATATTTCTATTCGATAAGTACGAGTTTCATTATTTATCTAACAAATAATGAATCTCTAACGATTGCTCAAAAGGTTGTTAATATTCTAGTCAGACAAATCTCAAAAGTACCAAAATATAAAAATATTAGTGTACGTCTAAGTCCTGTAAGGAGTTATATCCAGAGTCTCCTGGAGGGAGAGCGGGAATTTGTGTATAGATCTATACGGAGCTGACACCCCGCACCTTCGCTGTTCGCTACAGCTAGACAGACCAGTTTAGGGTGACAAATGTCTTTTCCAAACCGAGGGCGCCTGAGAAACGCCCAAACAGGCACTCTGTCATGATTAGTATGGTTATAACGAATCGCTAGAATATGTTATATTAACTAGAAATTTATGTAAGGAAAACCTCATATATAAAATTTGGCACGTTGTGTTGACTGTCCTACACGTGATAGGTGATGGTCCGCATTTGTTGTGTTGACTGTCCTTCGTCATCGTGTAGAATGTCCACAATAGCCATGTGGATTCTTTCACCTAACAAGTATAGAGTCGTAATACTGCTATTTTACAAATTAAAAAAACGTAGGACTCTATAGTAAATGATTTTCTACAATTTCGATAACGATAAACCAGAAATTACAAATATTTTATAGCAGAAAATATAGGATTTTCTGGAGAAAACGATTTTCTACGATTTCGATAACGATAAACCAGAACTTACGAATATTTTATAGCAGAAAATATAGGATTTTCTGGAAAAAAACGATTTTCTACGATTTCGATAACAATAAACTAGAACTTACGATTATTTTGTAGCAGAAAATATAGGATTTACTGGGGAAAACGATTCTTTTACGATTTCGATAACGATAAACTAGAACGGACACACTAAATTTTACTCGATAAGAGGAACATGATTTTCAACCATATTTCCTTTTTGAAAAT
Organism: Lactuca serriola; assembly: GCF_051521515.1. Taxonomy (NCBI): domain Eukaryota; kingdom Viridiplantae; phylum Streptophyta; class Magnoliopsida; order Asterales; family Asteraceae; genus Lactuca; species Lactuca serriola. The sequence goes on along the minus strand of NC_136415.1, from coordinate 11,019,016 downwards.
AAGGGATTTTTCTTGAGACGGTTGATTGTTACTATTCAAAAGAACTATTTTTGGACACAGCTCGCTTTTACAAATCACACTACTTTTCAAAATCACTCCTTATAAGGATGAACAAAAGTAATGACATGCACACATATATCCATGATTTTCAAGGCAAGACTTCAAATGATTTCATAGAAAATATCTGATTTTCTGAAAGTACAATGAGAACGATTCTAAACGAGTGTAAACGATTTTAAACAAAAATGCTTATGAACTCACCAACTTTTTAGTTGAAGCTTTTCAAAACGACTTGTATTCTCAGGGATCTAGTAAGCAGGTAACAAGGGACGCTGATGCAAGACCATTTAGCTGTAGTTTGGATTCTTTTCTACTTATGCAACTTTTGTGTAACTCGAAGAACAAATACAATATGAAAACTATGTAAGTTTGTTATCTCAATTTATGATGTTTGGATTGATCTGTTTCATGTATATTCAATTGTTATGATACTGCACAATGAAGTCACCCGCCTCCAGAAATTTCCGCCGTCTGGTCCGGGGGTGTGACATTTTTTCTGTTATCAAGTTCAGGAAATCATCATTGCTAAGCAGTGTTTGACGTAGTGGATTCAAATGCGCCTACAGAACATATATTTGGGTTAGACAATCAAAGTCTTAAGCATGTGGTGTTGGTTTTAAAGGTGATTAAGGTTTAACTTTTTATTATTAAATTTTCTTATTGTTAGAATTTTATTTATTAAGTATGGTAGAGTTTTAGATGAAAAAAAGTTTGTCGTGGGATCATAATGGTTGCTTATTTAGCAACTGAGATTAGTGAATTGGGATCTTGTAATGTTTAAAATAATTAGGAATATACCAACTATGAATGTGGTTTTATTTAGGTCTGAGGACCAAGTATCCTGCTACATTTGTTGAAATTTTTGTTCTTTACAAACATATTTTATTCTTATGTTAACTCATAAGTATGTATATGCTTCAAATGGACAATGCATCATTAAGTAAATCAAACATGGTATTGGTGAAGTTTAAACAATTAAAATTATAATCAAATACTTATTATTAAATATTGCAAATGTGATTAATAAAATATAAACCATATATTTTCAACTGAAAATAGTAACATACCTTTGTTTGTAACTAAAAAAACTACACATTTTTACTTTCAATTGTAACATCCCGGAATAGCATGAGTAAAGTTGAAGGGATAAAAGAGTAATATGGGAAAGATAGACTCGGCGAGTCCATGGGTGGACTCGGCGAGTAGAGTCGCGACTTGGTCGCGTGTTAAGTAGCCGACTCGGCGAGTCAGTAAGATGGACTCGGCGAGTAGGCGCTGAGTGGAGAAAACCCTAATTCTCGGGGTTGAGCCCTATATAAAGAACATAACATTCATTCCCCCAGCCTCTTTACTCATCCTCAAGTCCAGAAACCCTTAGCCTTCGTGTGTGAGTGATCATATTGCATTGGGAAGCTTGGAGAAGCATTTGTTGAGGAAATCTTGAAGGGTAGAAGGCTTGGAGCAAGGGGCTTTGCTTGGATTCGAGTTCCATTGCAATTGGGGCGTTCTTTTGAGGTAATATCTCGTCCTTGGGCTGTTATTTTTGGATTCATCATTTTAGGGTTTGTGGGGAGCTTATCTTTTGGTGTTTTGGAGTTTAGAGGTTAGATCTGAGGTTGCTACCTCAGATCTGGAATGGAGAAGGGTTGGAATGCCTGAAAGTCCCTGTGTTTGAGTGTGTAGTGAAGCTATCATGTCCAAAACCCTAGCCCTAAAGTGTTTAAGGCCTAGATCTCCTTGGATTCACGTAAAGTTTGCCACTTTACGTGATGGATGGGTTGTAGGAGGCTAGATCTATGTTTTGGATCAATTGCATGGCCTGGAATGCTTCTGTATGGATTCAGACCGATGGTACTCGGTGAGTCAAATGGGTGGACTCGACGAGTTGCTTGAAGATGAGCTGGAACTCGACGAGTTGGAAGAACAACTCGGCGAGTTGGATGAAGATGGCCTGGAACTCGGCGAGTTGTATGAACAACTCGGCGAGTAGGTTGAAGATACCCTTAGACTCGGCGAGTCTGTTCTTGGACTCGACGAGTCTTGTCGAAGAGTCCCAATATTTTCTGGTTGAGTCGAGAATCGGCGAGTCAAGGGATGACTCGATGAGTTGTGGGCGAGTGGAATCAGAGTTGTTGGACTCGACGAGTCTCGGGGTGACTCGGCGAGTCAGGTCGCGGATTGAGGGAAGTTCTGAGTATGGGGACTCGGCGAGTCATTGGGTTGACTCGGCGAGTAGAGTTAGTCAGGGGTTGACCTTGACCTTGTCCAAAGGTTGACCAATTGTCTTTTAGGGGTATTTTGGTAATTAAGGGTATTTATTGAGTTGAGTGTGTTGGTGTTCAGTGGAGGAGTTCGTGTTGGAGCTTGGAGCAGTGAGATCTTATCCTTGCAGCCGACAATTTCGAGGTGAGTTATCCTCACTATATCAACAGGGTCTAAGGCACCAAGGCCGGCCTTTATCGGATTGAGATCCGGGTAGTTGTTGTTATGTTGTTACTATGATACGTTTGCATCCTGAGACCTAGGATGGTATATGTTAGAGACCTGTTTGAGATCGGTATTCTTGAGAGATAGGGAGATGCTATGCTAGTGACCTGTTAGGTCGGTATCCTGGTTAGGATGATGATATGTTATGTGATCTGTTTGATATGCTTGTTGACTGTGAATTGCTATATGATTGTATGTATATGTGCACATGGTTTTTTGGACTGGAGTTGGGTTGAGGCGGGTCCTGCTTCGTGCTGTAGGCCAAGATACCCAGGGCGGACCGGTTGTTCCGAAGGCCCAGCGAGCGGTCCGGATAGGCTATAGGCCCCAAGAGGGCAGACCAGACGTGCCGAGGCTCGGAGAGTGGACTAGGCAGACTGAGGCCCGGTGTGGGCGGACCGGTCATACTGTAGACTCAGAGAGTGGACTAGGTGGATTGAAGGCCCGGTGCGGGTGGACCAATCACACTGCAGACTCGATGTATGTGTAGAGTGGACCAGGTGGATTGAAGGCCCGGTGCGGGCGAACCAATCACATTGTAGACTCGAGGTGCATGGCTGTTCTATGATCTGATATGTTGTGGCATGTTATGCGTGTATGGTGTTAGTGGTTGGTATTTTGAGGATATCTCACTAAGCTTTCGGGCTTACAGTTGTGGTTTTATGTTTTTCAGGTTCTTCAGGAGATCGTGGCAAGGCGAAGGCGTGATCGTACCGCTCCTCGTGATTTTGTAGTAATGTGATTCTGGGAATACGTTAAATGTTTTGTATTGAAAACCTTTTTGTAAAGATTTAATGGAATCGATCTATTTTTGAAAAAGTTAAAATTGGTTGTATTTTTCGGTCGTTACATCAATTAAAATGAACAATATATTTATATCCTTTAATTACAACAAGCATATGTTTTTATTTTTAAATCCAAAAAGGAAATGTACTTTATTTTTTGGAAAGAGGATTCCCTCAACTTTATTTTTGGCTATATGGAGGTATTAGGTGTGTTGTATCATGTCGTTTTAGACTTTTAACCTCTATCAACCATTACAAGGTTTCGTATATATATTGTGTGACACTGTAGACATAACTACCAACTCATATCCCAAGAAAAATAGTATCGGTTTTTGGGGTTCTATCATCTCCACCATTCCTTCCAGCATCTTCGCCACCTTCCCACATCGACGACCTTATCTCCGGTTGATCCTGCAAACATCATACTATCGTCTACACCATTTATGTAATCATCTTCTCATGACCCGATTTTTGAACCCTGTATGTCGAAATTATGAACCCCTGTCATAATCTCCAACAAATCCATTATGGAACCATAAATATTGACCTTTAGGGTAACATGGTCACTCTTTACCCACTCCAAAACCATGTGCCCTCAAGTTGCATCCTTAAGTAGCTAACCATGTCTTCCTTCTCCCTTAGCTTGATAACCCATAATCAGAGATTTAAGTGTAACATCCCAAAATTTAAGACCAAAATGTCGTTTTAATTAAGTTATTATAAAACCAATAGTATAAGAAAATATCCATAATAACATATCATGTCAAAGCCAGTATGTCAATAATCAAAGCATGTAATCATAAACAATATCATAGTACAATCCCAAAGATCTCATGTGCGGAAAACATAGTGTCATGCGTTGCGATCGAGCCGACTCCTTCCCTTTGGAAACGAAGTACCTGAAACCAAAACTAAAAACCGTAAGCACAAAGCTTAGTGAGTTCCCCCATCATACCACATACCATATAACAAACATACTGCCAGATAATTCTGGGGTGCCTGACCTACCCTGCCAGGTAATTACGGGGTGCCCAACCTACCCATGTCAAGCAATTCTGGGGTGCTTGACCTACCTTGCCAGGAAATTCTGGGGTGCCCGGCCTACCCATGTCAAGCAATTCTGGGGTGCTTGACCTACCTTGCCAGGCAATTATGGGGTGCCCGACCTACCTATGTCAAGCAATTCTAGGGTGATTGATCTACCCTCTGATTTATCTCAACTGGTTACGGGGACTATTTCACCCTTACCACTACCATATAACAACATAACAAAAATATACTGTCAGACATATCTGGGGTACCCGACCTACCCTTGGTCCTTACGACCGTAATCGGGGACTATTCCCGCTACAACCTACTATCACATAACATCATATCATGCTAGCACATAAATAGATCAGGTAGTAGCAAACCTAGACGATTATCATAAAGACAATCATCTATCAAACAACTCTACTAGTGGGCCAACATTGTGGCCTTAGACCCACTTCTACTGGAAGGTAACTCACCTCACACTGCTGAAGTCCCATAGACAAAACTCTAGTTGCTGGATGATAGGTTCTCGAACTGTCAATCATCAAAATAACACCCAATCACCAATTAGGTTCAAACATATACCCATAAGTCAATGCTTGGGGTAAAAGACTACTTTACCCCTATCTTAGCTTGATTCAAGCCCAAGGCCCAATTCAAAAGGCCCAAAAGTCAACTATGAGTCAAAGCCCAACATATGGCCCAATTTTCCAAATTGGGCCCAAACCTTTACGTTGTCTTATTCTAAGGTCCAACCATTTAATCCAGTCCAAACATTTGGCATTTCTAATGGCCCAATATCTCATAATCACAAAGGCCCAGTTATGGCCCAATTTTCCAAATTGGGCCCAAACCCCTTACATGGGCCTTACCCTAAAGCCCATTAAATTATTCTAGTCAATATGCTTGATTTTGGATGACCCATTAATAGCCTAATCACCAAAGCCCAATAGAAAGGCCCAACTCAAAGCCCAAGTGAAATTAGGGTTTTCACATAAAATGATGATTAGGGTTAAGTGTTTCTCACTTAACCCATTAAGGACTTAATCCATTAAGTCCATCACTCTTCTAAATAAATCATATGGTGTGGTCGGGCTTAATACATAATCCAATTCCAATGGCCCAAAATGCAGGTCTCGACAGTCCAAAACCTATATATCCAATATTAGGGTTTTCTAAACCCTAATTAGGGTTTCCAACCCAATCATAGCCTAATAGGCCTAAAACTAAGTCCTTAGATTAATTAGGGCTTCATTAGACCCACTAGGGTTTCATAAGGCCCATTAGGGTTTCATAAGTCGGGCACCACCCACTACCACCTCGGGTAGTGGTGGTCAACGGCGGCTCACGACGGTGGCCACCACCTCACGGTGGTGGTTACGAGTTTCTTTTATTATTCTAGCATCGATCACAATATTACAAAGCAAAAACCCAAATAACACACACATATTAATACAAACACACACTCACACACACACAACCACCCTAGTGGTGGCCGGCGGTGGCACATGGTGGCAGCCATCCACCTGGTGGCTCATGGCGGCAACAACAATGGATTTGGGATGGCAACCACCACCTCACAGTGGTGGCGGTGATTTCTTTTGGTTCCCAGTCAAGCAACAACATAAACCAGCAGCCCTTGCTCGGAAAGCGAATCCAACACCCACCTGTGGTGGGAGGTGACGGTAGTAGTGCAACAGCCGACAACAACGGTGCTTGGATCGGTGTCAACGGCGGCAAGAGCGGTTTCATCTTTAGTGGAATGGTGCATCGGAAAAACAGCAGCTCATCTTCGTCGGTAGTGAAACATCACCGATGGATGGTGTCTCCTGAAGTAGTGGTTTACTGGTCATGTTGGTTCTTCCCCAGCTACGCGCGACGTCCTACGACAAAAGTGATGGAGGTGGTGGTTATACTGGTCTTCCTAACTCTTACGTCATGGACCCATGGTAGTTGCATTCGCCGAAAACAATGGTTCGTCGGTGGCTTGGTCGGTCAGAGAAGCAAGAGGGTGGGGTGGCGGCCAGTTGTGGGAGGCATAAGGATGGAGGGTGACGGTTGCACATATGTTTAGGGTTAGGGTTTGTATGGGTTATATACCCGAGCCCTACAAACTTATTGCCATAATGGCAAAAATGGTCCCTCCCTCCAGAAATCATTTCGAAATTAATCCCATATTTACCCTTTGAACCCCTCCTTTTAAAATCCTTTACAAATGAAGTTCAGAATTTACTCTTTAGCCCTCAGAATTCTAATTTCATTTCAATTTAGGTCTAAAGATCGAACTTCAGCCATGTTAAGATTTTTAGTCCCTCCTCATCTCATTCTTTTCAACTTAAGTTCCAATAATTACCGCGAAGCCCCTGTCTTCATAAATATTTACAACCTGAATTCGAATTTTACACTTTTAACCCTCAATCTCTAAAATTGTGACAATTAACTCCTCGAGACTATCACCTTGCTATATCATTATTTATTTTATGGCTACTATACATTCATTAATTTATTTATTTATTCATCTAATAAACAGGGTGTTACAACTCTCCCCCACTTAAACTAGATTGTATCCTTGAAATCATCCCTTACCATTCCTTACACGCCCAACCATCCAAGTATCGTGGCCACAATCCCGAGCATAACCCCAGCCTTCCCAAGGCAATCTAAATCATCTCATGCAGGGTTCTAAGACCCGAAAACAAATGAATCCCTAGCATCATGATCACATCTACTCAGTCTAAAATCTGCAGTCTCAAGGTGGCTTACTCCCTGACAAACTGCTCATACTGAATCATTATCGTTGAATCGAGTCTGTTTATCCCTCAACTGGCCGCTCAACTTATGATAACTCGAGGTTCCCACTATAAAACAGGATCACAAACCCAATTATCCCTATAGATCACTTATACTTATCCAAGGCTTATATAATCCTGATGTGATTGACTTAGCATTACCCAAGCAATCTGTTACCCATCCATACCTAAAATTCTGAAATGTTAATACGAATACTGCCAAAACAATGAAGTTACCCGAAACAACATGTTACCACATGGCTGCTTTCCAGAATCTACCTTGACCTCCCTGGTCTCAATTCGTTTGTCAATCATATGAAACACCGGGTTCTAGCCTGGCTGCGGAGCCAAAGGACTCCCATATAGTCGCCTCACATGACTTCCGAACGAAATCCTCTTCTGTCAATAATTACCACTGGTTGTCTTGCCCTTGTGGTTCTAACGACCTTCTGATCTAACTAATCGGGCTCATACGTCGAGTCCTGACGCCACCAAATCCAAGGTTAAAAGTGTTTGCTACCTAACCAATGGTAGTCTTATATCACAAACAATCTTATACGGTCCATTGCTTCCCTGATCCCATAACTGTAGTGGCGTTCCTACGGTCGTATCGTTGGATCAACCAGATCTAATTCATCTGGGTAATTCTATAATCCATAAATCAATCCATGGATTTGTCACGCCCTCACTGCTACACCCGAACTGGTGAGTACTACTGTTCCTTCCACATCTTAACAACGCGCTCATGCTGTCTACCAACCTAGTGAATGCTACAGCTACACCCGCATAATTACAACACTCTATCACTATCTGAGCGCTAGTGAATGCTACGGTTACCCCCACAGTCTTACAACACTTTCCATGCTAACTGATAGTTAGTGAATGCTACGGCTACCCCCACAGTCTTACAACACTTTCCATACTATCTGACTGTTAGTGAATGTTACGGCTACCCCCACAGCCGTACAACACTTTCCATATTATCTGGCCGTTAATGAATGCTATGACTACCCCTGTAGTCTTACAACACTTTCCATACTATCTTAATGTTAGTGAATGCTACAACTACCCCCGTAGTCTTACAACACTTTCCAAACTGGTCGAACATGCACTCGATCTAACACTCATCTGAACATGAATTATAATTGGACCTCTAACCTGGTTCCCTAAACCTGTTACCCGATGCCAAGGAAAAACACGAACTAAACGTTGGAACGTTTTCTGAATTCCCAACTCATCCAATACTCAGCCTAGACGGCTACTCGACCGCCTTTCTGTTCTGATGAGGATGTGAAACTCATCCTAGTTTCACACCTACTACTTCTCCTAAGTACTTGGTCAATTCTCCCCCACTTAGATTCGACTAAGTATTCATGGCATGTGAGATTTGAAGGATTCCCAATCCTTCTCTCTTTCTAGTATCCCACTGATGACAACCTGTTCTTACTAATGCTAGCGATCACTTACCAGTTAAACCTTAAGATCGTCCATCCTCTAAAATCTGGAAGAGTAATCTTGAAATCTGGTGCAGTGTAACACCTCAATCAACCTCCAATGCTGACAACTGGAGGCCTTAATCTTCACCCTAGCTGACGAATCCTCGTTCCCACTTCCAATCTTGCAGCACCACTGTTGTAACATCTAATAAGTCTATTTTATGAATATACTAAATTGTACTAAATATGTTGAATTGATTCATAATTGTCCAAGAATGGCACTACTTTGATGAGTTGTTGAACTTTATATGCAGGTAAATACTTAGTGCTAAAGTGGGCGGAACCCGCAAGAAAAACGAGCAAACTGAAGCTAACATGTATGGGAGACAAATTGCTAAAGGAATGAAGAAAAATGGTGCTGAGAAATTTGACCACTCTTCAATGTTTTGATCATATCTCAAGATCTAGAGCTCCAATTGACATGAGTGAAGAAGTTCTGGAAACTAGACAAAATTTCCTACAACTTTCATGTTTTGCGTTTTTACTGATTCTACCGTTTTCATCACCAAAAAGGAGCGACAAAGATGAGGGACGTCCTAGAACGCGTCTAAGACGCCCCCTAGGACGCCTATCCATTTTAGGCCATTTTCAAGTGCAAATCAAGGACGACAGAAGGCATGTAAAACTCCCTGAAGGACGCCCAGACGTCCTATATGATATCTAAGATGCCTACTAGGACGCCGATGCGGAAAACAACTCCGAAAATCAGTTTTTTAGCACCTATTTAAGGGAGATTAAACCCTAATCGACTTTGGACTCCTCCCCTGCGATTTTCACCAGTTTAGGAGGGTTCCAAACACTTCCAAACATTCTCCAAACGCATTTTTGATCATCAATTTTAGAATCCGAGGCTACAAATCACCAAGTTGATCATCATTCAACAATTGAAGTCGTTCAACTGGTGGATCTTCATCCAACTCCAGATTTGGTTACTTCTTCTCCAAGTTTCATCGTTCCATGATTGATTGATCATTATATTTTATTAGTTTTATGATTTCAAGTTGGTTTATGAATTTTATTATGAATTACAGTGTTTTTATTCAAGTTTTGTGTTTTGTGAATTCTATGGAAGGCTAAACCACCTAGGTTACTTCCGGGAATGTTTAGGATGATTTGATGAACGTGTTTTGATTATTACTTCTATTCCAATCAACCTTGGTTATTATATGTTCTTAAATTTATGATTTCTATCAATGATAATTGAAGTTGGGTTTTATTCATGTGTTTAATTTTACAATTAAGATAGTTTATTGTCAATTCACTAATCGTGCCTAATTCATATAGCTTAGGAACTAAGACGATCAGTTGAATCAACATATACTATTCCAAACTTGTGATTTTAAATGCTAAACATTGTAATTGGTAATCACAAGACACAATATTGCCAAGCCACAATATTGCCAAGCCACTCATTGTTCCTAATCCATTTAGATATAGGGAGTAAGACAATTAGTAGGAATAATGTATTGTGTGCTCAAAGTTATTTATTGCATGTTAATTGACCTTAGTTATGTTTTCATAATTAATTTGGAATTTAAGGGAAGATAAACACGTGAGTCTTAATCATCCGACACTGAACCTGAAGTAACCTTGTTTTTCTCATTGGTAATTGTTTGCAATATAAAGTTTCTAGTTTTTTTTTATTAAAATCTTAGTTTAAATATTTTTCGTGACAATTGCAAGTATTAGTTCCTTTTCATTGACTACTATAGCACAAAGTTTGACCACAAACTCCTCGTGGATTTGACCTTTACTTACCCTAGCTATCTAGTGGTTTTGAGGTTATTTTTGATTGAGACAACGACCTTGATCAACATCGACAATGTATGAATCATCCATATTCCTTGTTTTAAACCTCATACTCCCACAAGACACAATCTGCCAATGCATAGATAAAGTAATGCAAATTTTAGAGTTGACATGGGTTTTAGTATACTACAACATCCTATGGTGCACATACAACCCTAAATACCTTGGATCTATGTCTTCACTTTTGTGTTGTAGCTTGATTCCATGGAGCTTAAGAGCCTAGTGCCTCAAGTGTGACACCTCAAATGGTTCACACAACACCACCAACAATTGGAATAACTAGAGAATAAGGATCCTTGGGTTGTTTGCCCTCTTTGTGTATACACACTCTAGTGACTAGCACCCATTTTATGAACCATGGACCTCTTTATATAGTGTGGAGGATTAGGGTTACATTCATGTAAACCCTAATACCCATGACCTTTCATTTCCATAGGATCCATGGGTTAAAAACTCCATGGATTATCCATGGAAGCTTAGCCCAACCTAAATGAACTTAGCCCACCATTTATATAAGAGTCCATATTTAATTAGTTCCTTTTGATTAGATTAATATAAATTAATTCTTGATCAATACTAATTAAATAATATGATTCCATATTAATATATTAGAACTTATAATATATTAATATAAATCATAAGTATCCTTTTTTCTCATTTTGTTTATCCAATTGTTTCCATGCCATGCAACCCAAATGGACCATGCCAAATCAGGTCAAGTACATACCAATTATAGTTATGGAATTAGACACTAATCCAACAGTCTCCCACTTGGATAAGTCTAAAACTATTATTGTGTATGACTCCAATACTCGACTAGCAATCGTAGCTCTTAAAGCCACTGCCGAACCCTGAACAAATCAATGACGCGTCCATTTGATAAAGGATCATATAGTCCTCCATTCTAGATATCATATGGACTGAGACATGGATTATAATCATTCTCTCTGTCCATTTGTTGTTTCCCGATTTCCGATTTATGACGACCGACTAATTGAACAAATCAAATCAGCCTAGGCTTGGCCAAGCACTTCGGGTGTCATCACTAAATCATCAGGGGACCCACAAATATCGCTTTTATCCCTTGAAGGGTAAAAGGAATGGATAAACTTCGACTCATATGCTTCTTCTACTACTTGTTGAATCATACACAAAGGCACGTTTTATAACATCGAGTTACCAATGCGTTTTCGTACAATCAATGTATAACCAACTCATAGGCAAAAACTCATATCTCTAGGTTTGAAGAATATAAGATATTATTGTCTCATGATCACTCGTGATAAAATCCATGAGGTGAGTCAAATGAGCGTGGGTTTAATCCAATACTCAGAACTTATGAGCACTCATGAATGTTGTAGCAATTTTTGCTATGTCCAACAACTTAGACATCTACAAGCCAACTTCATGATAGTCTTGCCTTAATACCTACTTCCAACATATTATTGACTGTTGATGGTTTGAAGAACTTAGTCATTCAGGAAGAATGGCCTAGTTATTTTGGAAGTCAAAACATGCAAAGTGAAACACAAGAATAATCGAATCCAATATGGTCTCAGAACTTATGAATATAAATAGAACACCTATTATTTATCACCATATTGATTACACATTATTCATTTTATAATGTTTCAAATTTATCGACTTAATACTTGAATTAAAACAATAGTTGTCCCATGCTCCAAGCATGTACACTACGTTTTCTAAACAATAGTTATGCCATACACCAAGTATGCACACTATGTTTTTCCAAAAATTAGTTATGCCATACACCAAGTATGCACACTAAGTTTGTTTATGATCTTTACTTTGTGAAATAGATTGATTGAACATAATTCCAATGATTCACATTTCACAGTCCCAAATCCTTATCGTAAATGTAAGACTTCCAAATTTCTACCATTTACCGAAATCTGTTAGATTCTAAACTTATATGCAATGATCCTCTTGTAATGACTATGCACAAAGTCACAAAGACTTGTCCACAGACATTACAATGTATTCCAATGGAGATCATTCCATGGAAACGAAGTCGCAAATTCAAAGTACAATGCTTTGAACATCCTTCTTGCATTACGTTTCCTAATCTTACACATATTTAATGAATAACTTCCACCTATGGGATCATTTCCATATTCTCATTTTGACTATCACTTTTGAACAAGAGTTGTCTCCTTTCAGAATATGTCAATATGGTCCTTCCAAAATTAACACTATATATCCAACTGTCCCTGAGCAACCAATCTTTAGTAAACCTTAGATTGTCCTCAACAATTGATTAATTCTTTTAGTCATATCAAATTCTAGACCTTTTCCCCTCTTAATGCCCCCAGGCATTTGGAAAATTTAGAAAGGATAAATATTATATCACATGCAATCGATCCTATACCCGAAGCATATGGGACACGATTCATGATGTGTCACATAAAGACATGATCCTTGATCAGTCTTTTGCTACAATATATTTTTAATTTGCCATGTTTTCATAATTCGACTATGAAGAGCGATGTCGTAATCATAATCGAATTTTGAGAAAGCAAATAATGTTCCCATATATAGAATTTCCTTATATTGAACAATTCCAACATAACATTCATATATATACTTGACTAAATTTGATTAAAATCTCACGATCTAAGCTTTTAGATTTGAAATGAAGTATAATTTCCTCTCCCTTAATTATAGCAAAACAACTTTTTCCCAATTGAAACTTTTGTTTTCTATAATTAACATTGCTAACTGGCAACACTTACCATAATTATCATGCTCGCACTAACATGATGATTATTAGCATAACACTTATGCTCCCACTAGCTTTGACATGTACTCAGCAATCAATTGGACTTCTAGAAATCAATACTTTATTAACTTTCTTACCAAAGTTCAGATTTTTGATATGAGATGTTTTGATAAAAACTTTATCAAAATCATACACCTTTCCTTAGATAGCACACGTGTGTGTCTAAACAATTTCAAAACTATGAAAAGGGATGCTATAATCATAGTCTCAATTGTTTAGACCTTTGCCGTTTCTCACAAGTCCATGTTAGTGTGCCGGTTAACCACACACACTCCACTAACGACTTTGAGAATGCAAATATCACAATTGCTATATACTTAAAATCACTTAGTGAAAGCGTTTCCTCACCATCGTTTTCATGAGTTGGAGAGAAACCTTATGACACTTAGATTTTATGGTGTAAATTAATTCCAAATTAATACTAATTAAATAATATGATTCCCTATTAATATATTAGAACTTATAACATATTAATATAAATCATAAGTATCATTTTTTCTCATTTTGCCTATCCAATTGTTCCGATGCCATGCAACTCAAATGGACCATGCCAAATCGAGTCAAGTACATACCAATTATAGTTATGGACTTAGACACTAATCTAACAGACATAGGTAAGTTATGTATGAAATAAAAGTGTGCATACCTTTGCTCATTTTGGAGAATATTTAATTTTGTTCTGATGTTTGGACAAACTGAATAACGATTCCATCCTTGACCTGTGAGTTTGATTGTGATCATCCTTTACATCACATATATATGAATGTCCTCCAACATGCTAATAATAGGTTTCTTCCTAGCATCCAAAATGACATTATTAAAGCTCTCTAAAAACCCATTCTCCACAAATTCACATGAATTGTGAACTCTAAAAAAAGCTAGAGACCAAGTCTTCGGATCTCTATCCATAAGATGCTTAACCGCTTCAGGATTCAACTTTTCAATATCTTTCATGGCTGTGTTAAAATGTGCTTCAGTTGTTGCCTTCCTTTCTCTCCAAAACAAATTTTCAAACTTGGCTCCATTAAACCTCTTTCTAAAATTAGCATATATATATATATATATATATATATATATATATATATATATATATATATGCCTAGCACACTGCCTATATTCTGCTGCTAGGAATACTTCTTTGACTGCCTCAACCAAACCCTGCATATGTACCAGTAATAGGTGAAGTTAGAAATGTAAATATTTATTATATTATTTATTATACTATGTTAAATACTTTACAAACATACCTTGTGTTGATCAGAAATTAAGACCAAACCACTTCCATCATTCCAACATTGCAAATCTTCTACAAGATTTTCAACAAACCATTTCCAATTCTCCTTGTTTTCCACACATACAACTGCCCAAGCAATTAGGAATATTCCATTATTAGCATCCCTACCAAAAGCACACAACAACTCACATAGGCAAAAACTTTTCAAGAAACAACCATCTAAGTTAATGATTCGTCTACACCCTCCACACCACCCTTGTTTGACCGCATCAAAACATATGTAAATCTTGTTGAAGTAATTCTTACCATCAGACATTGTATCCACATAAATTTTAACAATAGATCCAAGATTTGATCTTTTAATCTCTTCACCGTAAGACCATATTTTAGCATAATTTTCTGCAACCGTGCCTTCAACTAGACTCAATGCATACTTCTTGGCTCTCCTATATTGACTCATACTTACAACAATGCCAAAAGTGGTTTTCACCTCCTCTTTAGTAATCTCACACTCATCTTCTGATTGTTGAAAAATTGTTGGGTAAAGTGGGTACATATCCATCTATCAGTTACAATTGATTCGAATTTGAAATTCTTTGAACAATTGTGCTCACTAATAAGAGACTTAATTTGGAAAGACTTATCATTACTCATCCATGAACCCCAAACCCTAAATGTATATTTTCCATCACAACATTTGGTTAGCAACCGTCTACTATCATTTTTCATAAAACATAATTGATAACCATTTGCAACAACATAGTTATAGAGCATGTGTTTCAATTGTTTAGGACTCTCAAACCTCATACCTAACACAGGTTCCTGCTCCTTCCAATGAAGCTTTTCATTGAAAATGTTTGGCAACTGAGGATAAACATCTTCATCCTCATCCATGGCTTCTTCCAAAGAGCCACCCAAAGCTGCATTCTCACCCATTTCGACATCAGGGCCATTATCCTTTTTGATAAAATGACGGTTGCTATGGTTATCCCCATCTTCATCAGCATCCACATCCTCAGCCCCATGGTCATCCTTATCCTTGTCTTCATTTTCATTTTCATCCTCATCGTCCAAATGGACTGTCTTAATTTCTTTAACTAGTCCTGCACCATCAAGAACTTCTTCCACTATGTTATCAACTACCTCTTCTTTGTGTTCTTCCAACCATTCTTGCATGTTAGTATTACCAAAATGGTCTACATACATAGGCAGTATAACACCACATTCATATGCTATTGCTATAAAATCGGCATAATCCAACTCATTCGAAATTAAGGTCAGACCTTTGGGAAAATGAATATCTGGTTGGAAATAATAGAGCTTCGTACACTTTTCTCCGGTGAACCTTTCGATAAATTCATAACACCCGATCTTGTCCATGCCTGCGAAATCGATGTTTGATAATCTCTGAGTAATCCCCTCGGTGTAGCGTATGGGGTATTTTGCAAAGATTCCTTGGAAATGCATATCGACTTGGATGAATACGGGATCCATGTTTGAGGTTTGTGGAGACAGAATGAAAGTAAGGGTTTATCGAACGAGCTGGAAATGGTGAATAGTGAACAGTAGACGGGAAAAGATCTCATTTAAGTTAAACTATTAGTAAATGACATGACATACACAGTGAGCAAGACAAGGGATTAAGTAACACATGTGGCAGGAATATGACTGGCTGACCCCTTCACAATTGACATAATGACTTAATTGACCCGACAAAATAAAGTTTGTTCCCTCATAAAGCCACTAAACAAGTTCAGTGACTAAAAGGGTAAACCCTAGAAAATTTATAGGTCATATGTGTCATTTTCCCTTAATTTCTTATTGATTAATTATTAATTATGAACATTTATGTTATATATGTTAAATGATACTATAAAATAATTGTTTTCCCCACTACAAGTAAAAAGAGAGCTGATCTTGCCCTGATGTAAAAGAAATTGTTAAAGGTAATGTTGCACGTTCCAAAAACTATTGGTATTGCATTGGTGTAGATAGTGAACTTGTAAGCATTAAACTTTCTAATTTAATAAGCTTTGCAACCCTGACATATTTTAGAGCAAATTAAAAATCGTACTAATCTTATTTATAATTTTCAAATATTTTTAAAGCAAAATAGCCACCCTGCAAAATTGGCTTAGTATGTGCGAAAATCTTTAGCCACCTGCCAAACAGCCAAGTCTATTTAAGGGAAAGGGAAAGGGAGATTTATATGAAAAATTAAATATCCTCCTACTTTTTATTCCTAATTTTCTTCCTACCCATTTAAGATGATGACAAGTGTATAAATTTAATATCTCATTCAAATTTAAGTTAAATTAAATGACACTTGTCATCATCTAAAATAGGTAGGAAGATATTAGGCATAAAAAGTAGGAGTATATTTAAGTTCTCGATTTATATATACTAGGTGTGAGACCCGTGTATTATACGGGTTGATTTTAAAAAAAATGAAACATTAAAGTAAAGTGTAAACACAAAATATTTTTTAATGTACAACTTTAAAATAAGAAAGGAATAAACGTATTTATTGCAATTTAATATGATATATATGATATTTAATACTTTACATATATATGATTTTAATTTTAAAAATCGAAACAAATCAAAAATTGACAAGTGGATAATATATATTTCAAAAATACTACAAAATGACAAGTGTCAAAACTCATGAGAGATTGACATGTGGCAAAAAAACTTTCATTTATTAAGGAGGATCTCGAAAGCAAGCAGTCACGATAGGAATTCTTGTTTTACATAAATAAGACAAATCAGAATCTATAAATTTGCTCCCAACAATTTGGTGCATGTTTACTTAATTAAATTCGAGCTAAATTCCCACAATCTTTTTGCCAAATCCATATCTTTAGCCATCTCTGTTGTTTTCGCCAAATTGCTATCTGAAAAATATTCACCACTCACCCCTTTCACATCCGGATGTAGTGCTACATAGCATGTTGTTGCTGCCCCCTAAAAACCAGACCCCAAAAATCAAAACAAACAACAAAAATCAATTTTATATTATTCTACATATGACCAAACTTTAACTATTTCAAATAATAACCTGCTCAACGTTTTTCATCACACAGCTGCTGAGCTTGCTAACAAAACCTGTATTTAAATACAACAACAAGAATTTAAGGCGTTTTATTTTTTTTATCATACTAATAATAGTAACATTTATTTAGATAAAGTATGTTGCTATTTTTGGTAAAGATTGTGGAAACATACATACATACCTTCAGCAAAGCTGGGAGGAGTGAAAATATGGCGGAATAAATTTGTTGAGATTACTCCCGGATGCAGAGAATTTGCAGTTATTTCTGCTCCCTCTTCCTGTTCATGTTCAACCAATTTCAAGTATATGACATGTTTTTTTTTGGTAATTGTATTTAGTAACATTTAAATGATCTATTATGATGAAAATGGAATTTATACCTTTAGTTGTCTTGTAAGCTCATTAGCATGGAGAATGTTGGCTAACTTTGATTGACCATATGCTTGATATTTACTGTACCTGTATGTATAACATCATCTAATCAAGTTGAAGTAAAATTACTTAAGAGCGTCTTTTGTTTTGACTTAATATGTTAAGCCAAAAGAACCTGGTTTATTGTATTATGATTTTTTTTTTTGCTCCCAAAGGGTAAAACAGTCATTTAAGGACTTGATGGGGGGAAAAAAGGAACAAACACTTACTCTTTTTCATTATTAATTTTATCAAAACGGATTCCTTCGGGATACGTAATCCTATGGGCCTCTGATGATACATTCACAATCCTTCCCTCTTTCTTGCTTTTACGTGCAGTTTTCTTCATATTGTCAAGCAACAGATGGGTGAGAAGAAAGTGACCTGAAAATTAACTCTAAGGATTCAGAAGCTATAAACGATGAAGTGTATTTAACCCAATTAAAAACATATGAAAGAAAAATACCTAGATGATTGGTGGCAAACTGCAGTTCTATTTTATCTTTCGAAAGCATGAATGGGGTCATCATTATACCTGCATTGTTTCTTAACACAAACCAAAAGTACCATTCTATAATCTCATGTACAAAGAAGAAAGAGGAAAACATGTATGTATAATGAGATATGGATGTTACTTACATTAACAGGTTTAATGATTGACCAGTTGAATTAAAATCAGAGGCGAATTTCCTAACAGATTCCATGGAATTAAGATCCAATTCCATTGCTTTAACTTTGGCTGTTGGGATTTCAGTGACTATTGATTCTTGAACTTGTTTTCCGGCTGCCATATTCCTGACACCCATCACCACATTTGCCCCACGCAGTGCCAGAACACGAGCTGTTTCACGCCCAATTCCACTTGATCCTCCTGATAGATGAAGAACAACTCAATGGAACCGAAGATTTCAATATTGGCAAATGATTTGAATTTGTACAAGATGAGGATCGGTGTGGATTAATGTCGTTCATGATTCAATTTTCGATATCTCTATCTCTATCATACATATCAAAATGGATATGGAGGCAACGTACTTACAATCTTACACATTTGGCATTCACCAGGTTGCCCTTAAATAGCAATGTACTTTTATTGAACCATAATAGCAGGGCAAAATGGTCCATAAAGTGTTAAATGCGTGATTCGTACTGTATTCAGTTGCATTAAAAATTAAAATGTTGATTGAAGAAATTGATAGTACTTTGTGGGTTGTAAAGGTACAGCCTAGCTAGAAACATCTCATTAATAGGGTTTCTTTTTGTACCTTTCACACAGATAGTCTCGTTGCTTAGAAACGTGTAAATGATGGAAAGTAATCAGATTTGAAAAGTGAGAAGCAAAAATGGAACCTGTAACAATGGCGGTGAGACCAGAGGCGTCAATCCCATCGGTAACCTGCTCGGCGGTTGAATACTGCGAGAATCCGGAGGGCCCTGGTCTTCTAAACAGCCACATATCTGATATCTGGGTATTGGGAACAAATTTTTGTGAGGAAAACAAGGGTTTTTATCTTCTTTCTTGTTCTCAGCGTTGGGAATTGTCGAATGTAGTGTGATTGTGACAGGGATTTGATGGGAAAGTAGAAAGGAAGAAAAGGGGAGTGTCATGGAGTCCATGTTGACACATCAACCAGACCCATATCATATTCCACACGCATTAACAACCCAACACCGTGTTCTGTTTGCTCATGTCATGTGTGACCCATAACCTCCATTGTCCTATCCTCATTTTTAACAGAAAAAGAGGATGAATATGATGTAAATAAGATGTATACGGTATAAAATGAAATTATTGAGTTACACAAAATATATGGATAAACAATTGTTACTTTTTAAGTAATTTTTAAATTTTTTTTTTGAGTTATAAGTAATTTTTTAAAAAAATTTTGAGTTATTATTTTGATGATGTATAAATATGATAATGATAATATTTAATATAATTACATTTGAAAGGTAAAATCATATCATCTTAAATACTATCAAGAATCATTTCAAATCTTTTTTTTTCTTTGGTGAAGTTTTAATTTGGTTTTGTTCATTTTGTTTTAATTACGTTAAATTTATAATACGTTATCAGTACGGAAACTCTAACCAACTAGGAGTCACATTTATCTTACTCAACGTAGTATGTATTACGTAATAAAAAAAATGTATTTATTATAAAAAAAACATTATATTAAAAATAATGATTAATTAAGAAAAATTATTCATTATTAACAACTAATGATTTTTATTTATTTTACCAATCATTATTTATGTATTCTAACTTTTATTTATGCATCTTAACATTTAAATTATGCAACTAACTTTTATTTATGTATACTAACATTTAAACTATACAAATAACTTTTGTTTAATATACAAACGTTTATATATACATACTAATGTTTATTTATTTATTTTTTAAAGATTCTTCATAATTTTATTTAAACATTTACCGACCTTCATTTTTACTTCTAATTAGTAAAATGATACCGAATGAAACTATGTAATAATTATGTCTTATTAAACGATTTAATATATATATATATATATATATATATATATATATATATATATATATATATATATATCACGTACACATCCATTCCAACCGTGATTAGGGATGAGCATATTGACTGAAAAAACGAATCATAATCAAATTAATTGATATAACTAAACAATTACTAAAAGATATGGTTAATTTTTAATTTTGATTAACCGAATACATATAGTTTGGTTATGGTTTTCATCAAAAAACGAACCATTATAAACAGAATCGAACCAATAATATTAATAATGTTTTTAGAATAATATAATACTAAATATATGGTATGTAATTATATTGAGAATTGAAAATTTTAAGGGTAATTATCAGTGACAAATCTAGAACCGAAATTCACGTGGTTCCTAATTTTAGTAAAACCGGAAAAATGAAATAGTAAAAAATACTTATGGTGAGGCAGGTCGTATAAATACAAAAAATTTAAACATAATTTCAATAATTATATTAAATTTCTTACAGTTATATCCAACGATGTCTTATATCTTCAAGTGTATTCTTTGTATCTTTCTTGATACTTTCCAAAACATAATTTTTTTCAATAACTATTGAACTAACCATGTTAATTATAACTAAGAACAACAATGATTTCAAAATAGTCACTAATCGTAACTAACCGTAACTAGCAAACATAACATTAATTTTATATCCACAACATTTTTCGGTAGTAATATAACGATTTAATATGCTTATATTTAATACTTATAATGCTTTAACACATTCATAGGATAAGTAATTAAGTAATATATTGTTTTGTAATTACCTTCACTTGTGATTGATGAGTAGGGGCATCGGTTCTGAATGCTAAATACTGAGAATATCAATTTAGAACTTTATAACTAACATATGTCTTATTACCAATTGATGAGTAGAGGCATCGGTTATGAAGGCTAAATACTGAGAATACCAATTTAGAACTTTATAACTAAGATACGTTTTATTATCAATCGAATATTCTTAAATCTCAACTAATTGTATAAACATGGAAATAGACAAATATTACAAAATTATGAGTTGTGGAGTGGAGGTAGGTCCTTTAAAATTTATATGGTAGTTCTTGATTTTTTTTCTATGTATAATATATAATATAAGTTGCATAGATTATGCAACTTATATTATAAATTATATCTAGAAAAAAACTAGGACCACCATAGCACTATAGACATACACCACTGGTAATTATTTGAAGTTAGATAGAATAAGTAATATTCTATTAATACAATTAAATATACATAATCTTTCGCTTTTTATAACGATAGATTGTGTTTTTAAATTTTTATAGAAATATTTTTATTTTTATATCATCTTGGATCATTTTGATTAACCGGTATAAACCATATACCATAATCATTAACCAAGTAAAACCATCAACCAAAACCAATATTAACCGCTACCTAATGGTTATCTAAAGACATTAATCAATTATAATGGTTATGGTTCGGTTTTAACCAATGATCGAACTAAACCGTCCCATACACACCCCTAACTGTAATCGTCGGGTTTAGAGGCATATATGAATCAATTTTAAATTTGGATAGGATTACTATTCCTAATATTTTGTCATGAATTTCAAATTCATATGATGATGTTAAAACAATAAATACGGATACATAATAATATGATTATATTCATTCGATGATAATCAATATGTGACAAGCAATAAATACCGATACATAATAACAAAATTACATAATAACAAAATGATACGCGACAACCTAAAACTATTATTTTATTAATAGTAGGACGTTGAATTATAATACATACCAGACAAAAAGATCTTGGGAACAAATTTAGAAACTAATTTATATTTGATAGAATCTTATCTTGATCAGATTTTATGTTACAAAACATATTATTTAAAATATGTTAAGTTCAATGAATAATGATAAAGTTATAAATAAAGTGGTAATATATCTCATGACATGATGATAGAGGATTTGGGTGGTTAACATAACACAAAAAAGTTGCAACAAAAAGTCCTAAAACAAACACCTCTTACTTTCCAAAATGTGAAGCTAAAACCACGCATCTCAATTTCCAAAAATATTAACATAATATTTAGAACCCAAAGAACACAAATTCATTCAAGAACCCTACATCTTAAGATTCGAAGGTTGAGTTTTTGAAAATCTATGAATCTTTGTTATCATGGCTATACCCATAGTATTTCTTGAAAGCTCTTGGCAGATAAAAAGGCAACAAAAACCCAAAAAGATTAAACCCCCAAAACACCATATTAGCCATGGCAAGCAATCTTCCCGCATACAACCTTCTGCTGCTTCCATGATCCACTGTGTTTTCTTTCATCATCTCGGTCTTTACCCAATCCAATATCGAATACATCCTCATCGAATTATAAACCACCGGCACAAAAACCCTGATCGGGAGAGAAAACCCACCGGAAAACGTCACGCCTTCCATGAACACTTGACTAGCTAGAAGGAAAACATGGGGTGCGGCTGCTTTGATACCTTCTTTATCTCCTTCTAAAACGCCGTGAAGTATGTAGACCACCGGGAGAAACAGTCCGATCAAGGCTCCGATGGAGACGTAGATGGTGAGGAGGCGTTTGTGCTCGGCGAAAACAGGTGGTTCGGGGTTGGAAGAGAGGGTCGGAAAAGCGACCTTGGCGATGAAGAACATGTAGAAGAAGGAGATGAGTACGAAGGCGAAGTCTTGGACGCCGACCATGCCGGAGGCGGAGAAGACGACGATAAGGGCGAGGGCGTTGAGTTGGTTGAAGGAGAGGAAGCCTTGCCGGCGACGGAGGGATGGTTTCTCCTCGTTTGTTAGTGTTATGGGTGCTACTCCACCTGACATTTTTGTGATCTGAAAATGGGTTTCTTCGATAGAGCTATGAAAACCTGAAAATCCTGGGATAAATGTGTTGAGCAGCAGTTGGTGGTGGCAACGATTGACACGTAACATTCAACGCGTCTTGTTTTCTGGTTAAAACAGTCCACGCAAATTCATGACTTTAGGTGATCTACACATGTTTGGAATAATAAACTTGAAAAATAAAATAAAATCCTTTGAGATTTTACAAGAATGTCGGTTTTACTTTTGGACGTGTTTTATATCCAGTAAAGTCCGGAATTTTGTTTAATTTGTTTATTTTTACTCTTATAGCCGGTTTCCAGATAACCGGTTACCTAATGCCATTAAGGCCCTTAAATTTTAAAAAATGTTTGGATTTACCCTTACATTAATTATTATTATTATTATTATTATTATTATTATTATTATTATTACATTTTTAATTGTACAAAAATATTTTATACATACATTTTTAAATATATAAAAATATTTTTACTAATATAAATATATTTTTAAAAATATATGTACTTGTATTTAGTATTTATATACATTTGAAAACCCTAAATCTTCATCTATAATTGTTGAGTCGAACAGAAAAAGCTTGATAAAGTAAAAACTATCGTCAATGACTGATTTTGCAAAAACAAATGCTTCAGATCAATTGATGCATTTCGTGATCTTTTTGTGAACTTACAACAATTATAAATGAAGTTTACACTCGTATTTGACATTTCGTTATCAATTTTTGAGATAAAAACAGTTAATGAATGATTTCAAGTTGATAATACTTAATTTTTACAGTGATCAACTGTTTTTGTCGAGGTTTTTTTGAATTATATTATATATATTTTCCATTTATGAGTGTTATTTGTTGATAATTTATTGTTATCTACTCACTGTTCACCTAATATAGTTGAATATTAGAGGTTTTTTTAAATTTTATACTAAATCTTATCTGTAATCGAGTGTTTTTATTGAGGTTTTCTAATTACGAGGGTTTTATAATTGTTACGTTATGTTTTTAATTAATGAATATTTATTTTGCTTATCTATTTAGTGTGATGTTTGATAATAATACTTGGTAATATATACAAATACATATAATTATATCTTTTATATAATATAAACCATATAAATACATATTTTTATATTTATATGTATATAATATATTTTTATATGAAATAAATATATATTTATACTTATACCTACTAAAGATAAATAAATACATTTTTAATATATAAATACATTTCTTTAGGAATACATGGGCTTTCAAATTTATATATAAATATTAAATACAGTTATATATATTTTTACAAAAATATTTATATTAGTAAAAATATTTGTATACATTTAAAAATGTATGTATAAAATATTTTTATACATTTAAAAATGTATTAAAAATAATAATAATAATAATAATAATAATAATAATAATAATAATAATAATAATAATAATAATATGTATAAAAATGTATTAAAGACGTATGAAATATTTTTATACATTTAAAAATATATGTATAAAATATTTTTATACAATCAAAAATGTAATAATAATAATAATAATAATAATAATAATAATAATAATAATAATAATAATAATAATAATAATAATAACAATCAAGGTAAGGGTGAATTCGAACATTTTTGAAAAACTTAAGGGTAAATCCGAACATTTTTTTAAATTCAAGGGCTTTACTGGCATCAAGTAACCTAGGTAACCGGTAGGTTACCTGGAAACCGGCTACAAGGGTAAAAATGAACATATTAAACAAAACTTCGGGCTTTATTAGACATAAAACACGCCCAAGGGTAAACCGATATTTTTGTGAAAACTTAAGGACTTTTATGTCATTTTCCCTAATAAACTCATCAAATATGTATTTTCTTTTTTTAAAGTATGTTTTACTTTTGGGAGAAATTATTATAAAATGTATTTTAAAAGTATAATTTTTAACATAAAACTTGAAGTAGACTTTTTTTTTTTATGATTTAATAAAGACGATATACAAGATAATGCAAAAATATGATATTGGATAAGTAACAAGTTTCAACAACTTAAACATAAGACAAAATTGCAAAAATGGTTTTTGTGGTTGGCAATTTTATGTGTTTTTGGTCCAAAACGAAATGTTAGTGCACCAATAGTCCAAAATTGAATATTTCTATTGTTTTTGGTCCCTTTCCACTTAAAAAGACCATTATGCCCTTATAATTTGTTTTTCCATTTTTTTATTATCTATTTTTATTCAAAAAAAACCCAGCAACATCCCGTCTCTTTCTCTTTCTCTTTCTTTCTTTCTTTCTCTCTCTCTCTCTAACTAAATCTTCATCTGGGTTCTTTAACTTCGTATTCTTAAACACACACAAAATACACAAAATTATGAAGATCCTCGTCCGATGGAGAAAAAGAAATGCGAATGGGAACAACCCCAAGGTCGATCGATGGTCTAGTGGCCAAATTCGCGAGTATGGCCGAGCAACACAAGAGGCCGTCAGCTCTTATCGTTCATCGGGATGAGAATCGCCGCCTCTTGGTGTTTTACTCATCCGGAGCGGAGGATGAAGCGAGGGTAGCAATGGTTGCTTGAGCAGCTCTTGTGCTCTTATGTCTCGGAAGAACGATGCGAAGGAAGGGAGCTCAGTGTGGCTATGGCTAGGGGTTTCGAAGGGAAGGAGGCCATAAAAGAGTTCAGACGAGAAGCACGACGTCGCAGGTGGTTCAGTGGTGTTTGCTTTGATGGGAGAATAAGAGATGTGCGAGAGGTGAGGCTGTTGTCTTGATGGTTCATCGAAGCACCACTACAGCCAGTGGTTCATGACAAAGGACGAAGAAACAGGCCGAAAATCAAGGAAGAAAGGTAAGAAATTTTTTTCCAACTTTGTTTTAATTAACAACAATGGAAAAGGGGAAAAGGGTGCCATTTTCTTGATTTCACAGGTAATCAGCCACTCTAATGGTGTGTGTTCTTGACAGGTGATCAAAGATTAATGAAGAACCGCCTCAAAATCTTTAAGGTGTTTGTGTGACAACCCGATATTTCAACTCTCTGTAATGACCTAAAAAGTCAAGTATTGTAACCACCTTTGAGTTAATGAAATTAACTTTGATAATAAAATGTCCAAAAAGTATCTATTTAAATTCCTACTATGGTTAATGTCATTAAACCGTGATCGTACATAAAAAGAACGCCCAAATCCGACTTCATTTATTGAAGTTATGATTTTTCCAAGATTCGGCATAGCAGCAGTCAGCTAAAAACTCGAATCGGAGATCGAGCGACTTTTGGCCGGAATGACCTAAACGAGAATCGAAGGTCTCAATAATGGTAATTCAGCGGTAAAAAGTCTGGCAAAAACCGACGTCAGATAAAGAAGTTATGAATTTTTAAAGAAATTCCTTAAACACGACCCTTTTAAAAATAAATAATAAAAATAATTTCAAAATTTGCCGACGGTGTCTAAACGAAAGTTGTAGAGCGTAGTCTCACCTACGCGTGGATATAAATGATGGGTTTTGGTCATAAGACATCCTATGTGCTCATACAAACCCTAATGCTTGGATCTAGGTTTCTCTATTGTATATGCATTGAATCCAAGACTATAAACCCTAATTCTAGCATATGGAAATCAATATTAACATATAATTAGGTTTATGATATTACCTTGATTGTTATGTAGCAATAACAATCCCAATTCCTCCTTGAATTGACTTTGGAAGGCTTAGAGTCACAAGTGTCACTCCTCTAATGGCTTACAAACACCAAGAGCAAATGGATGAAGAGGAGAGAGGATGGAGGCTGCCCAAAACGTGTTCTAACCCTAGAAGGTTGCTTGTCCACATTTTTGAGCCTTAAGGGTTCTATTTATATTGAGGCTATTAGGGTTATCTAACAAGGAACCCTAATTTGGTTGCTTAAGCCCTAAGCAACCCATGGAGCCCTTTCTTAAAGCCTTGGACGACTTCATATGGGCTTCCCCCATAGAATTCGTCCACCTTATAATAAAAGGCAATCCATGGCCCAAATTGCAATTATCTTATAATTACAATTCCAGTCCCTTAAGTTTAATTAATCTCTTTTAGTCACAAAACTAATTACCAATTAATTATTGACTAATATTAATTAAACAATATGATTTCTCCTTTAATATATTATTCTCATAATATATTAATAAATCATATTTAATCCTTTCTCTCCATAATTCATCCTATCAAGTTGCTTTGGTGAAGGCAACCCAAAAGGACCATGCACCATCGGGTCAAGTACATACCAAAATAGTTATGGACTTAGACACTAATCCAACAGTCTCCCACTTGGATAAGTCTAACAACTATTATGCGTATGACTTCAGATCCTGATCTGCAATCGTAGCTTTCCAAAGCCGCTGTCAACTCTGATCCTATCAGATACGCGTGTCCTTAGATAAGGGATCATATATTCCTCCATTCTAGATATCATATAAGATATGACTTCAAATCATTCTCTTTGTACTATATCTCGATTTCCGATTTATGACGACTGACTAACTGAACAAATCAAATTAGCCCTAGCCCGGCCGATCATTTACGTTTGTCATCACTAAACCATCGAGGGGCCCAAAGATATCGCTTTTATCCTACTTTGGATAAAAGGAACGGATAAACTTTGATATAATGCTTGCTTGTACTCACGCACCGAATCACACACAACAATATGTTTTATAACACCAAGTTACTGGTGCGTTTACATATTATCAATGTGCAACCGATTTGCAAGATACAACTCACACATCTCGGTTTCAAGAATATAAGATGTTATCGTCTCACCAATCACTCGTGATACAATCCATGGAGTGATCCAATTGAGCGTGGGTTTAATCCAATGCTCAAATCATATTCGTAAGCACTCATGAACGTTGCAGCAAACATTTGCTTATGTCTAGTACTTTTCTAGACAATCCACACACCAATTCACGACAGTCTTCATTCATATCTACTTCCAACATATGAACGACTGTGGCCCGTTTGAATAATTCGATTATTCTTAATAAACTCAATTATTCTGGAAGTCAAAACATGCAAATGTGAAACACAAGAATAATACTAATCCCATATGGCCTCAACCCTTTGAGCATAAATAAAACACCTTTTATTTATCACCATATCGATTACTCATTATTTTTCGTTTCGGGTAATCAATTTCTTACTTGAATTACAACACTTTTCCCATGCTCCTAGCATGCACACAATGTTTACCTATGGTTCTTACTTTGTGAAATAGATCAAATTGAACACATTTCCAATCATTCTCATTTCACAACTCCAAATCCTTTTTCATAAGTGTAAGAATATAAAATTCTTATTACTTATAAAATATGCTAGATTCTAACATTCTATGCAACTATCCTTTCGTAATGTCACTGCACTAAAGTCACAAAGACTATTGCCAATGATATTACAAAGTCCTTTATTGGAGACTGTTACAAGACAATTCCATAGACGTGATGTCTCTCACTCAAAGTACATTCTTTGAACATCCTTTTGCATAGAAGTTTCTAATCTAGTCATAGATTTCTCAACATTCAATTCCCAATATGGACACACTTCCATATGTTCCATATGACAACTCATTCTTAATAGAATCTTATCTATTCGTAATGATGTCGATTTGATCCATCCAATATGGAAACATTTCCATATTTTCTAATACTATACTTCCAACTACTCACAAGCGACCAATCCTCGTCGAACTTGGATTGTCCTTTGATAGTTGTTTAATTATTTTAGTCTAAACCGATTCTAGTCCTTTTTCCCTCTAAATGTGCTCGACATTTGGAAAATTTTAGAATGGTCAAACATTAAAGCATTTGCAATCGATCCTATACCCGAAGCGTATGGGACACGACGCATAATGTTTTATTTGCTATGTTCTCAAAATTCGAATTGTGAAAAGGGATGCCGTAATCATAATCAAAATTTTAAGAACACACTTTGTACCTTTGACTAAATTTTATTAACATTTCTCAACCTAAACCTTTAGATTTGAAATGAAGCATAATATTCTCTCCCTTAATTATAGCAAAACAACTCTTCAACTATTGCGACTTTGCAAAGTATGACTTTTGTTTTCTATAATTAATATTGCCAACTTGCAATACGTGCCTTAATAATCATACAATCATAACATTTATGCTCCCACTATCATGATGATTATTATAAAACATAACACTTATGCTCCCACTAGCTTCGACATGTATTCATAAACATCTTAACTTTCAGAAAAACAATGCTTATTGAATTTCTTAAGTTCATGTTTCTAATACTTAGTGTTTTGATAATCTTTTATCGAGGTTTCTTGAACTTATACACATTTTCCTTCGATAGTTCATATGTGTGTCTAAACAATTAAGACTAATTGCCAAACCTCACAATTCAAATTATGGAAAGGGATGCCGTAACCATAATTGAATTCGAGAATGCAATTTTACAATCACTATCTTCTTAAAATCTGTCTTAGTGAAAGCATTTCCTCACAATCATTTTCATGAAGGAGGAAATCTTATGACACTTAGATTTAAACAGTGTATTTGTTCCTATCCATGTGAATTTGTCAAAACCAAAGTTTATGACAAATTCAAACTCTTATGGATCGAACTTTCTTGATCTCGATTTCTTGCCTTTATGGTAGCACAGCTGCCCACCATGTCTTCCAAGTAGTTAAGCAGCTCACCCTTTCCTATCAATGTACCTTTCATTGATTAAGGTGCTTTGCCTTTTATGCGTTCAAAATGAGAACTCATAGAACTCACATGCATAATTAACTCGATTGGATTGGCACAGAATCAAAATAATGTCAACACGATAGGTTGTAAACCTCAACTCGTGTGCTAGTGATGATCGATAAGGTTTATTTGATTTGTTCTTGAACCCTTTCAAGACCATTAAGACTCCCACTGACTCCTTGACATATAAGATTCTCTTGTCAAAAAACCATTTCTTGACAAACAAATATTCAAGAGTTAGTGTAGCTTTTATCAAAACACTTCATAAATTGGTCCTAGTTGGTCTTTGTCTTATCCAAGACATCACAACTTTCCACATTTAATGAAAGTTACAAACCTTCTTAATACCTTTCACTCAATGTCACAATCTTAACTTTAAGACTTGTTATTGGAACGAAGTATGATTGACTTATTGATTTAACCATTTCTTCAATTCTTGATTCCTCTTCATAACAACAAGGATCAAATAACAAATAATTCAAATTAACATTTAATCACATAATTATCCATATTTGATTTATTTAATGATTTCTTGCAACACAATTTATCAATTTACTCAAAATAACTAATCAATTATCTTATAAGGAAACAATTATCTTATTAATTGATAAATATCTTCAATTAGATCAAAATTATAGTCAAATATATATCATATAATCGGATTGATATTGATCTAACATGATAAGGTAACTATCCATAAGCAAAAACAGCAAGAAATCCCGAAGTACCCTCCATCTGACGAGCTGACTCGGCGAGTCAGGCTTGGACTCGGCGAGTCTGCATGGACTCGGCGAGTTCAGCCATGGACTCGGCGAGTCCAGCCTCCAGAAACCCAAAAAACGAATTTTTCAGTTATACCAAGCATCAATACAATTGAAACCAAGCTAGGCTCTGATACCACTGATGGGTTTTGGTCATAAGACATCCTATGTGCTCATACAAACCCTAATGCTTGGATCTAGGTTTCTCTATTGTACATGCATTGAATCCAAGATTATAAACCCTAATTCTAGCATATGGAAATCAATATTAACATATAATTAGGTTTATGATATTACCTTGATTGTTATGTAGCAATAACAATCCCAATTCCTCCTTGAATTGACTTTGGAAGGCTTAGAGTCACAAGTGTCACTCCTCTAATGGCTTACAAACACCAAGAGCAAATGGATGAAGAGGAGAGAGGATGGAGGCTTCCAAAAACGTGTTCTAACCCTAGAAGATTGCTTGTCCACGTTTTTGAGCCTTAAGGGTTCTATTTATATTGAGGCTATTAGGGTTATCTAACAAGGAAACCCTAATTTGGTTGCTTAAGCCCTAAGCAACCCATGGAGCCCTTTCTTAAAACCTTGGACGACTTCATATGGGCTTCCCCCATAGAATTCGCCCACCTTATAATAAAAGGCAATCCATGGCCCAAATTGCAATTATCTTATAATTACAATTCCAGTCCCTTAAGTTTAATTAATCTCTTTTAGTCACAAAACTAATTACCAATTAATTATTGACTAATATTAATTAAACAATATGATTTCTCCTTTAATATATTATTCCCATAATATATTAATAAATCATATTTAATCCTTTCTCTCCATAATTCATCCTATCAAGTTGCTTTGGTGAAGGCAACCCAAAAGGACCATGCACCATCGGGTCAAGTACATACCAAAATAGTTATGGACTTAGACACTAATCAAGACCATCGAAAACGGAATTCATATGAAGAAGATATGAATTTTAGAAATTTATTAATTAAATTAAATATAAATTTAATTATAAACTCTTGGTATTATCCGAAGGGAGTCAGCAGATAGGGCCGAAGTACGCCCTGCATACCCTCGTACGCCCCGCGTACTCAAGGCCTAGGCCTCGGATCGTCCATGTCCCGGTCTATGCGAAGCTAGCAAGTCCCATCCGAAGTCCGAGGCAGCCGAGGACTCGGTCATGCATGACGTACGCGTACGCCCCGCGTACCCTTGTACGCCCTGCGTACCAAGGCGGTTCCCAGCCCCTATAAAAGGGATACGAGGGTTCCAAAGAAAGGGCTCCAATTCTCTCATTTCCTTTGCGTTCTTGCCTCGTTTTCCGTGCCCGTTCTAACCCGAAGCCCTGGTCATTTTGCTCAAGTCCCGAAGATCGTTTCTACTCCCGAGATTCCCGAGAAGAATCCGTTTCCCGAGACGAAACTCTGCCCGGTTTCCATCTCGCTTTCTTCAAACTTTCAAGTGAGTTCATACCCCTTAATTAACCTTTTAAATGTTCTATAAATGCTTTTATATGCTTTCAAGGGGGGGAATACAAGTAAAACACACGAGTATCATCGTGTGTTATACAAAGAATTATTATATGCTTTTATTTAACCAAATCATATGTGATTTATAAACTTTATAGGGAACTTTCGTATATAAAATATATTACAATAGCATCCTATCTTTTGAAATATAAATTGTTGTAATGCATGTATAAACTAAACATTTTCTTATATTTTATGTATACTTGTCTATCTTAGGCTCTACAAAAATCTATACTTTCATAACAAACAATTCCTTTTCTAGGTATTTCTAAACAAACGAGACACACTTTTAGAAAACTATAATAGGTATAGTTTTATGAGGATATTGCTAACTTTTACATACTAGAAACACGATTTTCAAGAAGTCACTTTCATATACAAGAACAAACGAACATTTTAACGCGTAAATCTGTTTTTATACCACGGTTTGTGAGACATTAACTTCACGTACGTTCGAGTACACATTTCAAGTCCTGTATTATATACCAGAATCCCTTGCAGGGGGAGCATGGTGTTTGTGTATAGATCTATACGGGCTTGACAACCCGCGCCTTGACTGTTAGCTACAGTCCATCATTTGGGGTGACAAACGTCATAACATTCCAACGCCTGAAGAACGTTGTGTATAGGCATTCCGAGTCAATAGTATGGTTATAAAACTCACATGGGGTATTAAAAATGCATTGATTTACGAGGTTTTCAAACATATTGGTTATTTTACACTTACATACATTTTTAGAAACAAACATTGGTCTTGAGAGAAGGCTACTTTTATACTAGTAGAAAATATAGGATTTTCTAGAAACAAACAAACAAGGACAAAACATTTCATTTCATACAAACATTGTCATTTAATACTTATGAAACTCACCAACTTAAATGTTGATCTACTCTTTCAAAATTACTTGTATGTCCCAGGGATTCAGTAATTTCAGGTACTAATATGCTTTTGAAGAAGAGATGCTCCGGCGCTAGTTTAATCTCATATTTTGACATCATATTGTAATTGGTTTTGAACATGTAAATTTTGAAAAATGTAAACTTTTAATTATATATATGATGGTTGTATTGCTTTCTTTACTATGTATTCATTTGTTACGTTACCACATGAAGTCATCCGCCCCCGAACGTTTCTGCCGTTCAGGTTTGGGGGTGTGACAGATTGGTATCAGAGCAATGTTTATAGTGAACTAAGTATATCGAACCACATAAGATATACAAACTATAAATGCTTAAGGGACTAATACTCTCTGACAAAACATTTTTTTTGTTTTTACGCTTAAGCAGCGTTACGTTTAACCTAAATTGTTAGTTCATTTAAGTACAAATACATGCATACAACAAAATTATTTTCATGATTTTAACTATACAACAAGTATTTAGACAAGTTGACACTACGATTAAAACTCGATATATATAATCAGGTTTGGGACAAATATAGTGTGATCAACTATATTTTTCCGAGATCGGACCAATATATATCGAGGATTGCTCGTAGTAAGCAACAAGTCAAAACTTACCAAACCGTTACAAGAATCAAACACAAGAATTTAAATACTATAGGAGTATTTGCTACCTAAACTAGTTTAACTTACATGTTTTGCATGTTTCAACTTTATTTAATTCTTATAACCCTACTTCTCGTACAGTCAAATGGCTGGATTTCACCACCCTGGCGACCCCTACTTTCCCAACCAAGGCAATGGAGGATGGGTCGAAGATGATCCCGAAGAGGACGAGGAACCCATAGAAGTGGATGATGACTCCGGTACCGACTCAGAGCTGGAAGTGATCAACCCACCACCCGTACAACCTCCCGTCTTCGTAAGGAACTTTCAAGGACCGACTCCCGTCTGGGAAGTCACCTCCACCATTGGAGCCAACAACAAAACCTACGCCCTCCTTACGGCATGTGCCGGGACTTCTACGATGTCCGCGGTGGAGGTTCGGTTGATCGGGCACTCCCAGTAATGGTGGGTAAGCTAGCCAATCAGTCCTATCAATCCGGAGTTCAAGCTAGCCGACTTCAGGATGTCAACATGGAAGTACAGGTTCACACTTCCGACATCCGTAGGCTGGACAGAATGCAAGGCAATGCTCAACTCCAAACCGAGGCATTCCAAGCGCAAATGATTGCAACCCTCGCCGAATTAAGGGAACAACAAGCCGCTTTTGATCGGCGTCTAATGGAGTCAAAGCAATCGGATGCGGAGTCAAGCTCCAAACGCAACCTACGTCGCAAGTAGTGCTTGCAAGAATCTCAAATTTTGTTATAAGTTAGGACCTCGGCTAAAAGTCTTTAAATTTCTCAAACTTTGTAACCGGAGACCCTTATAGGGGTCAATTTTTCATGATCGTTGTATCAACTATTATATTAATATAAGTGGCACTATTATTACTACGTTGAGTATTTCATTAGATCCTTGAAAAGTCATCGAGAAACCAAGTGCTTGATTCATATTATCAGTCTTACAAATAACTTTCATGCTTCTATTTTAAGACTCATACTATCATCTGTTGTCGAACTATAGCAATTTGGTTCATAAGACACATTCAGTTTCTATACTAAGTAATTCTTATCGTTATCTTTTCAACCTATAGTTGAAGGATGCCTCCGCGTAGGAATCCAAGGCGAAACAACGGTGGGGAAGCACCTATACCACCACCACCTCCACCACCTCAATTTGATGTTGTCATGTTCCAAGCAGCAGTCACCGCAGCGGTAGCAGCTGCCATGTCACAGATCAATAACTCGAGTACTACTGGCTCGGGAACTGGCACACACCTATCCAACCATGGTGAGAGTCATGGGCAACCCCGAGAATGCACCTATAAGGATTTTACTAATGCCAAACCCCGAATGTTTTATGGAACTGGTGGTGTGATAGCTCTGAGGCAGTGGATTGAAAGGACAGAATCAGTCTTTGAAATCTGCTCATGTCCCGAGCACAGCAAAGTCAAATTTGCAACTTTCACCCTTATTGATAGAGCTTTAACTTGGTGGAATGGCCACGTTAAGGTACTTACCCTGATAGTGGCAAACTCCATAAGCTGGGAGAGCTTAAAGGTCATGCTGATGAGAGAATACTGTCCACGAGGAGAGATTCAAAAACTCGAGCACGAACTCTGGACTCTTGGAATGGTTGGCAATGACATCGCAACTTATACCAACAGGTTCTGCGATCTGGCAATCCGTTGCCCATATATGACTGCTCCTGAGAGCAAGAAAATAGAGAGATACATTTGGGGGCTGTCTCCCCAAATTAGGTCAAGCGTGTTAGCTTCAAAACCTGACACTTTTGAAAGTGCCAAGGAACTGGCACAATCTCTTGTAGATTATGTAGGTCATCAGAACTCAACGGTTGCTACACCAGAACCACAAAAAGGAAACAGCAACAACAACAGCAACAACAACAACAACAACAACAATAACAAGAAGAGGGTATGGAATAAAAGGAAGGGTGGGTCTTCCCAAGAATCCGCGAAGAAACAACTGGTCTCAGTGAATGCTGCCACTGTACCTACTACAGTTCCTACAAATACCTACCCAACCAAGCCTTATGTAGGTAACCTTCCAAAGTGCGCCAAATGCACTTACCACCATCATGGACCTTGTCGGGAAATGCAGTGCTCCAACTGCAACAGAAAGGGACACACTGTCCGTTTCTGCAAGGATCCCGCAAAGCCGATCACTCAAGTTCCCAACGCGGGTGTAGGCCATACTTGCTACGGTTGTGGCGAGGTGGGCCACTACAAGAGGAACTGCCCGAAGGCAGCAAATACTGCCGGGATGGGACGAGTTTTAGCTATAGGCCACGATGAAGCCGTATCTGATCCAACTGTAGTTGCTGGTACGTTCCTTCTAGATAATTCATATGCATGCATATTATTCGATAGTGGAGCGGAGAGAAGCTTCGTGAGTCAAAACTTTATTCCTTTACTTAAACCTAAATCTAGAAAGTTAGAAAAATCATTTACGGTAGAGATGGCCAATGGGAAAACCGAAAGCACTAACTGCATATGTTGGGTTTTGAGCAATCTAACACTTCCTAAGTGTGCATGCAAACCTAATAAACCTTGGATCTATGTTTGTCTAAATACATGAAAAATAATAATTTTTCCATGGTTCATAACCTATCTAACATGGCATGTGGTACTTTTAAACATAAAAGAATTAGATGAGATTACATACCTTTTGATGATGAGTTCAATTCCTAAGGAGTTTGAGGGCCAAGCACCAATAGTGTGAATGCCTCAAATGGAATCACAAATCACCACAAACTCTTGGAAAACTTTGAGAGAGTGTATACACACTTATAAAATCGGTCACACACAAACACACATACTTTCTAGTTACACTAGTCACACTAGTGGCCATTTCATGCAACATAAGCATACTTATATAGTGTACATGATTAGGGTGAAACCCTAATAACCCATGTCTTTTCCTTTCCAAGGATCCATGGGTTAAAAGCTCCATGGATCGTCCATGGACTTCCATATAAGCCTAGCCCATTAACTAATGAGTATTAGCCCACACCATATAAAACCAATAGCCCACAATCTAATTAGTCTTCCTTTTAATCTCTAAATTAATTCATAATTAGTTTAAGACTAAGACTAATTAAATAACATGACTTCATATTAGTATATTATAACTTATAATATATTAATAAACATATGTGTATAACTCTCATAAAATTATCCATAAATAGTTTGGATGAAATGCAACCCAAATGGACCATGCCGGGTCGGGTCAAGTATATACCAAATAAGTTATGGACTTAGACACCTTATCCAACAGACTCCCACTTGGATAAGTCTAATAACTATATTTGCGTATGTTACTTCAGGAACCAACCAGCAATCGTAGCTCTCGAAAACTCTGTTGAACTATGAAGCGCCATTTTAGATAAGTGATCATATACTCCTCTGTTCTCATGATATCAGTCGGACAAATACATGGAACAACGTCGTACTTATTGTCCAACAGTTTGTTTCCCGATTTTCCGATTTGTTTGACAAAGAACTTAATCGAACACATTAATTTAGTTCTGACCGGCCGGTACATAGGTCACAACAAAATCATCGAGGGGCCCAGATATCGCTTCTATTTCTAGAAGGAATAGATAAACTTCGACTCATATGCTTGTTCTACTACTTGTTGAATTGTACACAAAGGCACGTTTTATAACATCAAGTTACTGATGCGTTTACGTGCAATCAATGCACAACCATCTCATAGGTAACAACAAATATCTCTAGGTTTGAAGATTTATATGATATTATCGTCTCACGATCACTCGAGATAAATTCCATGAAGTGATACAAGTGAGCGTGGGTTTAATCCAATACTCATAACTTATGAGCACTCATGAATGTTGTAGCAACCATTGCTATGACTAAACCCATTTAGCCATCTACAAACTCAATTCATGACAGTCTTGATTCATACCTACTCCCAACATATGAACGACTGTGGAGTGTTTAAATAACTTAGTCATTCGGAAAGAATAACCTAGCTATTTTGGAATTCAAAACATGCAAAGTGAAACACAATAATAATCGAATCCAATATGGTCTCAGAACCCTTTTGAATATAAATAGAACCACCTTTTATTTATCACCATATTGATTACACATTATTGTATAATGTTTCAAACAATCAACTTAAGACTTGAATAAAACAACAGTCGTCCCATGCTCCTAGCATATACACTTTGTTTTTCTAAACAATAGTTATGCCATACTCCAAGTATGCACACTATGTTTGTCTATGATCCTTACATTGTGATGTAGATCAATTGAACATGATTCCAATGATACTCATTTCACAATCCTAAATCCTTATTGTAAATGTGAGAATCCCCAATTCCTATCATTTACCAAAAAATCTGTTAGATTTTAAACTTTTATGCAATGTTCCTCTTGTAATGATTATGCACAAAGTCACCAAAACCTTGTCACCAGTCATTACAGAGTATTCCAAAGAAGATCAACTTCTATGGAGAGGAAGTCTCATATTCAAAGTACATTGCTTTGAACATCCTTCTTGCATTAAGGTTTTCTAATCTTACATAGATTGAATAACTTCCACCTATGGAGACATTTCCATAGTACCATTTTGACTATCACTTCCGAACAAGAGTTACTTCTTTTCAGAACATGTCAATATGGTCCTTTCCGACAACTTACATCATACTTCCAACTTTCCCTGAGCAACCAATCTTTGGCGAACCTCAGATTTGTCCTCGACAATTGCTTAATCACTTTAGTCATATCCAGTTCTAGACTTTTCCCTTCTCAATGCCTTAAGCATTTAGAAAATTTAGAAAATATGAATATTATAGCACATGCAATCGATCCTATATTCGAAGCATATGGGACACGATTCATGATATTTGACATAAGGACATGATACTAGACCAGTCTTTTGCTACAATATTTTTTATTTGCCATGTTTTCAAAATTTAACTATGAAGAGGGATGCCGTAATCATAATCGAATTTTGAAAACGCAATATATATAGAATTTCTTCAAGTTGAACCATTCCAACATAAAATTCATATATATATTATTGACTAAAGATGATTAAAATCTCAATCTAAGCTTTAGAATTGAAATGAAGTATAGTTTCCTCTCCCTTAATTATAGCAAAACAACTTTTCAACCCCTGCAACTTCACGAATTGAAACTTTGTTTTCTATAATTAACATTGCTAACTTGCAACACTAAATGTAATAATCATGCTCCCACTAACATGATGATTATCAGCATAACACATATGCTCCCACTAGCTCTGACATATTTCCAGAAATCTGCTGGACTTCTGAAATTTAGATTCATACACCCTTTCTTAGATAGCTCACATGTGTGTCTAAATAATTTTCAACCGTTGCCATTTCTCACAAGTCCATGTTAGTGTGCCGGTGAACCACACGCGCTCCACTAACGACTTTTGAAAATGCAAATAACACAATTGATATCTACGTAAAATCTACTTAGTGAAAGCGTTTCCTCACCATCATTTTCATGAATCGGAGAGAAACCTTATGACACTTAGATTTTATAGTGTATGAGTTCCTATCCATATGAATTTGTCAAAACCATAATCACAAGATCAGGTTAGTGACAAATTCAGCCTTACATGGATTAAACTTGTTCAATCTTAGTTTCTTGTCACCTTGGTAGCACAAGGCCCACCAATGCTTCCAAGTTGAACTCTGATAACTCACATGCAAATTCAACTTATTTGAAGTAGGTACAGAAATAAGAATTATGTCAACACGATAGGTTGCAAACCTTAAGTCGCGTGCTAGTGATAAATTACAGGTTTTACTCTTGATTAAATCTTGAAACTCTTTCAGGATCTTTAAGGCTCCCACTGTCCCCTTGACATATAAGTTTCCCCAGTCAAGAACCATTCCTTGACAAAACAAATATTCAAGGGATAGTGTGGATTCTTATCAAGACTAACACTTCACACAATTGGTCTTAGTTGGTCTTTGTCTCATCCAAGACATCACAACTTATCAATCTCAAATGTACAATGGTAGAAACATTTTACACTACATTTGATAAGTGTTTTAAACCTTACTTTATGTCACTCCAGGTTACAATCATGGAGTATGACTCTAAGAATTGTTTTGGAACGAAATATGACTCATCTTCTCGATCTTAACCAATCCAACAATTCATGACCTCTCTTCTTAGCCATAACAATGCACTAAGACGTCCTTAGAGTATGAATTTGTGATATGGTTTCATAATCATTAAGATGATCATGAAATACGATACTAAAGTACTCTCCCATCCTTTCAGATTTGAGAAACTTTTATCTTTCTGCCTAATTTGATTATTCTCATTTGTTTTGTCATACATTGTAACCTTTCCAATGTTACAGAATTATACTTAACCTTATAAGTATAATCATATTTACTAATCTTTAGTAAATCATGACAAATCAATCTTTGTGGTGGACATTGACCAGCGCACACCCAGTGTACCTAATTCCTTAGTCCTTCAATTGACTCACATATACATGTGATCAAAGAATTAGTCTTAATTTTCAAAGATGAAAATTCTCATTCATCATACAATACAACTTGTATGATTCCAAGTTTCTATCCAATTGAAACTTGGGTGATGAAAACTTTCTCCATTTGGTAAATTCAGACACTACCACAAAAGAATCAAATCCACTTTCCAATATTTCTATTACTGGAAACATATAAGCAACAATTTTCCACAGATGCCATTGTAAGGATATTTTTTTAAAAATAAATAAAATTAAAACCCTTTTTTCTTTTATTTTAAAACTTTGCGGAAAAACTTATCCTTACAATCCACATGAAAACCTTGTTGTTATCTATTTATAAGCAATATATATTATAACTCTTAAGCAACAGCTCAAAATTCTGATTGTCGAACCATGCGATCGAAACCCACCTTTGCAATCAGAATCAACATATACTTACTTTAAGCTTCCTATCTTTTCTTTGATTCTTAAAAACATCAGCATGTGACCCATTCATATTATGTAATAAGAATCTCCAAATAGGAACTTAATAGAGTTAGACAGTGGACTTTACCCGAAGTAGAGTCAAACCTCTTGACTTGATCAACCTTATGACCTTTCAAGTGAATAGGGCAGCTTCGCAACCAATGCCCCTTCCTTTGGCAACAAAACACATGGACCCTTTGGTAATGGCACATGAGACAATCTCAGACTTAGCCTTTCTCTTTACCATTTGGTCAACCGAGTTGACTATGGCCGATCCCTTTCCATTGGGAAGAGAAATCCTCTTCTAGATATCCAATGCTACCATTGTCAATGTCCATTTAAGACTTGGGAAGTTGTTCTTTTAATCAAATTTGCTTTACTGGTGTTCCAAATCATTGCTGATTCCACAACACCAAGCAAATAGATAACATCATTAAGGGTCATGTCATAGTCTGTCTCATAGTAGTCCCAAAGAGACTCACTATGTTACTAAGAAAGTGATTGAACATCCAACTTTCACAAGACTTTGACACCCAACTCTCCCGGCTTGTCAATATGTGACTTTATCTCCAAGATGTGAGTACACATAGACTATGCTCGCCAATAAGGATTGAGTGACTTTAAACTTTTCAAGAACTTGTGGGTGAGGGAGAATAATTGGAGGAGGTGGAGGAAGTGAAGCATGATGTTGAGGGACACCATCTTCAAGAGATTTGGGAAGATCATAGTTGTCTGAACCAGACATCTATAATAGGAGAAAATCAAGTTAGTTGATTCAAAGTCCTTAATATAACACCCAATATGAAATATTAAGGCTAGGACCCAACACAATATTTTATAATTTGGAAGAGGGATGCCGTAATCCAAGATATAAAATATTTGAAGGTAGGCGAATGACGATTCACCAATTTCCACCATGAATAACGAAATAATTTATTAGGTTTTAATTGGATTTGAAATTCCTAGATCTTTTGAGATTCATTGAACTTTTCAATGGCATGTTTCAATCTCGAGTGTGCCCTCTCAAATTTTATGACTGGGATGCCGAGGATCACAAAACAAGGTGTGAATAAACATACCAATTCACTTGGTACCCTTAATATTATCACATAATCAATGTGCCGGTTAACCACACACGCTCCATTGATCTATGACAAACATTAAGTCACCCTTCGTGATCCTTACTAGTCCAAGTTAGTTTGTCGGTTAACCACACACGCTCCACCAACGACTTGGTAAGGTACAAAGTGTGAATTCCATGGGCTAGCACCAAATTCACATTTTTCCTAAAGTAACTAAGATTGGGAATTAAATAAAAAATATTTAGTTACTTTATAATAATCATTATACTTTTAATGAGGATTTAAAGTCATTGTCCTACCCGTTCGGCTAACGACCCTCCACCGATCAAGCAAGCGGTGGGTGAGAGTGGACACCCATTAAGTCGCCATTTTATAGGCAACAACCTTATACCCACCTTATAGACCGGCTTCGTGAATGAGGCCTACTAACGGTAAAACGACTTGTTCTTATACATATATATAATTGTAACAACGGAAATTTTAAAACAAATTTTTTTTTTTCCATTTCTAAAAATGTATTTTCATCCAAAACAAGGCATAAATATCCAACATATCATGTCATAATACAAATCATATGAATCCCAAGATCATAAATCATCTATCAGTGTGTACAAATCACGCCGGCGCCTTCCCACGGTCCTCGCTAGTACCTGAAACACATACACGACAACTGTAAGCATAAATGCTTAGTGAGTTCCCCCAAAATACAACTTACGCACATACGCCTTTCCAGACCCTGACCTTCCGGTCCATGTGTCTCAGGGGACTTCCGTCCCTGCTGGGTAAACCTTCCGGTCCTACCCACGCCAACCCTTCGGTCCACATTACAACGCCTTCCGGCCCATAACATATTCGCCTTCCGGCCCATAACATAATGCCTTCCGGCCCACATTAAACAAATCATACATAGCACATATAACAATTAACTTATCACATATAACACATAGGTCTCATATCATATCCGACCTTCCGGTCACACAATCAAACCCTTCCGGGTACAGTATAGTGAGAAGACTCACCTCGTGAATGTCGATAGCTAGCAAATCCCGAATTCACTCGTGCTCGATCCTCCAAGCTAAAATCTCCCTATAACATCATACTTCTCTTATTAACACTTTTTATCTCTAAGGTTGACTATCCCTAAGAAGTCAACACAGGTCAACTCTGGTTAACGGTCAACGGTCAACTTTGACCGGACTCGGCGAGTGCACAAGGGCAACTCGGCGAGTCTAGACGTTTTCACCAACTCTCTAGGATTCCCTTCTTACCCGTCGAGTACTCCCCCTGACTCGACGAGTTCCACCTGGAAGAATCGCAGGGCCACCCCGACTCAACTCGCCGAGTCTCAAGAACAACTCGGCAAGTCCCAGCTCGACTCAGACCACTAGACCACCCTTCCCTAACTCGCCCTGACTCACTGAGTCAACCCATGACTCGACTGGACCACTCACTGGCCGATCCAAGGCAATCTTCAAGCTACTCGCCGAGTCTGCTCATCGGACTCGGCGAGTCCATGCCATGCAATCACTCAAACTCACTTCTAAGGTCAGATCTGTTCCATCAATTCATAGATCTGGCCTTCCTAGACTGATTCACCACGTAAAGTCCCAAACTTGGTGTACATACAACCTCTATATGTCCATATATGAAGACTTATCAACAAATATCACAACTCAAGGTCATAACCTACATTGTTCTTCATAAAGCTTGATGAATGAGGCTCTCTGGACCTCTATGGATCCAGATCCAAAGCCTCATCACTAGCAAGGGACTATTTGGCCATCAAATCAACCCAACAAAGGCCACAAGAAACCCTAAATCCAAATATACATCACAAAACAGAAGATGAGCCGAAATCATACCTTTAGATCGATGATCTAAGCTTCAAATCCACAGAATAGCAACCTCCTTTGCTTCTTCTTGGCTAGGACTTCCCTCTTCTTTGCTAAACAACACACAAAGGTCAAGAAATGCTTCCTTTCTCACTCTCAAATCGCTAAAGCACTCTAGGGTTTCTCTCTATGGACTGTTGGGTACAAATGACGACCATAAGGCCCTTTAAATAGGTCCCAAACCCGAGAAATTAGGGTTTCATTAAACAACGCGGACTCGCCGAGTCCATATCCTAGACTCGCCAAGTCT
The DNA here is from genome assembly GCF_051521515.1 of Lactuca serriola. Taxonomy (NCBI): domain Eukaryota; kingdom Viridiplantae; phylum Streptophyta; class Magnoliopsida; order Asterales; family Asteraceae; genus Lactuca; species Lactuca serriola. The sequence goes on along the minus strand of NC_136415.1, from coordinate 10,974,920 downwards.
AGGCGAATCCCGCGTCCAGAATTACGTCCCTACTCGGCGAGTCTGAGCTCCGACTCGCCGAGTCCCCTCTCAAAACACCAAAATCATAAACAATAAAGATACCTGGAAATTCGGGCTGTTACAATAATAATTAACCATTAATCTTATAATAGTATAAGGGTATAATTTTAACTTTTAAAACTTCTAGGGGTTGGAATTAAAGTCTATTAAAGTGTGTGAAACTATTCAAAACTAATTAATTCCATGATTTATGTGTTTAAAGTAGTTTTAATCCAAAAACTCTTCAAGTTCCATAACTTGAGGACAAGTTATGGAAGACTTTAAACTAATAAAAGAATTACTTTTATTTATTTTATAACTTATGGAATTAATTAAGGTTACACTTTATTTATTAATGAAGTGACTCTTGAACCTCCATAACTTAAGGACAAGACTCTTCATCTTTTGTAACCATCCAAAACTTTTCATTTCATAAGTTATGAATTAAAGGTTCATAAAATGAAGACTCTTCATTTTCATGTAACTTATGTGTTTTAAGTGTGTGTTAAAGAAAAGTGACCTTTGGATATCCATAACTTGAGGACAAATTATGGACTCCATTAAAACACATAAATGATCAAGAATTAATTCTAAACAATTCAGCAAATAATTCCTATCATCTTCTAAATTCATAAGAACATGAACATGATCATCAAAATTTCAAGAATTATATGAACACATAAAAAAACATGAAATTTTGATATATGCTATTGTAAATGGATTAGAACAACCATCACACCAACTAAAATAAGTTTTAAAACATCAAAACAGTTTAGGGTAAAGTTTCTAGTCCATTTCCAGCAGCAAAAGTCAAAAATCTGCATTCTGATCATTCTACTCGCCGAGTGCACGAACCTACTCGCCGAGTAGGATGAATTTTGCCTTGAACTCGGCGAGTCCCCCCATGGACTCGGCGAGTGCATCAGCCAGACAGCAAAAATTTCAACTTTTTTCACTATTTTGCATCAAGTATCAAACAAGCAAGCAAGCCTAGGCTCTGATACCACTGTTGGGTTTTGAGCAATCTAACACTTCCTAAGTGTGCATGCAACCCTAATAAACCTTGGATCTATGTTTGTCTAAATACATGCAAAATAATAATTTTTCCAAGGTTCATAACCTATCTAACATGGCATGGGGTACTTTTAAACATAAAAGAATTAGATGAGATTACATACCTTTTGATGATGAGTTCAATTCCTAAGGAGTTTGAGGGCCAAACACCAATAGTGTGAATGCCTCAAATGGAATCACAAATCACCAAAAACTCTTGGAAAACTTTGAGAGAGTGTATACACACTTATAAAATCGGTCACACACAAACACACATACTTTCTAGTTACACTAGTCACACTAGTGCCCATTTCATGCAACATAAGCATACTTATATAGTGTACATGATTAGGGTGAAACCCTAATAACCCATGTCTTTTCCTTTCCAAGGATCCATGGGTTAAAAGCTCCATGGATCGTCCAAGGACTTCCATATAAGCCTAGCCCATTAACTAATGAGTATTAGCCCACACCATATAAAACCAATAGCCCACAATCTAATTAGTCTTCCTTTTAATCTCTAAATTAATTCATAATTAGTTTAAGACTAAGACTAATTAAATAACATGACTTCATATTAATATATTATAACTTATAATATATTAATAAACATATGTGTATAACTCATAAAATTATCCATAAATAGTTTGGATGAAATGCAACCCAAATGGACCATGCCGGGTCGGGTCAAGTATATACCAAATAAGTTATGGACTTAGACACCTTATCTAACAGCATATACATGGACTGTACGTTAACTTTAGACGGTCATTCTTTCCCAATCAATCTCATGCCGGTCCAAATTAAAAGTTTCGACGTCATAGTCGGCATGGATTGGTTGAGCCTTCTTAGCGCAGACATCATGTGCTTTGAGAAAGCAGTTCGTCTTAATCTCCCTAACTACGAACCATTAATTATCTACGGCGACAAATCAAGTACAACCCTTCGCATCATTTCGTGCATCCAAGCTCGAAAGTGTTTGCGGAAGGATTGTCGAGCATTCATAGCGCACATCGTGGATACAAGTCAAGAACTGAAGGACATCAAGAACATTCCAGAAGTTCGCGACTTTCCTGATATCTTTCCAGAAGAACTACCGGGATTACCACCACAACGCCAAGTCGAGTTTAGAATCGACTTAGTTCCAGGGGCTACCCCAATAGCAAAATCGCCTTATCGTCTCGCACCAGCAGAGATGCAGGAACTTTCCAGTCAACTTAATGAACTCATTCAAAAAGGATTCATAAGACCAAGTTTCTCACCTTGGGGAGCACCGGTCTTGTTCGTAAAAAAGAAAGACGGATCGTTCCGCATGTGCATCGACTACAGAGAACTGAACAAGCTTACTGTCAAAAATCGCTATCCTCTACCCCGTATTGACGACCTATTTGATCAACTTCAAGGAGCAAACTACTTCTCAAAAATAGATCTACGATCCGGATATCACCAATTACGAGTACTAGAGGGGGATATTCCCAAGACAGCTTTCCGAACTCGTTATGGGCACTACGAATTTGTAGTGAAGCCGTTCGGATTAACCAACGCACCAGCAGTATTTATGGACCTAATGAATAGGGTATGTCGTCCTTACTTGGATCAATTCGTCATCGTCTTTATCGATGATATACTTATCTACTCCCGAAGTAAGGAAGAGCATAGTCAGCACCTATGAAAAGTCCTAGAAACACTGCGATCGGAGAAACTCTATGCGAAGTTCTCTAAATGCGAATTTTGGATTCGAAGAGTCGAATTTTTTGGGCCATGTTGTTAGCGAGAAAGGGATACACGTGGACCCCTCCAAAATTAAGGCCATTGAGAACTGGTCGGCACCAAAGACACCTACAGAGATTCGTCAATTTCTAGGTCTCGCTGGCTACTATCGCAGATTCATAAAGAACTTCTCTAGCATTGCGAAACCTCTTACTACATTAACCCAGAAAGGCGTGTCCTTTGACTGGGAAGCGAAACAAGAAAAGGCGTTCCAAACGCTAAAACAAGCCTTGTGCACCGCACCGATACTATCCCTCCCCAAAGGGATAGAAGATTTCGTAGTGTATTTCAATGCATCCAACCAAGGACTTGGTTGTGTTCTTATGCAGAGAGGGAAGGATATTGCTTATGCCTCCCGACAGCTTAAGACACACGAAGTGAACTATACGACCCACGATATTGAGTTAGGAGCAGTAGTATTTGCTCTGAAGATATGGAGACACTACTTATACGGAACAAAGAGTACTATTTTCACCGATCACAAGAGCCTTCAACACATTTTTAATCAGAAGGAACTCAACATGCGACAACGACGATGGGTTGAGTTACTCAATGACTACGAATGTGAATTTCGTTATCATCCTGGCAAGGCCAACGTGGTGGCTGACGCCCTCAGTCGAAAGAAATACACTGGTCGGAGGGTCAAATATCTGACTATGACTATCCATTCCCACTTATCCACACAAATTAAGGAGGCACAAATATAAGCTTTGCAACCTGAAAATGTGGCGGGTGAATCCCTGCGAGGAATGGAAAAGAATCTAGAAGTCAAGGGTGGCGGGGCATATTATCTCATGGACCGAATGTGGACACCGAAACATGGTGGTTTCAGAGACGTAGTCATGACCGAAGCACACAACACAAGATATTCCGTCCACCCAGGTTCAGATAAAATGTATCTGGATCTTAAGAAACTGTACTGGTGGCCTAACATGAAAGCAGAAATTGCTACCTTTGTAAGTAAATGCCTTACTTGCGCAAAGGTTAAGGTCGAGTATCAAAAACCGTCAGGATTACTACAACAACCGGAGATACCAGAATGGAAATGGGAACGGATTACCATGGACTTCATAACCAAGTTGCCCAAGACGACGGGTGGACTTGATACCATATGGGTCATCGTCGACAGATTGACCAAATCCGTGCATTTCCTACCAATCAAGGAGACAGACAAAATGGAAAAGCTTACAAGAACTTACATAAGGGAAGTAGTGCGACTGCACGGTGTTCCGATATCCATTATCTCCGATAGAGATAGTAGATTCACTTCAAGATTCTGGCAGTCATTACAAAGTTCCCTGGGAACTAGACTAGATATGAGTACAACCTACCACCCACAAACAGACGGGCAAAGTGAGAGAATGATACAAACCTTGGAAGATATGCTGAGAGCCTGCGTGATTGACTTTGGAAAGGCATGGGATATCCATTTACCCCTTGTCGAATTTTCATACAACAATAGTTATCATACAAGCATAAAGGCTGCTCCGTTTGAAGCCCTCTATGGTCGAAAGTGCAGATCCCCTCTGTGCTGGACTGAAGTTGGCGATACCCAGTTAGCTAGAGGACGAGTTCCTGAAAGCAATCTCACCGGTCCAGAAATCATAAGAGAAACGACAGAGAAGATCGTTCAAATTCGTGAACGGTTGAAAGCCTCCAGAGACTGACAGAAAAGCTACGCTGACCAAAGGAGGAAACCTTTGGAATTCCAGGTAGGAGACCACGTTTTATTGAAGGTCTCACCTTGGAAAGGTTTAATACGCTTTGGGAAGCGTGGGAAACTAAATCCAAGATACATAGGGCCTTTTGAGATTCTTGCTAGAATCGGCCCTGTGGCTTACAAACTTAACCTACCGTGTGAACTTAGTAACATACATCCAACCTTCCATGTCTCGAACTTGAAAAAGTGTCAGTCCGATGAGACTCTTGTTATTCCACTCGACGAGATCGAGATCAACGAGAGCCTCAACTTTGTGGAAGAACCGGTAGAAATCATGGACCGAGAGGTCAAACAAACAAAACAAAGTCGCATACCCATCGTGAAGGTTCGCTGGAACGCCAAGCGGGGACCTGATTTCACATGGGAACGCGAAGATCAGATGAAACAAAAGTACCCTCATCTTTTTCTCTGATCCACTAGTATCTTTACGATTTTAAATTTCGGGACGAAATTCCCTCTAACGGGGGGATGATGTGACAACCCGATATTTCAACTCTCTGTAATGACCTAAAAAGTCAAGTATTGTAACCACCTTTGAGTTAATGAAATTAACTTTGATAATAAAATGTCCAAAAAGTATCTATTTAAATTCCTACTATGGTTAATGTCATTAAACCGTGATCGTACGTAAAAAGAACGCCCAAATCCGACTTCATTTATTGAAGTTACGATTTTTCCAAGATTCGGCATAGCAGCAGTCAACTAAAAACTCGAATCGGAGATCGAGCGACTTTTGGTTGGAATGACCTAAACGAGAATTGAAGGTCTCAACAATGGTAATTCAGCGGTAAAAAGTCTGGCAAAAACCGACGTCAGATAAAAAAGTTATGAATTTTTAAAGAAATTCCTTAAACACGACCCTTTTAAAAATAAATAATAAAAATAATTTCAAAATTTGCCGACGGTGTCTAAACGAAAGTTGTAGAGCGTAGTCTCACCTACGCGTGGATATAAAGACCATCGAAAACGGAAGTCGTATGAAAAAGATATGAATTTTAGAAGTTTATTAATTAAATTAAATATAAATTTAATTATAAACTCTTGGTATTATCCGAAGGGAGTCAGCAGATAGGGCCGAAGTACGCCCTGCGTACCCTCGTACGCCCCGCGTACTCAAGGCCTAGGCCTCGGATCGTCCACGTCCCGGTCTATACGAAGCTAGCAAGTCCCATCCGAAGTCCGAGGCAGTCGAAGACTCGGTCATGCATGATGTACGCGTACGCCCCGCGTACCCTCGTATGCCCTGCGTACCGAGGCGGTTCCCAGCCCCTATAAAAGGGATGCGAGGGTTCCGAAGAAAGGGCTCCAATTCTCTCATTTCCTTTGTGTTCTTGACTCGTTTTCCGTGCCCGTTCTAACCCGAAGCCCGAGTCATTTTGCTCAAGTCCCGAAGATCGTTTCTACTCCCGAGATTCCCGAGAATCCCCAGAAGAATCCGTTTCCCGAGACGAAACTCTGCCCGGTTTCCATCTTGCTTTCTTCAAACTTTCAAGTGAGTTCATACCCCTTAATTAACCTTTTAAATGTTCTATAAATGCTTTTATATGCTTTCAAGGGGGGGGGGGGGGGGGGGAATACAAGTAAAACACACGAGTATCATCGTGTGTTATATAAAGAATTATTATATGCTTTTATTTAACCAAATCATATGTGATTTATAAACTTTATAGGGAACTTTCGTATATAAAATATGTTACAATAGCATCCTATCTTTTGAAATATAAATTGTTGTAATGCATGTATAAACTAAACATTTTCTTAGATTTTATGTATACTTGTCTATCTTAGGCTCTACAAAAATCTATACTTTCATAACAAACGATTCATTTTCTAGGTATTTCTAAACAAATGAGACACACTTTTAGAAAACTATAATAGGTATAGTTTTATGAGGATATTGCTAACTTTTACATACTAGAAACACGATTTTCAAGAAGTCACTTTCATATACAAGAACAAACGAACATTTTAACGCGTAAATCTGTTTTTATACCATGGTTTGTGAGACATTAACTTCACGTACGTTCGAGTACACATTTCAAGTCCTGTATTATATACCAGAATCCCTTGCAGGGGGAGCATGGTGTTTGTGTATAGATCTATACGGGCTTGACAACCCGCGCCTTGACTGTTAGCTACAGTCCATCATTTGGGGTGACAAACGTCATAACATTCCAACGCCTGAAGAACGTTGTGTATAGGCATTCCGAGTCAATAGTATGGTTATAAAACTCACATGGGGTATTAAAAATGCATTGATTTACGAGGTTTTCAAACATATTGGTTATTTTACACTTACATACATTTTTAGAAACAAACATTGGTCTTGAGAGAAGGCTACTTTTATACTAGTAGAAAATATAGGATTTTCTAGAAACAAACAAACAAGGACAAAACATTTCATTTCATACAAACATTGTCATTTAATACTTATGAAACTCACCAGCTTAAATGCTGATCTACTCTTTCAAAATTACTTGTATGTCCCAGGGATTTAGTAATTTCAGGTACTAATATGCTTTTGAAGAAGAGATGCTGCGGCGCCAGTTTAATCTCATATTTTGACATCATATTGTAATTGGTTTTGAACATGTAAATTTTGAAAAATGTAAAATTTCAATTATATATATGATGGTTGTATTGCTTTCTTTACTATGTATTCATTTGTTACGTTACAACATGAAGTCATCCGTCCCCGAACGTTTCCGCCGTTCAGGTTTGGGGGTGTGACAGTTTGGGTGTTTCATTTGACAGCTTTATTTGAGGAAGGAAACACGAGGAAGGTTGCACTTTTCCTTTATGTGTAGTTTTGTATAATTTTTTTTGGTGGGTTTATTTTGTTCATAGAGAGAGAGGGGGGGGTTTATTTTGTTTTTGTTTTTCATTTTATTATAAAAATAAGAAAATGAATAAAAGAAATTAAAATATAATTATTTAAGGGGCGTATTAGTCATTTTAGGTGGGATATGGACCAAAAACACAAGAAAATACAACCATAGGGACCAAAGCCACACAAGGTATCTATAATTGGACCACTGGTGCACCAACATTTCGTTTTGGACCAAAAGTACATAATTTTGCCAACCACAGGGACCATTTTTGCAATTTTGTCTAAACATAAATAACTAAATTGAATTAGGGGTGAGCCCTTTGATTGGATTGGATTGGACAAGTTTTGCAAAAATTGGTGGACCTTTGACCGCACCTGTTGAGGCTTATTAGGTCCAGGTATGATTCTCGGTTCTTGGACATAAAAGTGAGAATTTTGATCGAACTGACCAGGCCGACTCTTGGACAAGACTTGTTTTACAAAAATTTGTGAACCTTAGACCAGACCTGTTGAGGCTTACCAAGTCCATGTCCAGGTCATTGGGCGTAAAAGTGAGCATTTTGACCGGACCGTACCGGATCGACTCTTGGACCATACCTATTTTGTAGAAATCGGTGGACCTTGGACTGGACTTGTTACCGGGTCTAAGTCTAGGTCAGGTCCGACCCGGAGGTCCAGATGCTCGCTCATAGACTGAAGGGAGTGGCATAAGGCCCACATGTGCTCATGTGGTTCGACGTAATCCCCATCAGCTTGGTATGTCGAGTTCGATTCTCACGCTCAACTGATTTTTGTCACATTCTCTCTCTCTCTCTCTCTCTCTATATATATATATATATATATATATATATATATATCCCTCTCTCTCTCTCTCTCATTTCTTTAATATTCGTTTTGACTGTTTTTACCTAAATTTCAAATTTTTAGCAACTTTTTTTTCCAAAATAAATTCCATCTTTACAAAATGTTTTCTTAAAACTCTCAACTAGATTTCATTAAAACCAAGCATGAGGTTGATAGAGATATAAGAGCTGTTGATAAGCTTTACTTAAAACCAAGCGTGAGACAGAAGGGCCGATCGATTAAGGCTGAGCGGGTGAAGCAAGTCGGTCGACCAAGAATCCGAAAAAAATTATATCAATGGGAAGCTGGAGGTCGAAATGGAGAAAACAAAGACGGAGAAATTAATTTGAAGGAAGGTAGAAGAAGGTTGGAGAAGGGTTTCTTGCATCTGATTCGTGAGGCAAGGCGGTTGAAAAAGAAACAGGAAGAGATTTAGAGAAGCAGTGAAAAGAAGGAAAAAGTAGAAGATAAGGATAACAAAAATGTTAAGGCGGTTTGTGGCTTGTGGCATAAAAATAAAAGATAAATAAAAGTGGTGGGCAAGCGAAAAGGAATAAAAAGTCGGCAGCGAAAATGTTAAACCTACCGTTGTGGTAAATGTTGTAAAGCAACAAGAGTTTGTGGCACAAATATAATTGGCGAGACATTCCTGTTCACCAGGGTTTTAACAATTAATAGTATATATAATATTTCGTAATTCATGCAATAATAGTTTTTTATCGCTAAAACACATATATACTACTAGAAATCATTTTATGTAAAATTTTATCCTAATGATTTATAGGTATATTTTGAGATTATAAATAATATATATATATATATATATATATATATATATATATATATATATATATATATATATATATATATATATATACTAGCCGTCTACCCGCGCAAAGCGGCGGGCGACGAATAATTTGATCTCTTTAGAGTTAAAACCATTTTGCGTTCACTTCGTGAAATGAATATTAAATGACACCTATTTTTCAAGAGCATTACCATACCATATTAAGGGGGTGTTTGACTAAGCTTTTTTAAAACAACTTATTAGGTTCCACATCACTATAAGTTAAAAAAGTGTTTAGATTAAAATAACTTATTCCGGTGGGGAACCTCTAATACGTCATTTTTTCTTAAGTTACCCTACACTTACTTATTAACTTATAAGCTAATAAACTAATAAGCAATAAGCTTTTTTGCCAAACACCCCCTAAATGGTTATTACTTCCATTTATACATACCCAAACCACTTGTACTGTTTATCGTCCTCTTTTTTTTTCGTTTTCCTTAATTCCTTTATTAATTTAACGTCCTACTAAGTAAAATGCTAAAATATATAATAATAGTTTATAAAAATAAACCTTTAGAATATCAGGTGTTGTGATTCAAAAATCGATAAATAGGCCTTTGAGAATGCCAAAATACTCAGGTGTCAACTTGTTCATTGTGATTTTAAACCAAGTTTGGTCACAAATTAAAACATTTTCAACGATGATATGTAATTCAAGGAATCATATTGATTTAGGTTCTCGAAACCTTAAAATATTGAACAAAATCTATATAGAACGATATAATAAGGACAATAATCACCGTAATCAGGAAGTCCATGTGATGAAACTTGATATTATAAGGACCAATAATGAAAAAAGTTTTATTTTTAGACTAAACAAGATGAAAAATATACAAACTACCTTAATCATGTCAAATCTTGTGTTTAACCGTTCTTTATTGCAAAAGTAAGAAGCCAAAATATACAAACTAATGATAATACAATGCTCTAACTGACCCTCTTGGTTGAGTTCTTTGAACCTGCAAAGCCAACACATTAAAGAAACATAGTAAAAACCTTTTTAGGAACAAACCTGATATAATAAAGCTTTCACCCAATATATTTATAAGATAAAAATACAAAAAGTTAAAAATGATGAAATCAATTACAAGTAAGGATTAAAATAAAAACCTGTTAAGAAAGAGCCATCTGCAGGAGGGATATTTGAATCAACATGTATTTTCTGATGGTTTCAAATTTTGAATTATCCGAAATTTAGGGAAGGAGATAGAATTTGTTGAGAAATATAAGGATTCAAAACACAAGTTAAAATTTAATATTATTTTATTGATGACTACTTGTACTATTAGCTTAATGATTTGAACGTCTTAAAAAAATAATATTATTATATTCAATCTATTTTTAGAAATAGTGAGATTTCTTTTATAAGATAGTAAAGATATATATATATATATATATATATATATATATATATATATATATATATATATATATATATATCAAGGTTGCAGAAATTAGGATTAATCGCTTGGCGTTCGACAACCGATTAGGATTAGGGGTGTTTGAAGGTAATTGGCCAATTTCGGTCAACGACGGGCTTGGCAGTCTTGGCGGTCAACGACGGTCAATGGAAGTCAAAATTAGGCAAATTTCAAAGTTGGTCAAAATTAAAAGAAAGGCCCCAAAGGCAGTCAAATGTTAATTTCGTCTAACCCAAGTATCGCATTTCATCGCGTCGCCGTTTTTGTCACTTCTCTCTCAATCGTTGAAGCAAAGCGTAAGAGGTTACACCGGCGATACACTGAAGTCGACGCCCACCGGAATCCGTCGAACCTCCATTGGACACCGGTGAACCTCCAGCAAACAGATACTCCGGCGAAGCTTCATCCTTCAGGTATGCGATTTCTGTTTCTCCTTGCACCGAACTCGTATTTCTCGCATCTAAATTCTACCATATGTTTGCTGAGTTGATTTATGTATGTATTTGTTCCTATTTCTCTCATTTAAATTTGTTTATCTTCCAAAAATTGTTGAGTTAATGTTGACTGTTGAGACGATATATTTGTGATTATGTGTTTCACTTTTTCCAAAAAATGTTGAATTCTCCCATCTGTATGCTGGGTACCGATTTCTGCAACTATTAATCCATATGTTCTTCATTTTTCTCCCATTTGTTTGTATCTATTTCAGTATTTATTGCATCTGTTCTTGATTTATGCAGCCAAAGTGCTTATTGACTTGTTGTTATTTAGTTGTTGCATCTGTTCTTGATTTATGCAGCCGAATTTCGCATTCCCATTTGTTTGTATCTGTTCTTGATTAATTGTTGTAGTTCTGGTATCTCGCCGTGTCATTAACTTATTATGATTTCTGAAGATATATGTTGTGATGGTATGATTTCTGGTGCATTTTTGATGTATTTTTCTGGTATATATAACAATTTCCAATCATGACAACCAAAATTTCGAACGTCTTAAAAAAATAATATTATTATATTCAATCTATTTTTAGAAATAGTGAGATTTCTTTTATAAGATAGTAAAGATATATATATAAATATAAATATATATATATATATAATATATATATATATATATATATATATATATATATATATATATATATCAAGGTTGCAGAAATTAGGATTAATCGCTTGGCGTTCGACAACCGATTAGGATTAGGGGTGTTTGAAGGTAATTGGCCAATTTCGGTCAACGACGGGCTTGGCAGTCTTGGCGGTCAACGACGGTCAATGGAAGTCAAAATTAGGCAAATTTCAAAGTTGGTCAAAATTAAAAGAAAGGCCCCAAAGGCAGTCAAATGTTAATTTCGTCTAACCCAAGTATCGCATTTCATCGCATCGCCGTTTTTGTCACTTCTCTCTCAATCGTTGAAGCAAAGCGTAAGAGGTTACACCGGCGATACACTGAAGTCGACGCCCACCGGAATCCGTCGAACCTCCATTGGACACCGGTGAACCTCCAGCAAACAGATACTCCGATGAAGCTTCATCCTTCAGGTATGCGATTTCTGTTTCTCCTTGCACCGAACTCGTATTTCTCGCATCTAAATTCTACCATATGTTTGCTGAGTTGATTTATGTATGTATTTGTTCCTATTTCTCTCATTTAAATTTGTTTATCTTCCAAAAATTGTTGAGTTAATGTTGACTGTTGAGACGATATATTTGTGATTATGTGTTTCACTTTTTCCAAAAAATGTTGAATTCTCCCATCTGTATGTATGCTGGGTACCGATTTCTGCAACTATTAATTCATATGTTCTTCATATTTCTCCCATTTGTTTGTATCTATTTCAGTATTTATTGCATCTGTTCTTGATTTATGCAGCCAAAATGCTTATTGACTTGTTGTTATTTAGTTGTTGCATCTGTTCTTGATTTATGTAGCTGTGACATCCCCAAAATCACGGCCAGAAAAGACCGATTTTGTTTATGCTTTATAAAAATCAGAGTACTTCATTTTATAAAAAGGTTGCGGAATTTGTTCCCAGAAAAACATGGTAAATACGTTATTAAAACATTTTCGAAGAAACGTATTTATTTCATTTTAAAATGTTTGGGATGTCATCGTTAATACCGAAACATAAGCATAAACAGACTTACAATGATTTACACTAGTGATCTACATCTCTTTTAAATCTCTCAGTGTAATGTCACTTCACGTCGTCACCTGTGATATACATAAACTGAGTGGGTCAGGTTGGGAAACCTGGTGAGTACATAGGGTTTTCAACCCACAATAATATAATTATTATGTTCAATCAAACAATCAACCCAATTACCCATCCTCATTATCTTCTTTACTCTTTAAGGATTTAACCTAAGAGTCATCTATCCTGCATTCGTTTATTCCGAAGTCCCTTACTTCCAGGGTTATGGGACTGGCACTAAATCCATAGCTGCCAATGTTCGTTCATAAAGCACTAATTCCATAGCTGCTATAATCTATTCATCGGGTACTAAATCCATAGCTACCAGTCTTTATCTAATAGGTACTAAGTCCATAGCTACCAATGTTCAACAGGTACTAAGTCCATAGCTACCAATTCCTACAGGTACTAAATCCATAGCTACCAACGTCTAAAAGGTACTAAGTCCATAGCTACCGGTGTTTGTCCCATAGGCACTAAGTCTGTAGCTGCCAATGTATACTCACGTCATCTTCTATCTCTCATCATTCATCTACCCATCTCATACTCAACATTTTCGTATATATAAAATACGTATACAGTTTAAGTCCTTTAAAACATGTATAAAACGTTCAACCAGCATAGACAGCAAGTATTCAGATAATGTGCACACATAGCACGTAGTTTATATAAAATACTTCATATCTATGTGTAAGATGAAAGTAACTATGCACTCACTTGAGAAGGTGGTGACTCGGTACTCGGACAGCGCTTCGTTTACTTTAAAATAATTTCCTTCGACGAAACCTAGTATTATTACCACTAGATTTTAGTCTAATATTTACCGTGACTAATTATTAGTCTTATTATTATTATTATATAAGCGTTTAAACAATACTTTCCAACCACTATGTACAGACAGGGGCCAGACATAAAACACCGGAGGGCAGGACCATTTTGGCATATAGCACTTCTGAAATCCAACAACCCTATGCGGCCCTTTAAACCAGATTCCCCGTACCGCGAGTAGTTAAAAAGATATTATAACGACACTTATATAAGTCATAATAATAGCTCAAATATTTATTATAAATTTATAATAACAATACTAATTTTAAATATAAACTATATTTAAAATAGGGTAAGCATAACTTACTTACAAGGGGATTTTAGCTAGGAGTCGGGCTCTGTAGGGGCAGAACTTTGTCGCTGAATCTTTCTAAGAAAGATTCGTGCAGCGCTTCAGCGCTCACCTTACTATACTAAAACTACAGAAAGAGAAGTCGAATCACGAGGGACCGAAATGCTCGGGGGATAAGGAGAGAAAGACTCTTGAATCAAGAGAATGGTGCAAGAAATATGAGAGCCCAAGCCTCTTATTTATAGTAATTGAATTTACAAAAACTACCCCCCATAATTACTTAATGACCTTATAGTTATATAAACAACTAAACACCCCTTTATAATACTATTTTAAATAGATTTAAAGATATTTGTACTAAACTAATGTCGAAAGAACTCAACATTAGTCTTATAATGACCGCATCGTCGATACCTTTCTAATGATATATACATATGTATATATATATATATATATATATATATATATATATATGTGTGTGTGTGTGTGTGTGTACGTATATATGATTTATACTTTATTTTAATACGTAAATATGCTATTATAATTTGTAACTCGTTCATACGAACTCCGTTTTTGACGTTCTTTATATCCATGCGTAGGTGGAGACGCACTCTACAACTTTCTTTTAGACTCCTTCGGCTAATTTTGAATTTATTTTTAAAGTTATATTTTTAACAGGCCGGGACAGGATTGGTCCGTTATAATCTCATAACTTCTTCATCCGATGTCCATTTTCGTCTGTCTTTTTATTGTTACGCTACTAATAATGAGATATTCAATTCTCGTTTAGGTTGTGTCGGCTAAAAATCGCTCGATCTAATATTCGAATTTCGGACTGTACACTGCTAATCCGAAACTTCGAAAAATCGTAACTTCTTCATACGAAGTCAGATTTGGGCGTTCTTTTTATCGAAGTTCATAGTTTAACATATTCTACGACTTTCGTTTAGAGCGCTAAATCTAAATCTCTCTCTATCATAAATTTACTATTTACGCTTCCCGGCGCCGTGCCGGTTCTGACGCGAAACTTCGACGGGTCATAACTTCTTCGTTATAACTCGGATTTCGGCGTTCTTTATATGTACGGAAACCCTGTGAACTCTTCTACAACTTGGTTAAGATTATTTATTCTAAATAATCTTTTTGTCGAAAAGTCGTTTTCGACCCCTATTGCCTCTAAATTGACTAGCCCGGATCTGCGGGCGTTACAGCAGCCAAATTTCGCATTCCCATTTGTTTGTATCTGTTCTTGATTAATTGTTGTAGTTCTGGTATCTAGCCGTGTCATTAACTTATTATGATTTCTGAAGATATATGTTGTGATGGTATGATTTCTGGTGCATTTTTGATGTATTTTTCTGGTATATATAACAATTTCCAATCATGACAACCGAAATTTCGACTTCACCATCGGTGGCATCAACCGCAAGCGGTGCTCATAAATAGAACTTAGATGATATTGGTTGGGAATATGGTTTTTGCCCGGATAAAAACAAGATGGATACAGTGAAATGTAACTTGTGTGGAAAAGTGTTTACCGTGGGGGGGGGGGGGGTTTACTGGATTGAAACAACATATTGGTCATGTGCCGAGAAATGTAAGTCGTTTTCCAAACTCTACAAAAGATGATCAATTGAGAATGCGAAATTTTATTAACGATGGGAAGATAAAAAAGAAAGCTAAACACGAACATGATAAGGCCTTAAGATCGGAGGCAATACAAGTGTTGAATGATAGTGTTGAAATGGATGAAATAGAAGATTCTTTAGGGTTGAAAACACCAAGTTATATAGGCCCCATGGATGGCTATGTGAACAAAATAAACCCTGAAATTATGAAGGGAAAGGGAAAGAAAGCTGATCTTAACGATGTTGTTCGGAAAGAAAGAATTTTAGCATTTCATAAATTTATTAGTAAGTGGGCATATAAAACTAAATTCCTTTTCATGCATTGGAAGATATAGCTTAAAATGATGTTGGAGGTTTTTGGCCAATTTGGAACAGGGCTCCCACCTCCTACCATGTAATCTTTGAGTGACCCACTTCTAAAGCATGAAGTTGAAAGAACAAAAAGTTTGTTGAAAAAAAACAAAGAAGAAGGGAAAGAGATTGGATGCTCAATCATGACAGATGCTTGGTCTGATAGAAAGAGAAGGAGCATTATGAATTTATGTGTAAATTCAAGAATGGGTACCGTTTTTATATCATCAAAAGAATGTTCCAATGAATCACATACAAGCCAATACATATATGATTATGTGGAATCTTGCATTCAATAAGTTGGTCCCGATCATGTTCAAGTTGTGACCGATAATGCCACGAATAACATGGGAGCTACAAAGTTACTACAAGAGAAAAGACCAACTATTTTTTAGACATCATGTGTGACACACACAATTAACCTTATGCTCGAAGGTATTTATATTTTTTATTACATTATTTACTATTTTATTTTTTTACATGTCTTATTTTATATTATAATTCGTTAATTTGTTATATAATCTTTTTTTTTTCAAGGTATCAGTTGACTTCCAAGGTTTAAGAAAGTCTTAGATCAAGCAAAGAAATTAACCATCTTCATTTATGCTCACCACAAAACCTAGGCTATTATGAGAAACCACACCAAGAAAAGGGGAATTATCCGACTGGGAGTGTAACACCCCGAGTTCAGAAGTACAAGCTCAGGGTACTAAGTGTAAAAAAAAAAAGAAGGTCGACTCGGCGAGTCGATGGATAGACTTGGCGAGTCGGGCCGCGATTCAGGATGCGTGTTAAGTGACCAACTCGGCGAGTCGGTAGCTGAACTCGATGAGTTGGTGCTGAAGGGAGAAAAACCCTAATCCGGGGTTTGTGCCATATATAAAGCACATTATATCCACACTCAACCTCTCTACCTTCCCTTTTAGTTCCAGAAAACCCTAATTTCGTGTGAGGCTTCATTGTTGGAAAGAATGGGGCTTAGAAGAGGAAATTGTGACAGGAGCTTGAGAATTGGGAGCTAACATCAAGAGGCTTGTAAAAATTTGAGATCTACATCATATTTGTGTACATCTCTGGGGTAAGGAGATCTTGCCTTAAGGTTTTTCCTTTGTGGTTCATCCTTGGTGGTTGTCTTGGGGATTATTTAGCTTGGTTCGGTTTCATTTTGGGTTTAGAGGTTAGATCTGAAGTTGCAACTTCAGATCTAGGTTGTATTGGAGTCATAAGGGCAGAAAGCATCAGTCTTTGGGCTTGTTTGAGAGTGCCTTTGTCCCAAAAGCTTCTTGTAGCTTGGTTGGAGCTTGTTGAGCCTTGCATGCACGTAAAGTTGGAAACTTTACGTGTGAATCTGGCCCTAGGAGTCCAAATCTATGTATTGGAAGCAATGGAATGGCATGTGATCGTCTGAATAAAGATATCACATGTGGACTCGGCAAGTCTGGCAGATGACTCGGCGAGTCGAGCTTGATATCAGTCTTGAGTTGCATAGTAACTCGGCGAGTCACATGGGTGGACTCGGCGAGTTGTATGAAGATGGGCAGGAACTCGACGAGTTGGAAGAACAACTCAGTGAGTCTGTTCTTGGACTCGGCGAGTCTGGTCGAGGAGTCCTAACCTTTTCTGGTTGAACGGTGAATCGGCGGTTCGAGGGATGACTCGGTGAGTTGAGTCGCATCATGGGAGTTTTCAGAGCATAGGGACTCGACGAGTCAGCGGTTTGACTCGGCGAGTAGAGTCAGTCAGGAAGGTTGACTTTGACTGAGGACTTTGACTTTGACCAAGGGTTGACCAATTGACTTCCAAGGGTATTTTGGTAATTATTGGTGTTAATTGGTTTTGTTTATTTGGTAATGATCAGTGGTGGATTTCGTGCTGGTGGTCGGAGCAGCATGGCCTTATTTCTTCAAGTTGGCAGTTGCAGGTGAGTTATCCTCACTATATCGACAGGGTCTAAGGCACCAAGGCTGGCCCTTTATCGGATGGGAATCCGGGTAGTTGCTTGTTATGTTATTGTTTGGCTATGTATACATCCGGGTAGTTAGGATGATATATATATTAGAGACCTGGTTAAGGTCGGTATCCTGGTATAGGATGATGTTATGCTAGTGACCGGTTAGGTCGGTATCCTGGTTAGGATGTTGCTATGTTATGTGATCTTCTATATCGGTTGATTAGTTGTGAATTGCTATATGATTATATGTTTATGTGCACATGGTTGTTGGACTGGGGTTGGGTTGAGGCGGGTCCTGCTTCGTGCTGTAGGCCAACATACCCAAGGCGGACCGGTTAGACCAAAGGCCCGGCGAGCGGTCCGGATAGGCTGAAGGCCCCAAGAGGGCGGACCAGACGTGCCGAGGCTCGGGTAGTGGACCAGACAGACTGAAGGCCCAGTACGGGCAGACCAGTCACACTGTAGACTTGATATGCATGGTTGTTCTATTTATGTTATGATATGATATGATATGTGTATGGTATTGTGGTTGGTATTTTGGGGGTAACTCACTAAGCTTTCGGGCTTACAGTTTCAGTGTATTGTTTCAGGTACCTCAGGAGACCATGGAAAGGCGAAGACGTGACCGTATCGCTCCTCATCCTTATGATATGATTTTTGGGACACTCTGATGGAAAATGATTTGAAAACATTTTGTAAACAATGCTATGTGGCTTTTAATTATGACTAAAAAAGTTTAAATTTGGTATGAATGTTATGGATGTTACAGGGAGTCACGAGATTTTCTTCCGCCTTTCTAACATTACAAAGTTTATCCGAAAAGAATGAGCAACTAAAAAATATGTTCTTTAGTAACGAGTGGGAGGAATACAAATTTTTTGGAACACCTAAAGGAAGAGCCTTATATGAAATAGTGACAAGTAATTGAAGAAGATGAATATGAGTCGGATGGAGTTCAAATAGTGGAAGAACTTGAAGATTAAAAGAATATGTACAATTAAATAGATGAAAATGTGTGTTTCTATTATTATTCAACTTATTTTGGATTTGTAATATGATGGAGTATGACTTAAATGTTCAAATACTAATTATGACTTTTTTTATGGTTATTTGCTTAGTATATATTTAATTTTATATTAATAAATGATGGTTCCCGATTACTCCCCGTCGAGACCGATTAATCTCTTAACCTCAGTCGATCGTCGAGCGATTTCTGCTACCTTATATATATATATATATATATATATATATATATATATATATATATATATATATATATATATATATATATATATATATATTGTAACGACGAAATTTTCAAAACAATTTTTCATTTTTAAATCATATTTTCAATCACCAGAAACAACATCCAACAACTGTATCCAATGTCATCATAATAAACAAATCCCAAAATCTCAAAAGATCTCAAATACGTAAATCCACTCAGTGTGTATGGATCATGCTGGCGCCTTCCCACGGTCCTCACTAGTACCTGAAACACACAACACAACAACTGTAAGCATAAATGCTTAGTGAGTTCCCCAAAATACCACATACAACACATACGTCTTCCTAGGCCATAACTCTGTGGGACCCTCCGGTCCAAGTGTCTCAGGGGACTTCCGTCCCGAATCCCGGTAAACCTTCCGGCCCTACCCGTATCGACCTCCGGTCCATAACCTCCTGACCTTCTGGTCCATGTCCTCTTGACCTTCCGGTCCATATGATCTTGACCTTCCGGTCCTCATCATACATAGCATACATAACGCATACATATCACATATCAGCATATAACACATACATCTCATAGCATATAAGACATTCCGGTCACACATAGGTACCCTTCTAGGTACAATATAGTGAGAATACTCACCTCGGGTAACTCGGTAATCTTGAACTCGGTAAAATCTGGTCTAGCCTCCGCCTAATCACATGGAATAAGCACTCTAATCAATACAACTCTCAAGGCTAGACTAGATCCCTCTCTTAGCACTCTCAGAAGGGTAAAAGACCATTTTACCCCTCTCAAGGCTCAAAGACCCTAACATTGACCAAACCCTAAAAGTCAACCAAAAGTCAACTCTCCGAGCTACGCTGCGCGTACCAAACCTGTACGTTGGGCGTACCCGGCAACCTCATGGAAACGGGGAACGCGACCCCCTATGTTGCGCGTACTGGGATTACGCCCCGGTAACTCCCAGTTTCAGACTCCTTAGCTTTTGGGGTCTTAAACGGTTAAGACCCACGACCAACTTTCAGATCTGACCACCCCTAAGCCTCTTAATCCATAAAGTTGGTGGCTTTAAGCCTTTGCATGGCTGTGAGAGTCACCAACACCCAAATCTCTCCACTTTCAACACTCTAAAGCTCATAACTCAAGCATGACTGCATAACAACGACTAAGATGAGATTTTTATGGATCAACATCACACATAACACTGAAATGGGACAAATCTAGGTCCATGGAGCCCCTCTTGCTCATAAAGTCTCCACCTTTGGGACTTAAACCGTAGAAATGGACCATAAAACACCAAACCAAAATAAAGAGGAAAGTTATGAGCTTTTTACCTCAAAGTGAAGCTCCTTCCTCTAAAGAGCTCGGATCCAAGCTGGAACTTCAAACCCTAGCCTCCACAAGCTCATCTCCTCCTTCTTCACTAACACACAAAGGCACCTTTAGCTCAAAATACTCACACACAAGCTTTAGGACGAAGGAAATGCTCTCATAAGGTTTCACTCTCTGAAATGGTGGCTGAGGATAAGGCCTTAGCATTCCTTTTATAGTGCACAAGCATAAATTAGGGTTTGCATCTGGGCCCGCTACGCCCAACGTAACCCTGGGTACGCCCAATGTACCTAGGCGAGTCCGCGTCCAACTTAAGCGCATGAGTACGTGCAACCTACTCTCCAGTACGCCCAGCGTACTTATTTGCAACACATTCCCACTCAAGAGCTAATCTTGTCAACTTGACAAAGGAGAAGGGTTAAATAGTTGTTTTGAGATGCTATATATATATATATATATATATATATATATATATATATATATATATATATATATATATATATATATATATATATATATATGAAATGTGACATATATTTTTATTTATATGACTTATATATGGGAAAATATTTCATTTACGTAAACAAAACAAATATGTGACATAAAATGACATATAACAATTTTATATGTAAATATTACATGTAACCTTATAGATGACATGTATGTGTATAAATATGACACTTATGCAAGCAAACTTATATATGACGTATTTGGAATCAAAAAATGACATAAATCTTTATATATGTCATATTAATACAAAAATGTTGTCATATAAATGTTACAATCCATATATTTATATGGTAAACTTATAGCCTTATATGTTTGTGTGTCTTCCCCCGTAAATAAAGTTCAAATTGTAAAAGTGGTCATAGAGACCCACTTGTCTTGTTCCTTTCGGTTTTGAGACGTTTTTCCGGATTCACCACCTTTGAGACCATCTTTGCTAATCAAATGTTCATAATTATGTATAGTTTAGTTAGGAGTTCAATAATAACAAAGTTTACTACATTATAAAGGTCATTTAATGATCAAAGAACGAGGAGAAATCACCTTAATATAGGGATGAGATTTAAAACCGGAAAACCGGACAGGAACCGGAACCGTTAGAATCAGAATATATAGAACCGGTTCCGGTTTCGGGTTCAAAAATTCGCTTTATCCGGGTTTGGGTCCATCGGGTCCGGGTAAACCCGGTCTAAAAACCGGAATCGGTTTTTATGGAACCGGAACCACTTTTAGGCCGAAAGCGGTTTTTTGTCAAACGTTTAAAAGATGCATATCTCATTCGTTTCAACTCCGATTGACATACGGTTTTTCCAACATGTAGTTTAGAGTTTGTACATGATTTTAGACTATAAATTTGTCATTTTTAGTTTTATATTCATTGACTTACAGTCCCCCAAAGTCGGTATATCAAAGCTGGAAGTTTTAATTTTTCAATTTTTTTGTATTCGGTGAAGTTTTAAAACATGTATATCTTTGAAGTCAGATTGACATGTGGTTTTTCCCAACTTGTAGTTTACAGTTTGTACATGATTTTAGACTATAATTTTGTCATTTTTGGTTTAACATTCAATGATTTACAGTCTTCCGAAGTTGGGATATCAAAACTGAAAATTTTCAACTTTTCAGCTATTTGTTTTTGTACTTTGTATTATGTGAAAATGTTCACACATGTATATCACATTCGTTTAAAGTCGGATTGACATGAGGTTTTTTCCAGAGTGTATTTTAGAGTTTTTCATGATTTTTTACTATAATTTTGTTAATTTTGGTTTCATATTCAATGAGTTACAATCCCCTAAAGTCAAGATATAAATATGAAAATTTTCAAAGTTCAACCCATTAATTAGTAAGTAATTACCAATAAATTCCAGTTTTTCCGGGTCTAAATCCACTTTATCCGGTTCCATCCTACCCACTTTGATGTTTCCGGGTTTTCCGGTTCTAGACTCACTTTACCCGGAACCAGTTCCTATATACCGATCCGATTTTTGGTTCTAAAATATCCTGTTAACCGGTTCTGGGTTTTCCGGGTCCGGGTCCATCCGGCCCGGGTTTAGACCCACTTTCATCCCTACCTTAATACCATGTTTGCTTTGAGACTTTTCAGAAAATCAAAAAAGGAAGAAATCAAGCACTTTAAAGGTCCACATTTCCCAACTTTTATCTTTGCAAAACAGTTTATGTTTTGTGGTTCTTCTTTTCTCGAAAATGAGTGGGACACAAGAAGGTTTAAGGGTTATTTTGACAAAAAAAAGGAGGAAAAGAAGTGGTTTGTAGAGGATTGGAACGAAACAAAAAGAAGGAGGGCAACATCTCCTTTTCTGCCTTCGAGACTTGTTGGAACCGAGAGCAAAAGAAAAGAAAGAAAGAGGGTGTTGAAAAGAGGGAGATCGTATTTGAAGGAAGAGGAGTGAGAGATTTATAAAACTAAATCATATTAGATATTTATTGTACTCTTAATATCTCTCAGATATTTAATTTGTACTAATATATCTATCTAGATTTATTTCATGCTTGAATGTTACTCAAATTGTATGACAGAAAGAGAGAGGGGTCGTGGGAATGAGGGATAATTGTGAGGAACTTGCAAGCAACTATTAGGAGATATAGAATAAGCTGATGCAGTACTTATTATCTTCTTATATATATATATATATATATATATATATATATATATATATCTTTGATTGTACAATTTATATTATGAGAGTACATGGTGTATTGGTGTGAGGCTATGAAGCTAGAGAGAGAAATCGAGAGTTAGAGGGAGAGAGTGTAAAATGAAAGTGTTTATTTGTAAGATATGGGGGATATAAAGTTGTTCAATTTAATGTACTATCTATATCTTTATTTGAATTTCACTTGTACTTTTGTAACACCCGGAATCTAGAAGATTAATTGTGGAAATAAATCCCCTTTTTCTAGGGACCAACTCGGCATATTGATGGTAGGAAACTTGACGAGTTGGAGGCTTTTGGGACATGCGTTTTTGTAGACCAACTCGGCGAGTTTGTGAAGGAAACTCGACGAGTTGGACGCTGATTGAGAAACCCTATTGTTTAGGGTGATGCACCCATTTAGAGGCCATAAGTTCTTTGGCTGGCCTCCTTAGCAGCCTCTATTGCTGTCAAAACCCTAAATCGAGTTATAGCCTCCATTTTCAAACATTTGAGCCTTGGGTGGAGTTTGGTGGTCATTTTGTGCATTATGAAGGAGTTAGAAGATCTTGAAGTTCTAAGCTTGGAGAAGGAAGTCTTGGATCCAGAATATCTACCCATTTTGCAAGGAGTTTGAGGTATCAAGTTCTTATCTTGATGAAAAAATGCTTAAATCTCTCTTTTGGGGTTAATTTGTTATGCTTTAACCATGGGTTGGATGAATGCTTGGATTAGGACCCCCAAAGCATTATTCTTTCAGATTTGGGGTTGTCATGGACTCTTTTGGCATAAAGGTGCCAACTTTATAGATTTAAGGACTTCTTGTGTGCATTAATTCCCTTATTAAGCCCTTCTTGAGCTTTTGAGATTCTCCTAGGCATGCATGAATGTAAAGTTGCCAACTTTACATGGTTTTCCAGCTTTAGGGTGTCAGATCTGCAATTTGGGGCTTTGTGTTTCGAGATTAAGTGCGTAATGGTTAAGTTGTTGGGTCTCGGGTGAACTCGGCGAGTTGGTTGGTCAACTTGGTGAGTTGTTTTGGTTTTCCCCGTCTTTGAGTTGATGTAGAACTCGGCGAGTTGATTAGACAACTCAGCGAGTTGGGTCAATATGGATTATGGATCTTGTCATTTTGGATTATGTCTTTGACCAAGTTTGTCCCAAGGGGTGCTCGAGATAATTTGAATTATATCTAAGGAAAATGTGAGCTTAGGATAAGGTCTGTATGGGATTGGGCCCAATTTGGAAAATTAGGCCATTAGTGGGCTTTCATGGATCTAGTAGTTTCTGGTATGTTGGACTTGGGTTATTAATGGGCCACCAAGATACAAAGTGTTTAGACAAGAAAGAATGGTTGGACCTTAAGGCAAGGCCATGTATGGGGTTTGGGGCTAATTGGGAAAATTGGGTCATTGGTTGATTTGTGGGCCTTTGGGCCATTCAGATCATAGTTTGGGTCATGGATGTGGACAATGTTAGGTTAGGGGTAAAATGGTCTTTTTACCCCAGGTATGAATTTGTTGTTATGGATTGGAACTCAATTGCTAATTGGGTGTTATTTTGATCTGGTAGTTCGGAGGTGTCGTCAGGGCAGCAGCTAGGGAATTCTTTCAGTGAGCTTCAGCAGTGCGAGGTGAGTCTCCTCACCGTGTTTAGCGGGAAGGCACCAATTTCGGCCCATGGTTATTATGTTAGGATGCCAGTAGTCTGCGTGACTCTTGTATATGTATGTATTGATGTTATGTTGGGCGGGACCCGACGATTATTCCATTTGTATGTGGGCAAGGCCCAATGATTGTACAATATGCTATTATATTTGTGATTTTCGCATGTGTTGAATGTTTATATGATTTTATGGTTATACGAGTGTGGGCGGGGCCCGTATCTCAGTCGAGTGTTTGCGGGGTCTGTATCTCAGTCGAGTGTGGGCGGGGCTCATATCTCAGTGGGTGGGGCTCGTTATGTGTTTAGTTATGTATGGTATGAGGTATCTTGGGGAACTTACTAAGCTTCGTGCTTACGGTTTTCAGTGTATGTTTCAGGTACTTTGGTTTTTCAATGGAAGAGCTCGGGATGGTTGCAGGGCACACACTACATGTTTCCGCATATAATATTATACTCTTATTTTTATGACATTTGATACATTGGTTTTCTTTTGAGTTGTATGTTTGGTTTGTGAAAATACCATTTGATCTATTTTAAAAATTAAAATTTTGGGACCATATTTTTGGATGTTTCAACTTTCATATTTTAGGGAGATATGCACTATGTGCATTTGTATAAGTGATAAGAATAAATAAGATATGGGATTTTTAGCTAGAAATTTTCATACTTTATTTGTGTATTAGCTTCTTTTTTTTTCTTTTTCTTAAGTCTTGCATAGTATATATATATATATATATATATATATATATATATATATATATATATATATATATATATATATATATATATATATATATATATATATTATAAAAGTTTGTAACCAACTTAGGTTTTTAATAAAATATATGTTATGTATATATATTTTTGACATTTATATAAAAAAATATAAAACATATAGATACTTGAGTATTTTTAAACGTGTAGATACTTAGGTATTTGTAACGTTATGTGACATGTTTTATAAAATACATGACTTATTCACACATATGTACATAAACATGATTTTATAATTATTATTATTATCTTCGTCGTCTACTTTGATACGAACTAGGAAAGAGTCCATGCTTCGCATGGGTTGGATATAATTTAGAGTTTTCTAAAAAAATACTCGAAGTAATAGTTTAAAAAAACATTAAATACCGACAAAATCCAAGACTTTACCATAGGGTCGACTACCCATTGACCAAGGAATGACCAAATGTGTAATAACCACAAAAAATTATGCAAAAAAAATATCGAAATAGAACAATGTTGGAAAAAGTATCGAAATATAACAATATTGGAAAAGGCAAGGACTAAACTGACAATTGAACATACTTTTGTGGATGGAGATTGCAAGTGTAAAAGTTGAAGGATGAAAACTGTGAAACCCCCTAAAAAGTGTTGGCAGAAACCAAAAGTCCTAAACTCCTATGGCAAATCTGTGAAGGAAAGAAAACTATGGGGTCAAAATGTGAATGTTAAAAAGTTACTGTTCAAACATCCCACGGGATATATATATATATATATATATATATATATATATATATATATATATATATATATATATATATATATATATATATAGGGTTAGGATTAAATGTGAATTACAAGTATTGTGTGATTGTATGACTAGATTTGGACCCTTAGATTATAATTCTTGATGGTTAAGATTATTATGGTCTACCATAGTTATTGTGTGATACATCATACATTAAAAATGTTTTTTTTCAAAAAAAATTAATTAAGGGCATTAGAGACATTTTTACTCAATACCAAGTAAGGAAGTTACTATTATTTAGGGAGTTACAGTTCTTTACTTTTCAAATCCATTTTAGCTAACCATTTTTTCTTGAAACGTTGTTTCAGATCATATAGCCATGAACTTATATACTTCTTTCATTCTTAAAGAATCTAACTACATTTTTTTCTCTTTAAAAAAAAAACTACAGTTTAGTGATTGTTTGAGAATTCAAATTATTAAAGAATAAGCTTGTATATATTTTTTAATAATAACATTTTGCATCAAAATAACAATGATTCTTATTGTACAATTGAAATATTCTTCCGAGAAAAATGTAAAAAGTAACAAAAAAAATCATAATTTTACAAATCATAGAGTATTATGTGATAATATGATCATGCTTTGTATTCTTTTTATCATATTTTGTAATAATAAGGAGTAGGATTGAATGTTAAGAATGAAAATAAGTAAACATAAAACAAGAATATATATACATCATTTTAAAGAACATATATAACCTATTATCCTACATTTTCAAGAATTTGACATCATTTCGGAAGAAAATACAAAGAAAAAGTATGGTATATAAGACATTCTGTAAGAATCTGTCATCATTCTTTAAGAATTTGTCGTCATTCTTGAAGAATCTATATGCCCTTGTTTTTTGATGGTTTTCGCATGTCTTCATATTTACCTCTTGATGTTTGAACCTAAACACACAACTAGACATTAGATATCATATGGTGCAAAAGAGGTCAAGAACATTCACGAAAAGGATGTCTAGTCACAACGGGAAAAAAAATTCAACTCCATTAGAGTTCAAAACTCATACGAATGCAATTTGATCTTCCATTGGAGCAACTACTGACTTGAGAATCAAAACCCATCACTCTGCTTTATATTGGGTGCAACTCCATAGTCAAACATACTTGTTTAAGCGTAAATTCAAGTCAACTAATAAGAATAAAGCTACCCGATTCTAGAAAAAAAATGATAGATTAATGAAAAATGCATCCAAACATGATAAATCATATAAATTTCTATATTTTGAACACAAAAGTTCTATGAACAGATTTCAGAATACAATTAGATTTAGAAGAAAAAAAACCTGACATCCATGTGATAGTGACGAATTGGTGATGGAAGTAAAGAGATGAACAACTTATTTGAAAAAGTAGAGGATACAGACTCACTAACAGTGAGCATCTCGTTGCATGAATCCAAAGCCTATCAAAATGCAAGAACATAAACTAAAAAAGAACATAATCTCAAAAAAGTATATAATGACAAAATTTCACAAAAAAACGTCAAACTAAAATAAAATAATTTACCTAATTAACTATAGCATACATGAGAACAGTTTTACATAGAAGACAACATCAAACACCTGTACCAATAACATACGCCACTGCAGCAACAAAACAAAAAAAAAACATCAAATTCCAAGAACATTACACAAAGCCTGTATGCCAAACATCATGTAATTAATCCCATAATCAAGTATCAATCCCCTGATCAACATATGTAGTTAACAAATATACCAACAGATTTATTTGAACAATGTTACATATTCTGATTTATACTTTAAGAATAGTAATGATGGACAATGTGAAATTTCCAAGAGAACGTACTAAAAACATAAGTCTTAAATAATGATTTGGAGCATTGTATTCAGTGAATATTCTAGAAGAATGGTTCTATAAATATTTTGTCAGAATGATTTTGTAAATATTCTGTCAGAATGATTTTGGAAATATTCTTTTAGAGTGATTTTGTAAATAATCTGGCAGAATAATTTTAAATACATGTAATAATGAGTAGTCATTAGTAAGATCATCAAAAGTTTTACATATATAAAATCAAAAACCATTGAGTTGTTAGAAACTTGAAAATCACATGTTAAGCATATCCAGTCACTTTTAGAAGCTTGAAAAATCACACATGCTTTCTTAAAATTTGAAAATCAAACATGATATAACTAGCAACTTTTATAGTTGAAAGGTTTTGACATCAAAAGCCAAATACTCCTGGAATCAAATAAGTTTCAGCCAGTTCAATAGAAGATTTCATTTAGGCATATAATCGAACACTTCATGTTCATATAAAAATACAAATAGATGAAATGAATCAGCAGTTTAATCGCTATAACTCTAACTGTAAATATGGTCGAGAAAAACCTTACTTTGTATCTAAGTATGGATAAAAAAAATTAAGGATTGATGACCTACCAAAGTGCAACCCAAATCAGAAAATATACACATCCGGATTGTTATCCTAATCAATTAGTCAAAGTACTTGATTGATGCAAGTCCAGTTCATATGCAAAGAAATGATATGAAAATCAAGATTTTGAGAAGAGAATATAGGTAACTTGAAAGGAGATTCTTGAACTAATAGTGAAGATAAAGGTGACAATTGTCTCTAGAAAAATATGGTCGGAGAGTTACCTCTAGTGGGTCTCCTTGAGCAGTCTCTAATCGGGCCACAGGGGACGCATCCGACGTGTTGATGAATCTGGTGATACTGTTTGAATTCCACACAATATGGAGATAGGGTGGAAATCGTGGCCCGACCTGGAGAGAAGGCGATGGAGATGGAGATCCTTTTCAATTTCTTTGATTTGCAAATATGTGGGAAAAGAACAAAAAAGGGGAAGGAGATGATAATGTAAGTTTGGTTGTTTTCTTAAGGTGGTGATTTTGTGGAAGCAAGTAATGTTGGTGATGGAGCAGCAGATGAGGCAGGGGGCAATCGACACATAAACGTTTGATATACACCGTTAATATTCAGGGGGTGATTTTTCCTTCTGGTTTCTTCCTGAGATCGAGGTGAACAAGGTGAATGAGTGAATTAAGGGTAAAAAATAACTGATCCTCTATTTAAGGTAAATATCCATAATTTTGGATTTTATTTTGGGTTATTAAAATAAGTTTAAGTAAAATTCCGAAATTACCCTTGAATGTTGATTGGTCAGGAATCGTTCACACATTCACACAATAATTAGAGTTTATATATGAACCTAACTCTCTCTCTCTCTCTCTCTCTCTCTATATATATATATATATATATATATATATATATATAGGCCTAGGTTATTTTGTTTTTACTAAGTATTGTGTGCCAGAATGCACAAATCTAGACCAATGGATGAAATTAATCAATGGACATGATTTGAGGGTGTATGATATTACAATGGGGTAACATGTAGCATATAATCACACAATTTTAAGCAAAAGGGTATTTTGGACAATTAACTACATTTATAAAAGGAAATTTTCGGATTTTTAGGGATGATTAATTCTCCTAATTTAAAAAAAATCTGAATTTTTTAATTAATTCAATTTCAATTTTTTACCGATTTTATTCTGTCAGAATATTATTTGTTAGCATGATGCTCTTTCAGAATTTTATTCTAATAGAATATTATTTTGTTAGAATGATGCTCTTTCAGAATTTTATTCTAATAGAATATTATTGAAGAAAAACAAAATTTTCAATTAGATGTTGAAAAATAACAAACATTCTAATATATTCTTATACATTCAAACTTAAATACAAATTCATACATATTCTTACAGACTAAAATCTTTATACAATTTAATATAATTATACATATTCTAAAAGAATATCAAGGTCTTCAACGCCTTCTTCCAGCCATTCCTATCACAAATACAACAAAAGCTAATAATTGTTAAAAATATGTTACAATTAACTATCACTTAATATATTCTGGTAGAATACATAGAATATGATATAATGCATATAATATATTCTGGCAGGATACATCGATTTTATTTTGATAGAATAAATTCTGATAGAATATATAGAATACATTCAAATGTATTGTATTTACAGCTAGTAATTCTGACAGAATGCATACCACAAGTTTAAATTCTTTAAATACCCTTTTAGGCATTTCAACAAACACTTGTTAGACATTATCATCAAACAAGCCAAAAACCATATTTGATTTACTTGCAATAGTTTACATATAAACATAATTTCAAGCAACATGATTTAGAATGCATACCACAAGGTTCAAAGAGTAAATTAATTTGTGTTGAGGAAAAATAAAAATGCATAAACAACCTAGAATTGTATTCCATAACCGAAAGAAAAACAAAATATATGGCAGACCCATTAAAGCATAGAAACGTGGTTTTCATATAAGATTTGAAAACATTATTTTGTAAGAAAGAAGAGCATCCACATAAAAGAAATTGAAACTCATCAACTTGAACACATGAATAAAGAATGTTACTTACATTATAAGGCCCTGATACAAGAGCTGGAACCATACGAACTAAAATCTTTTCTATGCTTCCTTCTAACTGAAAGTGACTCATTAAGCAAGAAAGAACAAATTTTGGAATAAGTAACGGAAGTTCACTGAGACATTTTAACAAACGGTTGGTGTGAAAATCGAAATATTTTCAATTCCACCAACAGTTCACTAAGACAGCAAGTTGGAATATTTTCAATTCTACATAACTAAAGAGCTTACTGTCTAAATATGACATTTTTTAACAAAAAAAAAGTTACCTGGATCTGATCGATGGTGTGTGCCATGTGTCTCGTTACTAATCTTTGTAGAAAAATCAATCATATGTCGTGAAGATGATGGCTGTGTTGCATGTAGTATACGAAGACGATGAAGAAAATGTCGACGACGACGTAGGGTTAATTATTTGGAGACTTGAAAATGATAAGGTTTATAAAAAAACTGCACACGTGATTTAAGGGACCACCATTCGACTTCCCTCAATCGTCTGATGCCTTCTCGATCTGATGAAGACGACGATGAGGACCGAAGTCCCTTTCTCAGCCCTCCCTGCAAAGCTGTTTGACCCTCACTAGTGCCCTTGATTTTTGACTGCTCTCATTCAATCGTTCCTTATTCCTGATCTGTTGAAGAAGACGTGTCCCCTCTTTGTGCATTTAGGGTTGTGGATATGATGATTTTAAATAAGTCAAACAATAAGTAGACGTGATTTAAGGGATATACCAAATATATAAGAATTTATTTTTAGTGTATAAAAACAAAATGACTCATCTACCCTTTTTTTTACATTAATGATTTTTCTTTCTTGAATTCTTATTGGTGTATTTAGGCACACAATAGTTGCTAAAAACATTTGAACCTAATTATATATATATATATATATATATATATATATATATATATATATATATATATATATATATATATATATATATATATATATGAATTTATCTTCTTGAAATATTTTGTGCATGTGCATTGCTCGTGATAATTCCAAGAATGTAACCGGAAATAAATTCATATACATGGAATTCCATGAAATATCCTTCAAAGTTTCAGTTTAATCAAGTTTTGGTTTAATAGTTTCATTTGATTTGTTTTATGATAAATGTGACAACCCTATATTTTTTCAAAAGCAGTGTAACGCTCAAATGTCAAATACAACGAAAACTATTTGGAATCAACTAAATTAACCTAAAAAAATAAAGTGTTCAAATATCTAAGTTGGGATACATCAAATATTAGATAACGTGCCAAGGTTTCCAAAAACATAAAGAACGTTCAAAACCGGGTTATATTGAAGAAATTATAACCACTCGTATATTTACGACACATCGTTAAAACGCTATTTAACGTAAAAAGTGAAATTTCAATAAAATGCATTTTAGCCTTAAGTGTCTAAACAAAAGATGTAGAGTTCGTTAAACTGTAAACATACATAAAAAGATCGCCCAATTTGGACCTCGTATGAAGAAGTTACGAATTTTCAAAGTTTCGTAACAGTAGTAGAGGGCTAAAAACTCGAATTGAAGATCGAGTGTTATTTAGCTAACACAACCTAAATGAGAGTTGAAGATCTTCACAGTAGGAGTAAAATAATAAAAAGACAAACGAAAACCGACGTCGAATAAAGAAACTATGAATTTTTAACGGACTTTAGGAGTCCCGGCCTATTAAAAATATATCATTAAAAATAAAGTCAAAACTAGCCAACGGAGTCTAAATGAAAGTTGTAGAGCGTAATCTCACCTACGCGTGGATATAAAGAACGCGAAAAACGGAGCTCGTACGCGAAAGTTACGGAATTTAGAAGATGACAGACTGGATTACGCCCCGCGTAATCCAATAGTACGCCCCGCGTAATAGGCCCAGTGTCGAGTCCCATCGGCTCGAGTGCTCTACACTAGCTAGGCTGGAGTCGTAAGCCATGACGCATTCTTACGCCCAGCGTAACGAGGTACGCGCAGCGTACGCGAGTACGCCCCGCGTACTCACCTCTCCAGCACTATAAATAGATGGCCTAAGCTACGAGTTTTAAGCACACCTTCTCAAACTTCCATTTACTCCCACGCACTTCCAAGCACCAGAAGCTGTCCCGACGACCTCGATTTCCGCACCCGAACCTCCGACGAAGTTGCTACGTTACCGAGAGTCACGAGGAGCTTGAAAACGCAACTTTACGCGGTTGAAGTTCTTCTCAACTCTAGCCTCTCTCTCTTCAAACCAAACGAGTGAGTTCATACCCCTACCTTTCAATTCTTTTCATGTTTTAGGGGGGGAAATACAAGTACATTACAAGTCAAAGTATCATTTTATAAACATAATTATAATATCTATCTTATAGAGTATTGATACAAACATCTTTATGTTTAAAGGGCTATTATATCACCAAGTTATTCTTCCTAAATGGAAACATGCTTTTTGAGAAACTATAATGAGTATAGTTAACAAGTTATTCATACATTTTACATATACATCTTGACAAACGAAATACTTTCAAATGAAGTAAAGTCTTTCTTATCGTAAATCTGTTTATACCAAGTAATGTGAGATATTCAAACTTCAACGTACTCATATGTATGCATTTCAAGTCCTGTATTATATACCATAATCTCTTGGAGGGAGAGCGTGATACTTGTGTATAGATCTATACGGGATTGACAACCCCGCACCTAAACTATTAGCTATAGTTAGACCGGCAGGTCTGGGGTGACAAATGTCATAACACTACAACACCTGAAGAATGTTGTTACAGGCAGTCAGTGTCAATAGTATGGTTATAAAACTCACATAAAAGTATAAAAACAAGTTTGATTTACGAGATTCATATATGCATTCAGTTTTCCACATTATTTTTAGCACAAAGTTTATCATTATTATTCAAGTATGGAACATACTAACGCACTCCAACTCTGGAAACTTTTCAAACCATTTATAGAAAATATTGGATTTTCTGAAAACCTCGTTCATCGATTTACTACTAAAAGGACATACTTTTCAATGCAAAACACTTATGAACTCACCAACTTAATTGTTGACACTTTTTCGAAACCACTTGTATTTCTCAGGGAATCAGTAATACAGGTAACCACCAGCTTTTGAAGAAGGAACGCTAAGGACGTTTATCATTAAACATTCATATCATCATATTGTAATATTCTTTTGCAAATATGTATAACGCAACAAGATACGTTTTTATTATATATATGATGGTTGTGTTACTTTCTTTACAATATTCAATTGTTGTGATACTATGTGAAGTCATCCACCCCCGAATGTTTCCGCCATTCTGGTTTGGGGGTGTGACAATAAAGACATTATAACACTATAAACCAATTATTAGGTCTAAAAATGAGCATAAATGGATTAAATCGCAATTATTTAGATTAACAACTTAATTTATTTATTAGAGTGTCGATAAACATATAATAGTTATATTCTCCCCACGTTAAAATTGTAACACCCTAAAAATCACAATAACTTTTAACATTTCAAAAACCATACAATAAGCATAACTGTTTACAAAATCATTGTTTCAAAAGTGTTTATCAAATATAAGAGCATCCCAAAATCCAATAACATGCATAAATCTAAAGGACGTGCACGATCACACATTCTTCTTGCCACGGTCAACTAAAGTACCTAAAATTATAAACTGAAACTGTAAGCCAAAGATTAGTTAGTTCCCCCAAAGTATCACCACACAAACATATAACCAAACATATATTGGGTCCACAACCTCCTGGTTGGATTACGCCCAGCCCACAACCTTACGATTGGAATGCCCCGGCCCACAACCTTCTGGTTGGCTTGCTCAATACATAACGGGTCCACAACCTCCTGGTTAGATTACCCCAGGCCCACAACCTTCTGGTTGGAATGCCCCAGCACAAAGCAGTACAGTCTTAACCCCACATACTATGTCGACATATACATAACAATTAACATATATCTAGTAACAGATAATCATATAACTAGTTAACAGACTAATAGACGGATCTACAAATCACTACAACATATCACATCCTATATACCAAGATACACAAACTGATAGGCCGACATTGGTGCTTTTGACCCTTAAGAACAGTGAGGAAAAATCACCTCTCAGTCAAAGCAAATAGCTGAATAGGTCTCGACTCCGAATATCAGCTCTGCCTGTCACCTATTCATCAAATAGTGATCAATCTCAAATATAACGCAAAGAACTCAAAATACCCTTAGGTTAAACTTGGTGAAATCCTGGTCAAAGTCAAAAAAGTCAAAAAGTCAACTAAGTCAACTCAACTTAAGAATGCATAGCGTCCGGAACGGACGCATAGAGTTCAAAAGGCATATATTTCCTGGAGAACGCATAACGTTCTTCAGTTGTTTCCTTTTTCTTCCATTATGAGCTTAATCTTTAAGCTCTGTTGCCCAAACTCTAGATCTAGCCCTAAACTAACGTTCTTAAGCATAAATTTTCCAACTTTATGGTGTTGCATGGCCATTAAGTGCCCAAACACAAAAAGCTTAACTACTTAACCCATTAAGACCTTGAACTCATGCGTAGAAGGAAACTAACATTCAAGATCACATTTTTATGCTTCTATATGTTCCAAAACGTTTGAAAGGACAACTTATATGTATTAGACTAATTCATACTCATAATACCTAGCTTATAGGACCAAAAGGACACAATTTCATGGATAAACAAGATCTAATCAATGCTTCATCAAGTTCAGAGCTTTTTACCTTCAAATGGTGTCAAATGATGTTGCTATTCTGGATACAAAGAGTTCCACTCCTCCAAGATGATCTTCTCTTCTTCCTCTCTCCTTCAAGGTTGCCAAAACACATACAAAATGCTCAAGAATGCTCTAAAATGGATTAGGATGTGCAAAGGGGTTGAAATGGGGCTGGAGGCTAATGAAAGGAAGAAGATTTGGGGGTTACAGATGCTTAAATATGGTCCAAACCCTAATAATTAGGGTTTAAGTCCTGACCGAGAACGTATAGCATTCATCATGGACGCGTAGCGTCTAGAATGACATGTGTTCCGAATGGACACATAACATTCCTCCTGGTTGTGCATTTTCTTCAAATGCCACAAGGTACCCATTTTGCCAACTTTTTTCATATCAAGGGTATAAATGGAATACCTGGAAATCAAGATGTTACAAAAAGAATTTTGTCCTGAAATTCAACTTATACACGAGAGGTCTCTAAACAATTGAGGGTATTTTTGTTTCATTAAATCTTCACATTCCCAGGTAAAATCAAACCCTCTTTGAGAGTTCCAGCGCACTTTAATGATAGGGATACAAATTTGCTTTAACCATTTAACTTCTCCGTCCATGATTTCCATGGGTTCCTCTACGAAGTGGAGTTTTGTGTTTATTTGAATTTCTCCGAGTGAAATCACGTGAGTGTCATCAGAAAAACACTTTTTGAGGTCTCGAGATTTGGAATACATCGTGTATTTTGTTTAACTCTTGAGGCAGTTTTAATCGCTATACAACAGGACCAATTCTATCGAGGATTTCGAAAGGTCCTACGTACCTCGGGTTCAACTTGTCTCGCTTTCCAAACCGAATCATGCCCTTCCAAGGAGAGACTTCCAACATAAATTTATCCCCCACTTGATATTCCAACGGTTTACGTCTTACGTCGACCTAGCTGTTTTGGCAATCATGTGCGACCTTGATTCTTTCTTTTATCTGTACAAATATCTCTGTTGTCTCGTGGATTATTTCTGGACATGCGCGCAATGTATCTTCCGTATGATTTTTGGCTACTTAAGTATCTCGTACCTCTACCCAACATAATGGAGATCTATATTTCCGTCCACATAAAGCCTCAAATAGTGGAGCCTTTATGTTGGTATGGTAACTGTTATTGTAAGAGAACTCAATGAGTGGTAAATAGGTATCCCAAGAGTTACCAAAATCAATTACATAGGAACGGAGCATATCTTCTATAGTCTGAATGGTTCTCTTAATCTGACCATCAGTTTGTGGATGATAATCCGTGCTCATATCCAAACGAGTTCCCACAGATTTCTATAATGATTGCCAGAACCTTGAAGTAAATCTACTATCTCTGTCAGAGATTATAGAAATTGGCACTCCGTGAAGTCTGACAACTTCCTGGAGGCAAGTTCTTGTTAGTTTCTCCATCTTGTCTGTTTTCTTGATTGGGAGGAAGTGGACGGACTTGGTTAATCTATCAACTACTTCCCAAATAGTGTCATAACCACTAAAGGTCTTAGGTAGTTTTGTGTAAAATCCATTGCAATTTGTTCCCACTTCCACTCGGTAATTTCTGGTTGTTAGGGGTAATCCCAAGGGCTTTTGATGCTTTGCCTTAACTTTAGAACAAGTCAGGCAGTCTCCTATATAAGTGGAAATCTCCGCTTTCATATTAGGCCACCAATATAACTTCTTCAAGTCTAAGTAGATCTTGTATGAACCTGGGTGCACATAATATTTTGTTTTATGAGCTTCATACTGTAACATCT
Organism: Lactuca serriola; assembly: GCF_051521515.1. NCBI lineage: Eukaryota > Viridiplantae > Streptophyta > Magnoliopsida > Asterales > Asteraceae > Lactuca > Lactuca serriola. Next base: position 10,937,758 of record NC_136415.1, on the reverse strand, counting down.
CAAAATTTAAGGCCAAAAATTTCTTTTTAAATTAATCAATTATAAAACCATTTGTCTAAAAACAATCATATTATCACTCATATCAAAAGCCAATGTATCGATAGTCAAAACATGTCATAATAAAACATCATCAGAGTATAAATCCCAAAGATCTCTGGTGCGGAAAATGTAGTATGATGCGCTGCAATCATGCCGGCTCCTTTCCCTTCGAAGAGGAAGTACCTAAAACCAAAACTGTAAACTGTAAACACAAAGCTTAGTGAGTTCCCCCATCATACCACATACTGTACAATAACATAATGCCTAGCATATATGGGTGTTGGCCTCCCCTTCGATGTCTTTCAACCAGTAACTGCCTAAGATATATGGGTGTTGGCCTACCCCTTCGGTCTCCTTCAACCGCTAACCGGGGACTATTTCACCCCTACCATTACCACATAATACCCTAGCATATACACATAAATCACATACTGCCTAGCATATCTGGGTGCTGGCCTCCCTTTTCAGTCTCTTTCAACCGGTAACAAGGTCTATCCTACCCTCCCTACCACTATCACATAATAACATAACAGATATTGACATACAATCGGTGCCTTCGACCCACTCCTACTGGAAGGTAACTCATCTCAAATGTCGTGAAGTAGTTGAATTGTCATCGGCTCCGAAATCAACTCCACTCAAACTCCTACACATAAAAGATCTCCTTTAATTTCCCTTTCATACTCATAACCCCTTAAGGGTTAACTTTGGTCAAAGTCAAAGTCAAAGTCAACATCGTGGGTTGACTCAACTCGTCGAGTTCCATGAATCATAAACCCTAAAATTGCGATCCAACTCGTCGAGTTCTTTCACAACTCGTCGAGTTCCTCCTATCCACAGCATCGGGACTTCTCCAATCAACTTGTCGAGTCAGCCTTGAACTCGTCGAGTTTTGCCCTTTACAGACTCAGGACACTTCAACCCAACTCATCGAGTTCCTCTATGGACTCGACGAGTTCTTCAGTCTGTTGAGCCATATTAATAGATTAAGCTCCTATCCTTTAGATCTAAACTCCATACTTCATCCACATACTGAAAATGTCCTTTTAAGGGTAAAGTTTCCAAATTTACCTGTTAATAGCCTTCCTTAATGGGTTTATCTCAAACCCTAACTCTTTAGGACCTAGATCTTGGTCTACTAAGCATCAATGCTCCAAGCTAATGCATACAAACTGAGATCTAGACCCTAGACATCCTATAACTTGCATGGGGCTTCAATGGCCATGCATGGCCTAACATCCTATAACTTCCATGGGGCTTCAATGGCCATAAAGTTTGCACCTTTATGCCATGAAATCCCTCCATGGTTCCAGATCTGATGATATACTCACTTGGGACGTCCATTTCATCAAACGTCATGCTTCTTGGACCAAAAATCCCATTATATGATAATTAGGAGATCTAAGAATTTACTAAGCAAGTTTGAGACTTGCTTACCAGAAAATGATGAGAATGAAATGGTGTCTCTAGATCTACTAGCTTCTTCTTGAATCCCGAAGCTTCTCCTTCCTTCACAAGCTTCAAACACACAAGATTCACTCAAAAATATCTCACAATCTCATACAAAGCATTAGGGTTTCATGGCTAGGGTTTAGAATGACGTAGGCTGTAAATGAGGCCAACCTATGGAGGCTAAGGTGTTTAAATAGGGTGTTAAACCCTGAAATTAGGGTTTCACTCTTGCAGCCCTACTTGTCGAGTTGAGGCTCTCAACTTGTCAAGTAGGCTTTCCAAACCGCGTCCAAATTTGTTCCTACTCGACGAGTTTGGGGCCTCCAACTCGTCAATTTTCTATATAAAATGAATAAATTTTTGAATTTAATATATACCAGGAACCGGACGCTACAAATCTCCCCCACTTATTTTAGACTTCGTCTTCGAAGTCTGTTGTGTCTGGAAATAGCTCTGGGTAGTGCTCTGATATGTGCATAATTAGTTAATTATTTAGCATATATTTTTATTCATTTTTAACCTATTATGTGAATAATGTGGAGAAAAGGTACTTAATATTGTTTAAATTTTGTTTTCAGTCCAAAAGTGTGACATCCCCAAAATCTCGGCCAGAAAAGACCGATTTTCATTTATGCTTTTAAAATAATTTCAGAGTAAATCCTTTTGATTTGAAAGAGTTGCGGAATTTTGTTCCCAAAAACAAAACATGATAAAACAATGTTTACCAAAGCATTTCATAAAAGAAATGTGTTTTCATTATATAATCAAAACTCGGGGTGTCATGTTCCGATACAGACCAATAAGCATAAACGATAACATTACAAGTCATTCAACAAATATATACATATACAGACTTGTAAACAAAACAACTTGATGGTTCATCCATCTTATGCCCTTGCGCCACTTCCTGTAATACAAATAAAACTGAGTGGGGCTTGGGAGCCTGGTGAGCATATAGGGTTTTCAACCCACAATAAATAATTAAATTTAATTTCCACAATCAACAATAACCCAATTACCCATTCCCGTTATTCTCACTTTATTTCCCTAAGACAACTAACATAAGGGACCTAGTCTAAGAATATTTCATCGTGTCGACAACACATGCTTCGGGGGTTCCTCAGCAATATAAGTCAAACAAGGCAACCATGAGGGGGATGGAGTACAGCGAATGAACACCCAAGTTCATTAACACCTACAGGTGGCGAACCTGCTAATGTTCTACAAGACTGTCTAGAAAAGTCCGTGGTCGTCATCTAAACTCCGCTAGATGACTGAATCAAAACAACAACGAGGCCTCTCATCTGTTTATTACACACCAACTATCTACCCATGTTCTACCCAACATATTAGTAGATAAAAATATACATTTTTATACATAGATAAAAACCTGTATAGCATGCTTTGATCAATACATATTCCACATAACAGATGAGGCACACACACATAACACGTATTTCATAGAAAACAAATCAGATCTATGAGATAGAAGAGAGTGAATATACATTCACACATATAACACAAAATATACACATAACACGTATTTCGTATAAAATACTTCATAATTATGCGTTAGAAGAAAGTGACCACACACTCACACCTATAAACAACAATATACTTAATACACTCGAACCATACTTGTATTATTATCGTGTTTATTAAGGGTAGTATACACTCACTTGATCAGAAGATGATCGGACAGCACTACGACTTGCAGAAGTAGTAATCCTCAGCAGATCTGCAAGATCTCTACAAAAATCGAACTTCTCGCGGGCAGAGCTTCGGCTCGGGAATCGCACTTCTCGGGATCCTCGGGATCTCGGGACTTGCTTCGGGGCTCGAGAATAATACCGAGGCTTCGGGGTACTTATGGCACGCAAATAGATGCAAAACGGGAGAGAGAAGAGAGAAAAATAGCAAATGAGTCGGCTGCCCTCGCATCCTATTTATAGGAGGCTGGAGCCTCGGAGTACGCGGGGCGTACTGGTCCGAAATCGTCACTGCTTACGTATCTGAAGTGCTCGAGTGCGAGTGTCGACATTCCTCGGTGTACACGGGGCGTACACGAGTACGCGGGGCGTACTTCGGATGAGTCCGATGACTCCTCTTCGGATAATGCCGGATTTTCCAATTAAATTTAAATTCAAATTATTTAATAAACTTCAGAAATTCATATCTTCTTCATATGAACTCCGTTTTCGACATTCTTTATATCCACGCGAAGGTGAGACTACGCTCTACAACTTTCGTTTAGACTCCGTCGGCTAATTTTAACTTTATTTTTATTATTTATTTTTAATAGACCGAGACAGAAAAACTTCGTTATAAATTCATAACTTTTTCGTTTGACGTCCGTTCTCGCCTAACTTTTCATCGCTTTGATACCAACAACGAGACCTTCGATCCTCATTTAGATTGTTTCGGCTAAAAACCCCTTGATCTCAAATCGAGTATAACAGGATGCATACCGCTAAGCCGAAACTTCGACAAATCATAACTTCCTCATACGAAGTCAGATTTGGGCGTTCTATATATATTTGGAAACCTCGTTTCAACTACTACAACATTATCCAAAGATATCAAGTTTATTTTACACTTAAATTTTGACGCTTATTTTTATTCTTAATTAATCAAACCACATAATTAAGCAATTAAGCACAAAACACACAATACTTAAATAATACAATCTTATTATTTCAAAACGGGTTACAAAGGTTAACCTAGACGATTACATTGCTAAAAATGGCAAGCCCGGAAACACAGGCGTTACAATTCTCTCCGTCCCCGGAATCACACATCAACAAACAAATGCGGATAGCGACTCAACATGTCACTCTCCGACTCCCAGGTGAGATTCGGCCCATTCGTGTGTTTCCATCGGACAAGCACTAACCCAACCATTTTGCGTCGCAACTTCTTAGTCTTTCGGTCAACAATTGCCTCTGGTTCTTCAATCAACCTTTTGTTCTCATCAATTCTCAATTCAGAAATTGGAATTATATCAGGAACTCCTCCCGTGAACTTCCTCAAATAACACACATGAAAAGTGTTGTGAATTCCATTCAGTTCTTCGGGTAATTCGAGCTTGTAAGCTTGGTTCCCAACCCTCTGAAGAACTTTAAACGGTCCAATAAACCTTGGACTCAACTTTCCCCTTTTACCAAATCTTATAAGTCCCTTCCACGGCAAGACTTTAAGCAAAACCGAATCTCCAACCTTAAAAGTCATCGGTCTTTGCTTTTTGTCAGCATAGCTCTTTTGACAATCTTGAGCTGCTAACATTCTTTCCCTAATTATTTTCAACTTTTCAGCAGTTTGATGAACCATCTCCGGTCCCATAAACTGCTTTTCCCCAGCCTCAAGCCAACAATACGGCGTACGACACTTCTGTCCATACAAAGCTTGATAAGGTGCCACCTTAATGCTCGAGTGGAAACTATTATTGTACGAAAATTCTACCAAAGGTAAATGTTCGTCCCAATTACCTAGGAATTCCAAGGTACATGCTCTTAGCATATCTTCAAGTGTTTGTATTGTTCTTTCACTCTGACCATCAGTCTGCGGATGGTAAGCTGTACTTAAACATAACTTGGTACCCATTTCCTCTTGTAGACTTTTCCAAAACCTCGAGGTGAAACGGCTATCACGATCCGATACAATCGTTAACAGAACACCGTGAAGCCTCACAATTTCCTTCACGTAAGAATTCGCAAGCTTTTCCATAGACCATTTCTCCTTGGCTGCTATGAAATGCGCACTCTTAGTGAATCGATCAACGACCACCCAAATCATGTCGTGACCATTCTTTGTTCTGGGCAGTTTAGTGACAAAATCCATAGCAATGTCTTCCCACTTACCCATAGGCACAGGCAATGGTTCTAAACTCCCGTACGGTTTCTGATGTTGTGTCTTGACACTCGCACAAGTCACACACTCGGCCTTATACTTTGCAACATCAAGCTTCATCGTCGGCCACCAGTAGTAGGGTTTCAGGTCCCTATACATTTTAGTGCTACCAGGATGAATTGAGTACATGGTTTTGTGAGCTTCTTCCATCAGAAGATCCCTAATTCTTCCTAACTTAGGTACCCAAATACGATCTTGGAATACCTTCAGTCCATGACCATTTGTACCAAACACCAACGTTTTACCCAAACGTTCCTCCTTTCGGTCATTTTTCTCATACTTTCCACAATGGTCGAGACAACTTGAATTCTCAACGCTTTTGGCCTTTTCCTTTCAAGATTGACTTTCCGACTGAGAGCATCAGCAACAACATTAGCTTTACTGGGGTGGTAAAGTATCTTGCAGTCGTAGTCTTTAAGTAATTCTAGCCAGCGTCGTTGCCTCATATTCAATCCCTTCTGATTAAAGAGATATTGGAGACTCTTATGATCAGTAAAAAGTTTGCACTCCGTACCATAGAGGTAATGCCTCCATATTTTCAGAGCGAAAACTACCGCTGCCAACTCCAAATCATGAGTCGGGTAATTCTTTTCATTCTCTTTCAGCTGTCGAGACGCATATGCTATCACCTTTTCTCTTTGGGTCAAAACACAACCCAATCCAACACCAGACGCATCGCTATAAACAGCGAAGTCTTCAACTCCATCGGGTAGAGAAAGTATCGGTGCCTCACATAGCTTCTTCTTTAGCTTCTCGAATGCTTCTTTATGCTTATCACTCCAAGCATAAGTAGCTCCTTTGTGGGTCAAAGCTGTTAATGGAGTAGCGATCGAAGAAAAGCCTTGGATAAACCTGCGGTAATATCCGGCTAATTCTAAAAAGCTTCGGATCTCCGTGGGACTTTTCGGTTGTTCCCACTTCATTACAGCTTCAATCTTTGTTGGATCAACCATTATCCCTTCTTGGTTGACCAAGTGACCCAAGAATTGGACTTCACGAATCTAAAAATCACATTTGGAGAACTTAGCATACAGCTTCTCCTTCTTCAAAACTTCCAACACTTCTCGCAAGTGTCTGCCATGCTCCTCCTGTCTTTTCGAGTAAATCAGAATGTCGTCTATGAACACTATCACGGATTTATCAAGGAAAGGATTACAAACCCTATTCATTAAATCCATGAATGTTGACGGAGCATTGGTTAGTCCAAACGACATAACCAAGAACTCGTAGTGTCCATATCTAGTTATGAATGCAGTTTTCTCGATATCTTGATCTCTTACTTTTAGTTGATGATATCCTGACCTTAGATCGATCTTTGAGAAATAGCTCGAACCTTGCAATTGATCAAACAGGTCATCAATCCTTGGAAACGGATATCTATTCTTTATTGTTGCCTTGTTCAGCTCTCTGTAATCGATGCACATTCTCATACTTCCATCTTTCTTCTTCACGAATAACACCGGAGCTCCCCAGGGCGATGAACTAGGTCTAATGAAACCTTTGTCCAATAACTCCTGAAGTTGCATCATCAGCTCCTTCATCTCCGTCGGTGCTAATCAATAAGGTGCTTTTGCTATTAGTGTGGTTCCTGGTAACAAGTCAATACGGAATTCCACTTGTCAATCAGGCGGTAATCCAGGAAGATCTTTAGGAAATACTTCCGGATAATCACACACCACTGGAATACTCTGCATCACCTTCTTTTCCTTCTTAGCATCAATCACGAATGCTAAATATGATGTACATCCCTTGGTCAAACACTTTCTGGCTTTCATTAGGGAAATGATTCCAGAATTCCCTTGCCGTTTGTCCCCATACACCATAAACGAATCTTTCCCATGCGGGGTTACTTTAACTATCTTCTTCTTGCATAAAATTCCGGCATCATTGGCGCTAAGCCAATCCATTCCCAACACGATGTCGAAACCATTTAGTTCGATAGGCAATAATTCCTCGTGAAACTTATTCCCATTAAGGACGATTAAGATGTTTTTCATACGATGGCTAACAGGTACAAACTTGCCACTAGCTACTTCGACTAATAAAGCATTATCTAGTCTATCAATAGACAAAGCTAGCTTTCTACCAAACTCATGCGAAATAAAGGAGTAGTTGGCTCCAGAATCAAACAAAATTTGAGCAGGTAATTCGTTTACGAGAAAGGTACCTGAAGCGACATCAGCTTCATCTTTCGCGGCCTCAAGTGTCATCTGGAAGGCTCTCGCCTTCGGCTTTGGTGGAATGTTGGGCCTAGCTGCCTCCTTCTTCTTCGGACAGTCCTTCAAAATGTGCCCCTCTTCATTACAACCAAAACACATCCTTTTGTTGTTCGGACACTCATTGGTAAAATGTCCAACCTTTCCACACTCGTAGCAGGTTACATCCCCGCTACATTTCCCAAAGTGCTTTTTCTTACACTTATCACACCACTTCGCTTCGCCTCCCTTTCCTCCAAACTTTTTCGAATCAGATTTCGAAAATTTGCCTTTCTTACCGGAACCAGATGTTCCCTCAAACTTTCTTTTCTCACCAACCTCAACCTTGTCGGTGGTTCTCCCTTTAATCATGTTCTCAACAGACTTGGCAGCCCAGATAGCTACCTCAAGAGTATGTGCCTGACGTACTGGCACCTCGTACTCCCATGGGAGTCCCTTCGCATACCGGTCCACCTTTGTCAGCTCATCTGGAACGATGTGCAAAGCAAACTCCATCTTATCGGTGAAGTTATTGGTGTATTCATCAACTGACATGCTGCCTTTTGTCAATGCCAAAAACTTGTTCTCCAACTCCAATAGATTTTGAGCCGAGCAAAACTTGCGCTTGAACTGCGCCAAGAACTCTGCCCATGACAACTGCAGTGGCTCATTAGGGCTCAAAGTCTTCCCTAGAGTGTTCCACCAATGAACAGCTCCACCTCGGAATTGACGCACTGCATAGATAGTCTGCAACTTGCCTCTGCAGCCACAAGTCATGAAGGCTAGCTCCATTTCGGAGATCCAATCCATAACTCCAATCGGATCCTCCTTTCCATTGAAGGTCGATGGTTTGCAAGTTAGAAAGTCCTTGTACTTGCATCCCATTCCATCATTCCTTCCATCATGGTTATCTTGCCTAACTATCGGGGGGTTGGCTTGACCAACAGACCCACTGAAGTTTCCACCTTCCGAGTGCCCTTCATTTAATTCGGGCTCTTCCACACGAATTGACAGTTCTTCACGATTTTGTTGAATCAACCGTCAAGTTTCATCCATCTGACGATCCAACATCGTCTGAATCATCATTTGCACACCAGCCATGGTTATTGGCTCAGGTGCTGCTGCTACGACAGGTATTTGTTCAATCACTGGTGGTTGATTCCTGTTTTTGTCAGCATTTCCAACTCCACTTATTGTTCTCACCATTTTGATCTACACACCGAATAAGGTGAAATTAGATCCTCAATCACGATAGATATTCAAATAATCCTTATCACTCCGAAACGTTTACATGCTAGTTCTAATATCGTAGACGCACGCTTAGAATCCTACACACATAAAGTTTCTAGATCCGGTTGGCAACAGACCATAGATCCGAACAAATAATATCATATATGGCAACATATAACATTTAGCACATAAAGCATTTTAGGCAACTTTCCTAAAATAAACTAGTGCTCGTGTCTAAAACATAACAGACACACATCTCAAAACTTCACTTAGCATTCTAAGTTTAAGTCTAGAAATCCTACAAATTCCTAGTTCGCTTAAACTAATGCTCTGACACCAACTGTGACATCCCCAAAATCTCGGCCAGAAAAGACCGATTTTCATTTATGCTTTTAAAATAATTTCAGAGTAAATCCTTTTGATTTGAAAGAGTTGCGGAATTTTGTTCCCAAAAACAAAACATGATAAAACAATGTTTACCAAAGCATTTCATAAAAGAAATGTGTTTTCATTATATAATCAAAACTCGGGGTGTCATGTTCCGATACAGACCAATAAGCATAAACGATAACATTACAAGTCATTCAACAAATATATACATATACAGACTTGTAAACAAAACAACTTGATGGTTCATCCATCTTATGCCCTTGCGCCACTTCCTGTAATACAAATAAAACTGAGTGGGGCTTGGGAGCCTGGTGAGCATATAGGGTTTTCAACCCACAATAAATAATTAAATTTAATTTCCACAATCAACAATAACCCAATTACCCATTCCCGTTATTCTCACTTTATTTCCCTAAGACAACTAACATAAGGGACCTAGTCTAAGAATATTTCATCGTGTCGACAACACATGCTTCGGGGGTTCCTCAGCAATATAAGTCAAACAAGGCAACCATGAGGGGGATGGAGTACAGCGAATGAACACCCAAGTTCATTAACACCTACAGGTGGCGAACCTGCTAATGTTCTACAAGACTGTCTAGAAAAGTCCGTGGTCGTCATCTAAACTCCGCTAGATGACTGAATCAAAACAACAACGAGGCCTCTCATCTGTTTATTACACACCAACTATCTACCCATGTTCTACCCAACATATTAGTAGATAAAAATATACATTTTTATACATAGATAAAAACCTGTATAGCATGCTTTGATCAATACATATTCCACATAACAGATGAGGCACACACACATAACACGTATTTCATAGAAAACAAATCAGATCTATGAGATAGAAGAGAGTGAATATACATTCACACATATAACACAAAATATACACATAACACGTATTTCGTATAAAATACTTCATAATTATGCGTTAGAAGAAAGTGACCACACACTCACACCTATAAACAACAATATACTTAATACACTCGAACCATACTTGTATTATTATCGTGTTTATTAAGGGTAGTATACACTCACTTGATCAGAAGATGATCGGACAGCACTACGACTTGCAGAAGTAGTAATCCTCAGCAGATCTGCAAGATCTCTACAAAAATCGAACTTCTCGCGGGCAGAGCTTCGGCTCGGGAATCGCACTTCTCGGGATCCTCGGGATCTCGGGACTTGCTTCGGGGCTCGAGAATAATACCGAGGCTTCGGGGTACTTATGGCACGCAAATAGATGCAAAACGGGAGAGAGAAGAGAGAAAAATAGCAAATGAGTCGGCTGCCCTCGCATCCTATTTATAGGAGGCTGGAGCCTCGGAGTACGCGGGGCGTACTGGTCCGAAATCGTCACTGCTTACGTATCTGAAGTGCTCGAGTGCGAGTGTCGACATTCCTCGGTGTACACGGGGCGTACACGAGTACGCGGGGCGTACTTCGGATGAGTCCGATGACTCCTCTTCGGATAATGCCGGATTTTCCAATTAAATTTAAATTCAAATTATTTAATAAACTTCGGAAATTCATATCTTCTTCATACGAACTCCGTTTTCGACATTCTTTATATCCACGCGAAGGTGAGACTACGCTCTACAACTTTCGTTTAGACTCCGTCAGTTAATTTTAACTTTATTTTTATTATTTATTTTTAATAGGCCGGGACAGAAAAACTTCGTTATAAATTCATAACTTCTTCATTTGACGTCCGTTCTCGCCTAACTTTTCATCGCTTTGATACCAACAACGAGACCTTCAATCTTCGTTTAGATTGCTTCGGCTAAAAACCCCTCGATCTCAAATCGAGTATAACAGGCTGCATACCGCTAAGTCGAAACTTCGATAAATCATAACTTCCTCATACGAAGTCAGATTTGGGCGTTCTATATATATTTGGAAACCTCGTTTCAACTACTACAACATTATCCAAAGATATCAAGTTTATTTTACACTTAAATTTTGACGCTTATTTTTATTCTTAATTACTCAAATGACATAATTAAGCAATTAAGCACAAAACACACAATACTTAAATAATACAATCTTATTATTTCAAAACGGGTTACAAAGGTTAACCTAGATGATTACATTGCTAAAAATGGCAAGCCCGGAAACACAGGCGTTACAAAAAGACATGCTTGGGAGTGAAAGGGAACAAGGGAAAGCAATTAGAGACCAAAGAATGAAGATTGAGGGACGAAAACTTATCTACTCGGCGAGTACACGAGCCTACTCGGCGAGTCCATCAGAATATTCCAGAAGATAGTCACGACTCCTGATTTAAGACGGATAACTATGAGTCTACTCGGCGAGTTGGGTCTGCTACTCGCCGAGTACACCCTGTTTTGAGATATCTATAAAAACCGAGCCTTTATCCGATGGGACTACTTTTTTCTGGCGGTTTTTGAAGATACAGCTGCGATTAAGAACCCTTGATGGCGCTGAGGAATTCTAATCTTCAACCTTTTGAAGAATTGAAGCAACTAGGTTAATCATTCCACTTAGCTTTAGGAATTGAGTATGTTTAATCTAGCTAAACTTGTTTTTGTGTTTGTTTTTACTGCAACTATGAGTTAAATACGTTTTTGTTTCTGTTTGGGGAATACCAAGGAACTCCTATGGTTTAATTCTTAGCTTTTGATTGATTGTTTATTGGTGATCTATTAAATTAAGTTTGTTAAAGAACCTTATGCATTAATCACAAGTATTTTCTGTTAATTGGAAGACAATTAAGCTGCATGAACATCTCTTAATTGTCAACCTCATATGTCTATGTGAACACTTAACCATATGCTTAGGAATAATGATTATGAAACTAAGATTAATAAGACAATAGGTAGATTAATGTGTGAGCTTGTGTGATACACCATCAACAAGAGGTTAATTGAATCACCAATTTGATTAGCTAATTACAAGTCTTTCTAAACCCGAATCAACAAACTAGGAAATTCATTAATTTAGACAATTGGGCATTGATTTAATTAATATGTTTTCTAAGGATTAACTATAGTGAATGTGAATCTAATCACTTTAGTCGGTAACCAATGAAGAATTAATCCGATATATTTACCATAAAATCATTCATGGGAACAAATGATTCGAACCTAAACAGAAGGCCTTTTTAATCATTGAAATTAGTTGATCTTTGTTTTCTTAGCTATTAGTTGCTTAGTTTGCGTGTTAGGAAAGTATTTAAGTTTCTAGTCTTGCAAAACTAGAGAAAACTCATTTTTTTACTTGTTTTATTTAGATAATATTAGCATTTATTTTAATTGTTTACCGTTCCCTGTGTTCGATACCCTACTTGCTTGAACTATATTACTAATCGATAGGTACACTGCCTTTCGTGTGTTTATTTTGTGTCTAAGTTAGTAGGATTAAAACTAGTTTGTTTCACACACATCAAGTTTTTGGCGCCGTTGCCGGGGAAGATAGTCACAACAAGAAAATTACAAGAAGGTATTAATCCGATAAAAATTAGTAAACTATCAGCAACTATATAAACTCTTTTGTTTTACATGTACCTCTCTTTTTTCACTCAAATCCCTACATGTTTAAGCAGGGGCGCTCAACCTCAACCTTTATTGGCTAACGATAATAATTTTCCTGGATACATTTCAGGTTTAGGCTGCTAAACATATTGCATCCTTGGGTCTAAGCGGGGTCGTGTTTTTGTCCCATGATTTCACTGGAATTAGGAAGCCACAAATGCACTAGAACGTGTTTAGGCTCAACTAAACATTTGGGTTTTCATGCAATCATCAACACAATTCTAACATGGAATCCTAATTTGCTTTTACCAAAATTTTCTAAATTAAGTCCCTAAGTAATATTTTTGGTATGCAACAATTTTTAAAATTAGCCTAAATTAAGATTCTAAGTTTTCTAATATGTGACCAACCCCCTACCCCACACTTATTTTATGCAATGCCCTCATTGCATATTATGCAAATAATAAAAATGCAAATATAAAGAGAGAATTGGAACAAACTCCCATGGGGTAGCAGTCGATAGGTTAATACTCTCTTCTTCTCTTGACTTTAGCCATGAGAACAGCTCATCCATGGCTTGGGTGTCATGCGTCTCGTGTGGTTGACAGCTCGAAAAGTTCACGGAACAAGCTTCTTAGAAAATCTCCAGTGACAATTCCTCACAAAAAGTGGATAAATGTTGCAGTGAAAGTGCTCAAAGCAGTTATGGAAATCGAAAATTGGCAGTCTACTCGGCGAGTAGTGGCGTGGACTCGCCGAGTATCTCTTGACTTGGAACGATATTGTGTAATATCTCAGGTACTCGCCGAGTAGAGTTTGTGCACTCGGCGAGTAGGCGTTGTATTGCCAAAACTGATCCAGCTGATGTTCCTTTCGACTCAGGTTTCGAACTTGGTAATTTCACTGACCCTCACTCTAATTCCTTCAGCAGCAACACTCTCCATTACTCTCGACTCTCACGGACGCAATCCTAAGGACAAGACTCCATACGTTTCTTGAAAACCTCTCATTCCTTACTTGACCCTCACAATTTAGTATGCTTCCTAATCTTCTATCCCTGAAAAATAAACAACTAAAAGTGAAAGTAAAAACCATCCAAACAAAAATAAAAATCATCCAAGTGTTTAACAATTGTTCAAAACATAACAAAACATCATAAACACACAAAACATAAAAGAAAATTCTTCATCCTTAGTCTTCCATGTCAGCTCCTCCCGCGCCACTTCCTCCTTCTCCATCTCTTCTCCTCATTCGCTCGTCCCAACTCATAATGTATGGATATCCGGGCCCGGAACTTGGGGCAATATTCATCTGTTGGAAGAGGTATTCAAAAGATTGGTTATTATAATTCACCCCTCGTCCAATGTCATCCAAGTAGCGTCGGTACTCCAATTGGTTCCATCCATCATTGTCCTCCTCCACCGGAATAACCGGTGGGTCTTCCCGCACCCGCTCACTACGTTGTCGGACCCGCCTTCCCGGCTCCTCAGGAATTGCCGGCTCGTCTTCATGTGGAATGGAGAATGAGTCGCCAAACTTCTCGACTATCCGTGCCCTCCAATATAGTGCAATGTTGAATGGTGGAGGGTGGATAACCGTGAGTGCCCGAGCTTGTGGCAATTCTAGAACCCCAAACGACTTGGCCAGCCGAGTAATAAACATGCCTCCATTGATTTTTGAGTTCACTTTTTCCTTAACCACCCCTTCAGCAAGGAATTTGGCAATGCAGTAGGGGAGATTGCAGAAACCGTCGGGAGTAATGATACTCCATAGATAGAAGATATCAAGGGTTGGGACCTTGTCCCAATCCTTTCGCATGTTGATGGTGCTAGCCACGAAACGGTGGATGAAGCGATGGATTGGCGAGCGAATGTGGCCCTCCTGAGCGGTGGAAGGGATATACACCCGGTTAGCGATCGTGTTCCACCATGTAGAGGCCACCACTGCCTCGGGAAGTTCCTTATGACAGTTCTCCAAAAAGGCTTCAAAGTCTTCAGTCATCATCGTGTGCTGGTCATAAATTCCTATCCTCCAAGAAAACTCAGCAATGCTGCATTGTCGCAGCCCCCCACCCAAAGAAAAAGAAATTGTGTTGGGGTTGTAATACTCACTACCACCTCGAAATGAGATGGTATCGAAAAATTCCCAACACAACTCGGCATATGCAGGCTCTTGTATCTTGAATATTTGTAACCAACCATCACATGTGATGGTGGTATACCCCAAACTGCATTCCTTCACCAAGTAAGGTGTAAGATCCTCCTCCAATCCCACATTTCCCAACCACCCCCAGTCAACTGCGTTTGGTAAATGGATTTCCTTTTGTTTGAGCGCCTCTAATCTGTTTTTGGCCCTTGTTTGTGATGACTTGGAAGTGATTTGTTGAAAAGAAAGCTATGGGATATCACTTTGGCTCCCCCCACGAGAAGGCTGCCCCCTTCTGGCCATGATACCTGCATAAAAACATCAAAAAACACACAAACAAACAATACCCAGTAATTAAAAACGAAGAAATCGAGTCTGAATAGGCATCTACTCGCCGAGTACACGACCTACTCGGCGAGTAGGATGAACATCGGGACTGTTCGGTGCCGGACCTGTATAGAATGTCCAAAAATCCAAATTATTCACAGGGTTTTGTTGTAATGACTTATCTAACCATAAATCCTAAAGAAATTCCTCCTAACATTACCTAATTTATGGCTAAATTGAAACCCTAGAATTTGAGGAAACCCCCAAATCCGAAATCAAGCAAAATCGGGGCAAATCTATGATAAAGATCGAACCTTTGATGAGTTTATAGTGTAAAAATGTTACCTTTTTCTTCGAATGATGAAGATTGAGTGGAAAATCGAAGAGAATCGGACGAAATCGCTCGAAATCGATGGCTGCTTGAGAAATCGCTGTGCACGGCGAGTATGGGGGGTAAATGGGTGAAAACCCTATTTTTTACAGATTTATATTTCATCCGTGTACAGTGGCTACTCGCCGAGTATAAATGTCGTTACGCGTTTTATCGGGCTACTCGGGCAGGTACTCGCCGAGTATACGTGCCTACTCGGCGAGTAAACCATGCGATTGAAAAAAATTGTGATAATTTTGAAAAATTAATGTATTTTCTCATGTTTTTAAGCCATCCACCCCACACTCTAGGCATTGCTTGTCCTCAAGCAGTTATGTTCTTAAAAGTAGATGAAGAAAAGGAAAAAATAATGAAAATAAAGAAAAGGAAAGAAAACGCAAACTTGAAACTCGGGTTGCCTCCCGAGAAGCGCTTCTTTTTAGGGAGTCATTAGCTGGACTCCTCCCCTTCTACGTGGTTACAATCCCTTCCAGCAGCAGCAACTCTTCCATTCCTTCATTCTGGGGGACTCCTTCTTCATACTTTTTGACCCTATGACCATTGACCTTGAAAGGGGTGCCATCTCTTGATAATAGCTCTATAGCACCATGTGGAAACACCGTCTTCACTAGAAAAGGACCATCCCATCTTGACTTGAGTTTTCCCGAGAAAAGCTATAGTCGTGAATTGAAGAGCAACACTTTTTGGCCTTCATGAATTTCTTTATCTTTAATCCTTTTGTCATGCCACATCTTGGTCTTCTCTTTATAAAGCCATGAACTAGAGTATGCATCATACCTCAGCTCCTCAAGAGCATTCATTTGCATTAACCGGTTGCTCTTTAGTTCCTCCATGTTGAAGTTACACCTCTTTAAAGCCCAAAACGCCTTATGCTCTAGCTCCACCGGTAAATGGCATTGCTTTCCATAAACTAACCTATATGTTGTAGTACCAATAGGTGTTTTGAAAACTGTAAGAAAAGCCCATAGTGCATCATCTAGCTTATCCGACCATTCCTTGCGGTTGCTCCCCACCGATTTCTCCAAAATTCGCTTTAAGCTCGATTTGTCACTCCGGTGGAGCTAGAGCATAAGGCGTTTTGGGCTTTAAAGAGGTGTAACTTCAACATGGAGGAACTAAAGAGCAACCGGTTAATGCAAATGAATGCTCTTGAGGAGCTGAGGAATGATGCATACTCTAGTTCATGGCTTTATAAAGAGAAGACCAAGATGTGGCATGACAAAAGGATTAAAGATAAAGAAATTCATGAAGGACAAAAAGTGTTGCTCTTCAATTCGCGACTAAAGCTTTTCTCAGGAAAACTCAAGTCAAGATGGGATGGTCCTTTTCTATTGAAGACGGTTTTTCCACATGGTGCTATAGAGCTATTATCAAGAGATGGCACGCCTTTCAAGGTCAATGGTCATAGGGTCAAAAAGTATGAAGAAGGAGTCCCCCGGAATGAAGGAATGGAAGAGTTGCTGCTGCTGGAAGGGATTGCAACCACGTAGAAGGGGAGGAGTCCAACTAATGACTCCCTAAAAAGAAGCGCTTCTCGGGAGGCAACCCGAGTTTCAAGTTTGCATTTTCTTTCCTTTTCTTTATTTTCATTATTTTTTCCTTTTCTTCATCTACTTTTAAGAACATAACTGCTTGAGGACAAGCAATGCCTAGAGTGTGGGGTGGATGGCTTAAAAACATGAGAAAATGCATTAATTTTTCAAAATTATCACAATTTTTTCAATCTGCAAAGTTTACTCGCCGAGTAGGAACGTATACTCGGCGAGTACCTGCCCGAGTAGCCCGATAAAACGTGTAACGGCATTTATACTCGGCGAGTAGAACCTTTCTACTCGGCGAGTAGCCACTGTACACGGTTGAAATATAAATCTGTAAAAAAGAGGGTTTTCACCCATTTAACCCCCATACTCGCCGTGCACAACGATTTCTCTAGCACACAGCGATTTCGTGCGATTTCGTCCGATTCTCTTCGATTTTCCACTCAACATTCATCATTCAAAGAAAAAGGTAACATTTTTACACTACAAACTCATCAAAGGTTCGATCTTTATCATAGATTTGCCCTGATTTTACTTGATTTCGGATTTGGGGGTTTCCTCAAATTCTAGGGTTTCAATTTAGCCATAAATTAGGTAATGTTAGGAGGAATTTCTTTAGGATTTATGGTTAGATAAGTCATTACAACAAACCTCTGTGAAGAATTTGGATTTTTGGATAGTCTATACAGGTCCGACACCGAACAGTCCCGATGTTCATCCTACTCGCCGAGTTGTACTCGGCGAGTAGATGACTATTCAGACCCGATTTCTTCGTTTTTAATTATTGGGTATTGTTTGTTTGTGTGTTTTTTGATGTTTTTATGCAGGTATCATGGCCAGAAGGGGGCAGTCTTCTCGTGGGGGGAGCCAAAGTGATATCCCATGGCTTTCTTTTCAACAAATCACTTCTAAGTCATCACAAACAAGGGCCAGAAACAGATTGGAGGCGCTCAAACAAAAGGAAATCCATTTACCAAAGGCAGTTGACTGGGGGTGGTTGGGAAATGTGGGATTGGAGGAGGAACTTACACCTTACTTGGTGAAGGAATGCAGTCTGGGGTATACCACCATCACATGTGATGGGTGGTTACAATTATTCAAGATTCAAGAACCTGTGTATGCCAAGTTGTGTTGGGAATTTTTCGCTACCATCTCATTCCGAGGTGGTAGTGAGTATTACAACCCCAACACAATTTCTTTTTCTTTGGGCGGGGAGCTGCGACAATGCAGCATTGCTGAGTTTTCTTGGAGGAAAGGAATTTATGACCAGAGCACGATGATGACTGAAGACTTTGAAGCCTTTTCGGAGAACTGCCATAAGGAACTTCCCGAGGCAATGGTGGCCTCAACATGGTGGAACACGATCGCTAACCGGGTGTATATCCCTTCCACCGCCCAAGGGGGTCACATTCGCTCGCCAATCCATCGCCTCATCCACCGCTTTGTGGCTAGCACCATCAACATGCGAAAGGATTGGGACAAGGTCCCAACCCTTGATATCTTCTATCTATGGAGTATTATTACTCCCGACGCTTTTTGCAACCTCCCCTATTGCATTGCCAAATTCCTTGCTGAAGGGGCGGTTAAGGAAAAAGTCAACTCAAAAATCAATGGAGGCATGTTTGTAACTAGGCTAGCGAAGTCATTTGGGGTCCTAGATTTACAAAAAGCTAGGGCACTCACAGTTATCCTCCCTCCACCATTCAACACTGCACTATACCGGAGGGCACGGATAGTCGAGAAGTTTGGCGACTCATTCTCCATTCCACATGAAGACGAGCCGGCAATTCCCGAGGAGCCGGGAAGGCGGGTCCGACAACGTAGTGAGCGGGTGCGGGAAGACCCACCGGTTATTCCGGTGGAGGAGGACAATGATGGATGGAACCAATTGGAGTACCAACGCTACTTGGACGACATTGGACGAGGGGTGAATTATAATAATCAATCTTTTGAGTACCTCTTCCAACAGATGAACATTGCCCCAAGACCCGTGCCCGGCTATCCATACATTATGAGTTGGGACGAGCGAATGAGGAGAAGAGATGGAGAAGGAGGAAGTGGCGCGGGAGGAGCTGACATGGAAGACTAAGGATGAAGAATTTTCTTTTATGTTTTGTGTGTTTATGATGTTTTGTTATGTTTATAACTATTGTCAAACACTTGGATGATTTTTATTTTTGTTTGGATGGTTTTTACTTTCACTTTTAGTTGTTTATTTTTCAGGGATAGAAGATTAGGAAACATACTAAATTGTGAGGGTCAAGAAAGGAATGAGAGATTTTCAAGAAAAGTATGGAGTCTTGTCCTTAGGATTGAGTCCGTGAGAGTCGAGAGTACTGGAGAGTGTTGTTGCTGAAGGAATTAGAGTGAGGGTCAGTTTGCATTTCCAATTTCAAAACTGGAGTCGAAAGAAACATCAGTTGGATCAGTTTTGGAAATACAACGCCTACTCGTCGAGTGCACAAACTCTACTCGGCGAGTACCTGAGATATTACACGATATCGTTCCAACTCAAGAGATACTCACCGAGTCCACGCCACTACTCGCCGAGTAGACTGCCAATCTTCGATTTCCAGAACTGCTTTGAGCACTTTCACTGCAGCATGTATCCACTTTTTATGAGGAATTGTCACTGGAGATTTTCTAAGAAGCTTGTTCCGTGAAATTTTCGAGCTGTTAACCACACGAGACGCATGACACCCAAGCCATGGATGAGCTATTCCCATGGATAAAGTCAAGAGAAGAAGGAGCTGAAGAAGAGAGTATCAACCTATCGACTGCTACCCCAGGGGAGTTTGTTCCAATTCTCTCTTTATATTTGCATTTTTATTATTTGCATAATATGCAATGAGGGCATTGCATAAAATAACTGTGGGGTAGGGGTTGGTCACATATTAGAAAACTTAGAATCTTAATTTAGGCTAATTTTAAAAATTGTTGCATACCAAAAATATCACTTAGGGACTTAATTTAGAAAATTTTGGTAAAAGCAAATTAAGATTCCATGTTAGAATTGTGTTGATGATTGCATGAAAACCCAAATGTTTAGTTGAGCCTATACACGTTCTAGTGCATTTGTGGCTTCCTTATTCCAGTGAAATCATGGGACAAAAACACGACCCCGCTCAGCCTGAGGGATGCAATATGTTTAGCAGCCTAAACCTAAAATGTATCCAGGAAAATTATTATCGTTAGCCAATAAAGGTTGAGGTTGAGCGCCCCTGCTTAATCATGTAGGGATTTGAGTGAAAAAAGAGAGGTACATGTAAAAAAAAAAAAAAGAGAGAGAGAGAGAGAGAGAGGGAGAATTGCAAGAAAAGTTGAAGAATTTTGGAGCAAATAAAGTGAAGATCAAAAGAACAAAATTCCAAGAAATTCAAAGAGTTGAAGATACCAAAAATCAAACAACAAGGTGGTGAATTAAAAAAAAAATTAAAGATTAAAGTATCAAGGAAGTGAAGAATTCAAAAGAGCTCCATAGTGGTATCGAAAAGTTGTAATTCTAGATTATGTATGCTTGGGTTGCTCAACTAAAAATACCTTGAGGGTAAGAGGTTTTCTGCGGATGGATTCGGAGGGTTGCATAAAATGAGCATAGTTCGGGGTGAGTGGGCGAATGTTTATGAGGATTGTGAGTATTTGGAGTATGGGAGGTCCTTAAGAAAATTTTAGACACAAATGCATGCGTTGCGGTCTTGGCATAATGGTTGGGTTAGATTGGAGTGTCATATGTGATTCTAATATGTTTAAAATTCAGTTTTGCTTGGGGGCAAGCAAAAGTCAAGTGTGGGGTATTTTGATATGTGCATAATTAGTTAATTATTTAGCATATATTTTTATTCATTTTTAACCTATTATGTGAATAATGTGGACAAAAGGTACTTAATAATGTTTAAATTTTGTTTTCAGTCCAAAAGACATGCTTGGGAGTGAAAGGGAACAAGGGAAAGCAATTAGAGACCAAAGAATGAAGATTGAGGGACAAAAGCTTATCTACTCGGTGAGCACACGAGCCTACTCGGCAAGTCCATCTGAATATTCCAGAAGATAGCCACGACTCCTGATTTAAGACGGATAACTACGAGTCTACTCGGTGAGTTGGGTCTGCTACTCCCCGAGTACACCCTGTTTTGAGATATCTATAAAAACCGAGCCTTTATCCGATGGGACGACTTTTTTGGCAATTTTTGAAGATCCATATGCGATTGAGAACCCTGGGAGACACTGAGGAACTCTAATCTTCAATCTTTTGAAGAATTGAAGCAACTAGGTTAATCATTCCACTTAGCTTTAGGAATTGAGTATGTTTAATCTAGCTAAACTTGTTTTTGTGTTTGTTTTTACTGCAACTATGAGCTAAATACGTTTTTGTTTCTGTTTGGGGAATACCAAGGAACTCCTATGGTTTAATTCTTAGCTTTTGATTGATTGTTTATTGATGATCTATTAAATTAAATTTGTTAAAGAACCTTATGCATTAATCACAACTATTTTCTGTTAATTGGAAGACAATTAAGCTGCATGAACATCTCTTAATTGTCAACCTCATATGTCTATGTAAACACTTAACCATATGCTTAGGAATAATGATTATGAAACTAAGATTAATAAGACAATAGGTAGATTAATGTGTGAGCTTGTTTGAGAAACCATCAAACAAGAGGTTAATTGAACTATTAATTTGATTAACCACTACAAATCTTATTTAATCCAAATTATTAATCTAGGGAATTAATTAGTTTAAACACTTGAGCACTGCTTGAATTAATTGATTGTCTAAGGGTTAGGAGTAATGAACATGAACCTAACCACTATAATTGGTAGCCAATACCAATTAATCTATCATAAATACAAAATAACCATATGAGTGAATTGGTTGAACCTAAATAGAAACATCTTTATCAAATTTGGTGAATTAGTTGTTTGTTTTAGTTACTTAGTCATTAAGTATTTTTATTGCATGTTTAAGTTTCTAGTCTTGCAAAACTAGAGAAAAACCTTTTTACTTTTATTATTTGCTTAGTTAAAATTAGGTATTAGTTTAATTTTCCCGTTCCCTGAGATCGACATCCTATTTACCCAACTATACCACTAAAAGACAGGTTCACTGCCTTTGTGTGCTAAATTTATTAATAAAAAGTAGGAATAAAACAAGTGCATTTTACACACATCAAGTTTTTGGCGCCGTTGTCGGGGAACGGTTCTAAATAATTAATCTAATCCCTAATTTTTTCGATCCTTTGTGTGAGTTTACTGGCACAAAGTTAATTTATTGCAATTTAGTAGTTAGAAATTAGGTTTTAGCATCTGTTTTAGTTTTAAAATTAAGTTTAAAATTTCTTCAAAATTACACTGATACTCGCCGAGTGCAGTCGCACCTACTCAGCGAGTACAAGCGTATTTGGCAGCTTAATTTTCGATTTTTTTAGTACATTTTTTTTGTTCTTTTTATGTTTTTATCTTGTTTATTTCACGACTTTCATGACCAGAGGATCAAACACCCCGCTGGTACCCCCGTTTGAAGATCCCGAATCCGCATTGAAAAGGAACAAAGGAAAGGACGTGGAGAGCTCGAGTACACCAAAGAAGTCACCTTTGTCCAATTTGAAGACTATTTTTGGGAAAAAGAAGAGCAGCAAATCAGGAGCATCCAGTGCCTCTTTGACAATCGAAGACCCAATTCAAGAAGATATCGAGTACGACCGAGGAAGAAGAGGATCCTACATACAAGCACGAAACCGATTCCGAGGAAGAGTTAGCTATCACAATGGCTAACATTGATGAAATCCCCATGGGAGAATGGAAGATGAGGATGCGCAACGACACTGGCCCGGGACTTGTGCAACCCGCAATTCCCGCGACTGCTACTTTCGAGCTAAAGGGTCATATCCTAGCTTTACTTAAAGAAATACCTTTTTATGGAAAAGACCATGAAGATGCCTACAAGCATTTGGACGAAGTCAATGATGTAGCTGATTACTTCAATGTTCCAAATGTGCCCCGCGAGACTCAGCTACTTTGTATGCTTCCGGTGACATTCAAAGGTGCTGCAAAAGACTGGCTCAAGTCACTTCCCCCCGAATCAGTCACCACTTGGGCCAAGATAAAAGAAGAATTCATTGATCACTTTTGCCCACCTTCCAAGATAGCCAAGTTGAAGAAGGCCATTGCTAACTTTGAACAACAAGCTGGAGAGTCGTTATATGAAGCATGGGAGAGGTACAAGAGCTTACTAAGAAACTGCCCACACCATGACCTAAACAGCCAGCAAGAAGTATCCATCTTCTATGATGGATTCAATGTCACAACCAGGCAGTTACTAGACTCGCAAGGCCCGCTCACAAAGAAGCCGCCCCCGGTGATCAAAGAATTGATTGAAGAATTCTCTAAACACTCTAGAGAATACCACAACCCTAGACATGATGTCACTAGGGGAGCCGCTTATGCAGCTACTGAAGACTTATCCGCGGTCATGGCTATGCTAAAAACCATGGATAGGAGGATGGATAAGATGGATCAAACGATCCATGCTATTCGGGTGGGTTGTGAAAACTGCAATGGGCCTCACCTAACTAGAGACTATGATTTAGATGAGAATGGCAACAAGAAGGTGCAAGTGTGTTACTCAAGTGGAGACCGATATGATGAAGACTGAAGCAAACAAAAGAAAGAGTGGCTCCCTTATGAAGAGTACAAGAAAGCCAATGAGGAAAGGTTTAGGCAAAAAGGGAGAGGGTTCTACCAAAAGGAGGAGTCGGTGCAAGAGAGGAAGCCAAGCTTGGAAGAAATGCTCACCAAATTTGTAGCTGCCTCAGAAAAAAGACATAGTGATCATGATGCTGCAATTCAAGAAACAAGGACCATGCTTAGGAACCAGCAAGCATCTATCCACAATATAGAAACGCAGCTTGGGCAACTTGCTCAACAAATCAACCAAAGGTCACCGGGCGAACTTCCTAGCAAAACTGAAAATAACCCTTGCAGGCCAATTGTCGACTAAAGGTGCTGCTGGAGCGTGGGAAGCAAGGGAATCAACCCTACATTCAATTTTAAGGAGAATCAAGTCAAAATCAAGTTTAATCTTACCTAATCTCTTGTTTGAACTATGTTTTTACCAATTGGTTTCATTTTTGTGCGTGTTTCTGCTGTAATCATGAGCTAAAAACTCATAACTTCTATTTAGGTAGATGAATTTGTGAACATGGATTGATTATTTGATTAGGATTAATTTTAATTGGTGATTATGTTTTATTAAGCTTGTTAAAGAACCTTATGTGTTAACAATAACTATTCTTCTGTTAATAAATCAGTAATTAAGTTGTATGAACATCTCTTAGTTGCTAATTTCATATGATTTACGTGACCACATAGTTGTATGTCTAGGAATAACGAATGTGAAACTAGAATTAACTTGAAGATAGGTAAGTTAATGTGTGAGCTTGTGTGATACACCATCAACAAGAGGTTAATTGAATCACCAATTTGATTAACTATTACAAGTCTTATTTAACCCGAATCAATAACTAGGAAATTCGTTGATTTAGACAACTGGCAACTGCTTGAGTTAATTTGTTTCCTAAGGATTAGTAATAGCGAACGTGGAACTAATCATATTAGTCGGTAGCCAATGAAGAATTAATCTGATACATCGAAATCATCCATGGGAACAAATGAGTCGAACCTAAACAGAAGTCCTCTTTATTATTGAATTTAGTTGATTTTTATTTGCTTAGCTCTTAGTTTCTTAGTTTAAGTTCTAGTTAATTGTTTAAGTTTCTAGTCTTGCAAAACTAGAGAAAACCCCCTTTCTATTACTTGTTTTATTTAGATAATATTAGCATCTATTTTAATTGTTACCGTTCCCTGTGTTCGATACCCTACTTACCTGAACTAAACTGCTAATCGATAGGTACACTGTCTTTCGTGTGTTTGTCTTTGTGTTTAAGTTAGTAGGATTAAAACTAGTTGGTTTTACACACATCATGCTCCCTCATCTCATCCTCTGGCTCCCAAGTCCATTTCGAGCCCTTGCGATGCTGTCATTTCACTTTCACCAACTTTACCCTCTTGTTCCTCAGATCCTTCGTCTTCCTGTCGAGGATGGCTACCGGTCGCTCGATGTAGTTCAGGTTGTCATCCACCTGAATATCCTCTAAAGGCACCACTACGGAGTCATCTACGAAGCACTTTCGTAGCTGGGAGACATGAAAGGTGTTGTTGATCTGACTAAGCTCGGCTGGCAGATCCAGTCGATACGCAACCCGGCCCACCCAAACCAATACCCTGAATGGACCAATGTATATAAGGCCCAATTTGCCCCGCTTCCTGAACCGGATGACACCTTTTCAAGGTGACACCTTCAGGAGGACCATATCTCCTACCTGAAACTTCATGTTTGATCATCGTCTGTCGGCGTAGCTCTTCTGCCGACTCTGGGTCGTCTGGAGATTGCTCCGGACCTGCTTGATCTTCTCTGTCGTCTTGAGTACCACTTCGGTACTCCCCATGACCCTTTGTCCAACATCACCCCAACATATTGGGGTCCTGTACTTCCTCCCATAGAGTATCTCGAAGGGAGGTCGGTCGATACTAGCGTGGTAACTATTATTATAGGAAAACTCTATAAAGGGAAGGTAGGTATCCCAATTACCATCGAAGTCTAAGATACACGCCCACGTCATATCTTCCAAACTCTGGATGGTCTGCTCACTCTGACCATCCATCTGCGGGTGAAAAGTCGTGCTAAAGTGCAGACGAGTACCCAACTCGTCATGAAATTTCTTCCAGAATGTGGAAGTGAACCGTACATCACGGTCAGATATCACGGAAATTGGCACCCCGTGTCGAGCCACTACCTCTCTAATGTAGATATCAGCCAACTTCTCGGTCGAAATGCTCTCCTAGATTGTAGTGAAATGGGTACTCTTGGTCAACCGATCCATGGTGACCCAAATCAAATCCACTCTTTGTGCGGTCCTGGGAATCTTTGTGATGAAATCTATAGTAATATTCTCCCATTTCCACATAGGGATATCCAACGGTTGCGTCTTGCCGTGAGGTCTCTGGTGCTCGGCCTTGACCTTCCTGCAAGTCAGGCATCTCTCAGCATACCAGGCTACATCCCGCTTCATGCAGGGCCACCAGTAATCAGGGCGAAAATGTCATTTTAAGGGTAAAGTTTACCCGTTTATAGCCATCCTTAATGGGTTTCGCTCAAACTGTAACTCTTTAGGACCTAGATCTTGGTCTACAAAGCATCAATGCTCCAAAATAATGCTTACAAACTGAGATCTGGGCCTTTGACACTACATGAATACGTAAAGCTTCCACCTTTCTCTCCATGCATGGCCTTTTGGAGCTTAAAAGGCCAAAATGACATCCTATAGCTTGCATGGGGCATCAATGGCCATAAAGTTTGCACCTTTATGCCATGAACTCCCTCCATGGTTCCAGATCTAATGATATACTCACTTGCGACGTCCATTTCATCAAAGGTCATGCTTCTTGGACAAAAAATCCCATAAAATGATAATAAAGAGATCTAAGAATTTACTAAGCAAGTTTGAGACTTGCTTACAAGAAAATGATGAGAATGAAATGGTGTATTTGGATCTACTAGCTTCTTCTTGAATCCCCAAGCTTCTCCTTCCTTCACAAGCTTCAAACACACAAGATTCATTCAAAAATATCTCATAAGCTCATACAAAGCATTAGGGTTTCATGGCTAGGTTTTGGGATGACGGAGGCTGTAAATGAGGCCAACCTTTAGAGGTTAAGGTGTTTAAATAGGGTGCTAAACCCTGAAAATTAGGGTTTCATTCTAGCAGCCCTACTTGTCGAGTTGAGGCTCTCAACTCGTCGAGTAGGCTTTCCAACCCGCGTCCTAATCCGTTCGTACTCAGCGACTTTGGGTCCTCCAACTCGTCGAGTTTCAATATAAAAATGAATAAATTCTTGAATTTAATACATACCAGGAATCGAGCGCTACACATCCAGAACTTAGTTATGAATGTCACCAAACTTTGGTGACCAGATCATGTTCATGAAATAACACGATTCGTCGTCCTTAAGTTCAAACTATTTATCCATTCCTCTCAAAGCTTCGACTATAACATGTTCTTATTTTATTTCTTCTAACTGAGCTTCTCTTATTTGTACATTAATATTGGAATGGATAGTCAGAGTCAATGCTTTCACCCTTCATGGTTTTACATTTTCCTTGTGACTTAATGCGTCTGCTATGACATTTTCCTTGTCGGGATGATAACGTACTTCACATTCATAATCATTTAGCAGTTCCACCTATCTTCGTTGTCTCATGTTCAACTCTTTTTGATTGAAAATATGTTGAAGACTTTTACGGTCGGTAAAAATAGTACATTTGGTACCATACAAATAATGTCTCTAGATTTTCAAGGCCAAGACTACTGCTCCTAACTCAAGGTCGTGAGTCGTATAATTCACATCGTGAACATTAAAGAAATCACCTTTTCTCTTTGCATTAAAACACAACCCAATCCTTGGTGAGATGCATCGTACTATACGACGAAGTCTTTTGTCCCTTCTGGGAGGGATAGGATAGGGTGTTGCACAACATGTTTTTCAATCTCTGGAATGCAACTTCCTGTTTATCTTCCCAATTGAACTTTGCTTCCTTCTGCGTAAATGTAGTGAGAGGCTTAGCTATCTTGGAGAAGTTCTCAATGATAGCCAACAAGGCCTAAAAATTGGCGTACTTCTGTCGGTGTTTTAGGTGTTTCCCAGTTCTTGATTGCTTCGATCTTTGCGGGGTCCACGTGTATTCCCTTATTACTCACCACATGCCATAAGAATTGTACTTCCCTGATCCAAAAATCGCATTTGGAAAATTTTGCGTATAATTTCTCTTTTCTTAGCACTTCCACTATTAGTTGTAGGTGTTGGACGTGCTCTTCTTTAGTTCTTGAGAATATCAGAATATTGTCAATGAATACGATCACAAACTTATCTAGATATGGTTTACACACACAGCTCATGAGATCCTTGAATAATGTTGGGGCATTGGTTAATCCAAAGGGCATAACTAGGAATTCGTAGTGACCGTACCTAGTGCTAAATGCGGTCTTCAGAAAATCTTCCTCCGGTACTTTGAGTTGGTAATACCCCGATCTCAGATCTATCTTTGAGTAGTATTTGGATCCCAGGAGTTCATCAAACATATCATCAATTCTCGGGAGCGGATAACGATTTTTTATTGTTAATTTGTCCAGTTCTCGATAATCAATACACATCCTGAAAGATCCATCATTCTTCTTGACAAATAAGATTGGTATTCCCCATTGTGAGAAGCTTGTTCTAATGAAGCATTTATCAAGAAGTTCATGTAGTTGACATTAAATCTCTTGTATTTCAGAGGGTGCCAATATGTAGGGGGATTTAGCCAACGGTGCTACTCCTGGAATTAGGTCAATTCGAAATTCGACTTGACGAGTTGGTGGTAATCTGGGTTGATCTTCGGGAAATACGTCAGGATAATTACATCCATGAGGTATATATTTGATCTCCTTTGTTTATTTATTCTTATTCACAATGTGTGCTAAGAAAGCATAATACTTTTTGTATAAGTACTCCTGGGCTTTAGTACAACAAAATAAGTTTCAAATTTTGCCCTGGCTTATCACCATAAACAGTCATGGTCTCTCCGTTAGTAGGTTCAGTCATACTGCTTTCTCATAACATAATATTTTCTCATGATGAGGCGACAACCAATCCATACCTATAATAATATCAAAACTTTCTATTGGAATTGGCATGAGATCTATTGGGAATGATCTATCGTTCAGACTTATACGATAATTCTTAAATATTTTAATAGTGCTTTCTATCTCACCGTTCGCTACTTCTACTTCATAAGCTACATCTAACTTATTAGACTCGTGAATTAATAGTCATTTAAAAGATGGAGTTACAAAACTTCTATCAGCACTATAGTCAAAGAGTACTGTAGCATATAAGCTTCTTAAATTTTGGACAATTATTCCTGTAGTGCCCCGTTTCTCTGCATTTGAAACATGCCCTTCCTCCTCTTGAGTTTGTTCCAGTATTCTTTTTCTGAATTGTGTTTACAATTGACGGGTTTTTGCAATAAACTATGATGTAGACTTTCTTGTTGCATTTTGAACAACGGAAACATTCCCCAAAGTAATGTCGATTGCATTTGTTTCACATTGGTTTGTTTCCATAATACACCTTTTGTTGGGCCATGACGGGAGTTGGGGCTATTGCATACGCCTTTTCTGTTTGTTGTCGTCGGTTCCCATTATTAAACCTTCGCTTGTTGTTGTGATTATTGACCTTTGGGGTTTCCACCTTGGCTACCATTTTTCATTGTTCCACTTTGTTCTTTTTCAATTGAAGTGTGGGGTGTTCTGCACTATGGTAAGTAGTAGGTCTTGATGAGAGGACCATTCCTTTTATCTGAGGTGCCAAACCCCAAAAGTAGCATTTTACCTTCTTGCTCTCCGGGCTCATCATGATTGGATATAGAAGTGCAAGGTCTTTGAACCTAGTGGTGTATGATTTGATATCTGAACCTTTCATTTTTAGGCTTCACAACTCATTCTCTAAAATTTGCACTTCGTCCCTTGGACAATATTCTTCTATTAGCACTGCTTTTATGTCTTCCCATGGTATTGATTTTGCAACCGATACACCCAAGGTTTTAACGTGATTGTTCTACCATTTTAAAGCCTCGTCCACAAAGGTACATGCCACAAATCGTACTTTGCTATTTTCAATGCAATAACAAACTTTAAACATAGCTTTGACCTTCTCGATCCATCGGGTTAAACCTACAACCCCTTCGTTTCCATATAGATTTCTTGGCTTGCAGCCCATGAATTCTTTGTAGGTGCAAGGTTTCTGGGGTAATTCGGGGTCTGGATTGGAACCACTACTCTGACCAATGCCATCCATGACACATTTTGCAACCAATTGCTTTAATTCTGCCGAGCTTTTAGGTATGTCCCCCTCAGGTGAGGGTGATCTTGGTTCCTCTAGTTCTGAGGTTTCAACTACTGGAGTTTCCACTGGATGTGTTTTCTTGGATTGGCCGGTATATTTTAGCTTAGAATTTTTGTCCCCTTAGGATTCAATCTGGGACTCTTCCTTGGCGGCATTATTTGATTCCTATTATGGTTAGTAGAAGAAGGTAAGTTTATGTCGTTGTGTTAGTCATTTATAGCACTATTATTTAAACGGTTGTTTTAACAAAAACAACAACAAAAGAATAATGGTTTATAAGTCTATAAAATACTTTTAATTGAATACACCATACTTTTCTTTTTATCAAGTCATAACAAGTTAATACGAGCATCATATTTCATACATAAAATATGATACATCATTCATTACCGTCAAAATTTTAATAAAAACACACCATACATATATCTTACAATGTCCTAAATTTCATAAATAAAGCTAGGTAATCCTAATTCATATTTGATTTTGAAATTCTACCCAAAATTGACTAGACTACATAACTCTTGTCCAAGGTTCTAAATAACGTAAGGCGTGACTTGGCGGCAATGTCAAGCCTCAAGCTTTTCCGAGCCTTGGCGAGTCACTATGTTTGTAAGGCGTGACTTAAGGCGGCAATTTTCTATATAATTAATATTTTTATATGTATTTTCAACTATTATTCATTTTTATACAAATATATGAGTTAAGGCGGCGTTTTGGCAAAGCTTGGCGGCATGTGCAAGCCTTGGAGTTGTGGCGTGCCATGGCGGAGCCATGGCGAGCTTTTTAGAACCTTGCTCTTGTCCGCTTCATCACCCTTTCGTTACCATCATAGTACATCACATTGCTTACTGCGACCCCCAGCCGAGTTCTTGGCTCGAAACATCTACTCAACCTTTTCCTCCAAAAGTCGGTTGCTTTCTTCCACTCTATGGGCCACTGAGAGGGCGATCTGGTTCTGCCTTTCCGCTTCTGTAACCCTCATATCTAGATGCATCACTCGACTGCGATAGTAGTCCATGCGTTGGCGGAGGTTCAATTGGGGAGAAGACCAACTCTACTAAGTAAACCTCCACAAAACAATGGACTACTATCGCAGTCGAGTGATGCATCTAGATGTGAGGGTTACAGAAGCGGAAAGGAAGAACTAGATCACCCTTTTACTGACCCATATAGTGGAAAAGAGCAACCGACTTCTAGAGGAAAAGGTTAAGCAGATGTTTTGAGCCAGGAACTCATATGGGGGGTCGCAGTAAGCAAGGTGATGTACTATGATGGTAACGGAAGGGTGATGAAGCGGACAAGAGTTATGTAGTCTTGTCAATTTTGGGTAGAATTTCAAAATTGGATATGAATTAAGATTATCTAGCTTTATTTATGAACTTTAGGACGTTGTAAGATATATGTATGGTGTATTTTTATTAAAACTTTGACGGTAACGAATGATGTAACATATTTTATATATGAAATATGATGCAAGTATTAACTTATTATGACTTGATAAAAAGAAAAGTATGGTGTATTCAAATAAAAGTATTTTATATTCTTATAAATCATTATTCTTTTGTTGTTGTTTTTGTTAAAACAGTCGTTTAAATAATAGTGCTATAAATGACTAAAACAACGACATAAACTTACCGTCTTCTACTAACCATAACAGGAATCAGAAATTGTCGCCAAAGAAGAGTCTCAGATTAAATTCTAAGGGGACCAAAAATTCTAAGCCAAAAACTACTGGCTAATCCAAGAAAACACGTCCAGCTGAAACTCTAGTAGTTGAAACCTCATAACCAAAGGAACCAAGATCACCCGCACCTGAGGAGGAGCTACCTAAAATCTCGGCAGAATTAGAGCAATTGGTTGTAGAACGCATCATGGATGACATTATTAAACACAACAACTACACCAAAAAAGACTACGAAGAAGGGTAATAGTGGATTCGGTATTGGTCAGAGTAGTTGTTCCAATCCAGACCCTGAAGGACCCCAAAACCTTGCACCTACAAAGAATTCATGGGCTGCAAGCCAAGAAATCTATATGGAAACGGAGGGGTTGTGGGTCTAACCTTGTGGATCAAAAAGGTCGAAGTTGTGTTTGAAATTTGTTATTGCACTAAAAATAACAAAGTATGATTTGTGGCATGTACCTTTGTGGATGGGAATTTAACATGGTGGAATAATCACGTTAAAACCTTAGGTGTATCGGTTGCAAACTCAATATCATGTGAAGACATGAAAGCACTGCTAATAAAAGAATATTATCCAAGGGACGAAGTGCAAATTTTAGAGAATGAGTTGTGGAACATAAAAATGAGAGGTTTATATATCAAATCATACACCACTAGGTTCAAAGACTTTGCGCTTCTTTTTCCAACCATAGTGAGCCCAAAGAGCAGGAAGGTGAAACGCTGCATTTGGGGTTTGGCACCTCAGATAAAATGAATGGTCCTCTCATTAATACCTACTACTTACCATAGTGTAAAACACCTCACGCTTCAATTTACAAAGAACGAAGTGGAACAAGGAACAATAGTAGCCAAGGTGGAAACCCCGAAGGTCAATAATCACAACAACAAGTGAAAGTTTAATAATAGGAACCAATGACAACAAAAGAAACAACAAACAAAAAAGGTGTATGCAATAGCCCCAACTCCCGTCATGCCCCAACAAAAGGTATATTCTGGAAACAAACTGATGTGTAACAAATTCAAACGACATCACTTTGGGGAATGTTTTCATTGTTCAAAATTCAAAAAGAAAGGCCACACCGCATGTTATTGCAAAAACCCGTCAATGGTGAACACAATTCAGAACAAGAAAATCGGAACAAGCTCAGGAGGAGGAAGGGCATGTTACAAATAACCTAATTAGAGATTGATCGTATATGAGGGGAGTATTTCAACAACACACCTGAGCTTGTTCTAGTATTCTTGTTCTGAATTGTTTTTACCATACCTTAGGTTATATATATATATATATATATATATATATATATATATATATACTTTTGTGATCAGGTTATTATGTTTTTTTAACTAATAATTATATAATTTCATTAACATGGTTTTTCCACCATTTATGTCAATGTACTTTCCTTTTACGCTTAAATATGTTGAATATCATTTTTTATCATATTACGCTTAAATATGTTGAATATCATTTTTTATCATATAATATCCTTTTATATATATTAAACAAGCTCAAACTTATATATGACAAATACCATAATCTTTATAAATCATTAAATAGATTTGCACCATTATAGCATTCTACTTATAATCTTGTAAATGCTCTTAATATTCATATTAATATTGCACAACAAAGTATAAGTATATTATTGTTTAGCAATCTACTTTAACTTGTATGGTTTATTAATGATGTATTACATTTTAGATTGTTATTTCATAAGCTTTTGACCAGTAACAAGTATGACGCATTTTAACGTATAAAAACTTAAAAATCATTACAACTTCGATAGAAACGCATGTATTTTCCCCAAAATATAAAAACTGTAAAAGAGGGGCTGTATAAACTCACATTCGATGCGTGATCTCGATCTAGGTTCGTTTTGGTGAAGCTTCACTTGAGAAACCGCATCTTGACGTCTTTTTGAGTTAAAATAAACTATAAGGACTGTCTTGTAATATTTTCAAACTAAATGGTCTATTTTGCAGTAAATTAAAATGACAGGGTTGTTGTGTTCAATTTTTAGAAACACTAGGGGACATTTTGGTAATAATCTAAATTAAAAGGGTTGTTTTACATCCACAATATAACTTAAAGGGACAATTTTTGTCCAAAATTAAATCAAAATGGACAATTTTGATCTTTTAAAACAATGTAGGACCATTTTTGTAATGACTTAATCAAATGAGACTTTATTTAATTAAACTTATACATTTAAGGGGTTGTTTTGGGCCTTGTAATAAAATATAAGGATTGATCCGATCAATTAGACCAACATAATTGAAAAAAAGGGGGGGGGGGGTATTTCTTCGTTTCTCGTTTGATCAAAGAAGGAAAGTGAATGCAGGCAGGAACAAGGTGTTCGATTAAGAACAGAAGGGAGGAAACCGAAGGCAGCAAGTTGCTCTGGTGGTCCCTTGGTTGTCTTTCTTCCATCCGACAAAAAACGCGAATAAGGGAGGAGGGGAATGGAGTGAAGACAATCGACGGCGGTGAAGTGTTTGGATGTTTCTGATCGACTGGAACAAAATAGAGAAAGAGGGAGTTGGTTTTTCCGACGCGACTCACTCGACAGCAAAACCCCATCGGAGGTTGTTAGTATCGACCAGAGGTAGCAGTTAGGCAGGGGAAGTGTGAGGTAGCAGTTAGGCAGGGGAAGTGCTGGTGGTGGCCAATCACAAAGGATGGGAGGCAAAGGCGACAGTTGGTGCTTGTAGTTGTTGTATGCGGTGGCGAGGAAGGCTGCTCCGATGGCCTCCTTGGTTATGATCGACTCCGATTCGACAACAAAACTTGACAATAAAAAGGGGTGAACGAAATCAGAAGCAGGTGGGTTTGTTGTGGTGTTGACGGGAAGCGAGGGAGAAAACGGGTGAGAGTTGTTTCTTTGGACGACAATAGTCGCCGGTTCTCCTCCTTCTTTGGTCAGTGATCAAGAAAAACGGGAAGAATGGTGTTTGACATTCCATTGAAGAAGATGGAAGAAACAAGAATGAAACTAAAAAAAATGTAGGGAGAGATGAGGGTACAGAGGGAAATGTTAATGAAAAAAAATGTGTACCTTCACCTTTACGCTTGATTGAATTTGGAAGTCAAGTCGACTTTAGTTGAGATATTTTAGACAATAGAGTATTTAATGTATATTTAGACTTTAGTGAATAAATAATCATTTGTTTTCTCGGTTTTGGTGTTTATCAATCTCGGCATGTAAATTTTTTTTATAAACATACCTCCTTATTGTCCCTGTCGTGATTCCAAAATTAAGGCGAAATTAAATTTCGATATACGGAACTCCGAGAAATAGCGTTTAATGTATCGCAATTAATTGCTCCAGATTCGACAGATTTTACAAATCTTCGTGAACCCTAAACTTAAGCATCTACTATGTCATGAACCCAGTAGATTGAAGAAACCTATAGAGTAGAGACAACTAATGAGCTATCATGGATCTACTCGCGAAACTTTAATAAGTTTCATCCTAACACATAACAAATCACGTTTTTCTTGTCAATCTCGTGTGTATGTCCACCGAAAGTCCAATATTATTGTTTATATGAAATGATTTTGTCTGTATCACGCCACGTCATTGTATGACCCCCTTTCACTAACAAAATAACCGTGAACGATCAATCTTTTCTCATTGATTTATTGCCAATTCCGAGCAGGAGATTTGACATTATCATAGGTATGAATCGACTATCTCATCATTACGTCTAGATTTGTACTATGAGAAAAATGTATGACTAGACCTACCCAACGAGAAAACCATGGTCATATACGATGACAGGACAGGGAAAAACCTAAAGTTTCCTTCCTGTTCTAAAAATCAAATGATGGACTGTTGTGAACTTCTCTACTCATCGTGACTTAATCAAATGCGAAGGATTTGATAAAATGTGTATAACTTAATTAGATATGAAGGATTTGATTAAATGTGGAAGATTAAGTGAAGACTTCTTCCCAAGAAATGCACATTGAAATTTTAACAACAAAAGAATTTATGTTGGCTACTATCGGAGATCCATCAGGAACTTCTCGAAGATACTACAACCCCTACCTGTATTGACACCAAAAAGAAAACAAGGTCCAACTGGGAAGATAAACAAGAAATTGCATTCCAAAAGTTGGAATGATTATTGTGTAACGCACCAATCATATCCTTCCATAAAGATCAAATGTGGCCGCCGACTGTCTTCACTCCGTTCCTCCCCTCCCTTCTTCGTGTTTTCTACCGGACGAAAGAAAGATAACCAAAGGACCGCCAAAACAACTTTGATGCCTTCGATTTCCTCCCTTTTGTTCTTAATCGAACACCACCGAGCCACTACCATCGTTCCTGCTTGCATTCACTTTCCTTTTTTATCAGACGAGAAACGAAGGAATATCCCCCCCCCCCTTCCCTTTCAATTGTGTTGGTCTAATTTACTAGATTAGTTCGTATATTTTTTTACAAGGACCAAAACAACCCCCAAATGTATCAGTTTAATCAGATAAAGACTCATTTGATCAAGTCATTACAAAAATGGTCCCTATATTGTTTTAAAATATCAAAAATGTCAAGTTTGATTTAATTTGGAACAAAAACTGTCCCATTAACTTATATTTTGGATGTAATACAACCCTTTTAATTTAAATTATTACCAAAACATCCCCTAGTGTTTCTAAAAATTGAACACAACAACCCTATCATTTTAATTTACTGCAAAATAGCCTATTTGGTTTGAAAATATTACAAGCCAGTCCTTATAGTTTATTTTAACTCAAAAAGACGTCAAGATGTGGTTTCTCACATGAAGTTTCACCAAAATGAACCTACATCGAGATCACATACGACCCCTCTTTTACAATTCTTCATATTTGGGGGAGAATACATGTGTGTCTATCGAAGTTTTAATGATTTTCAATTTTATACATTAAAATGCATCATACTTGTTATTGGTCAAAAACTTATGAAATAGCAATCTAAAATGTAATAAATCATTAAGAATCAATACAAGTTAAAGTAGATTGCTAAAAAATAATGTACTTATACTTTGTTGCGAAATACTAATATGAATATTAAGAAAAATTACAAGATTACAAGTAGAATGCTATAATTGTGCAAATCTATTTAATGATTTATAAAGATTATGATGTTTATCATATATATAAGTGTAAGCTTGTTAAAAATATAGAAAAAGATATTATATGATAAAAAATGATATTCAACATATTTACGCATAAAAGGAAAGTACATTGACATAAATAGTGGAAAAACCAAGTTTATGAAATTATATAATTATTAGTTAAAATTATCAAATTTAACTTTTAATATATAAAGTTGTGTAAAAATAAATGCAAATATTTATTAATATCTTTTTATACTAGCTATAAAAATATAACTCATTTTTACTAAAGTACAAATGTTTGTTGCATAAAATAACATGCTTAACTTCAAGATTTAAGAATCGTTAATTATGATATATTGTATCGTATCAGTAATGTGACTTATTAATTCTATGGAAGTTGTTGGTTCCACGTTGGATGGAACCTAGGAACTATTATGAAAGGAGTCGTTATGCTTCCCGAATTTTATCGTAACAAGCAATAAAAATTTGAAAATCCTTTAAGTCTTCCGAATCTCAAATACTAAAAGACTTAAATCAAAATCATTCATAAGCATCAAAGAGTTATATAAGTATTCAAGAGTCTTATATCGGAAAGTTTAAGATTATGATGCCTATACGCATCGTTAGGATCCAACACGCACGGGACTTCCTATATGAGATATGTTTGTTTTTAACAGCCATAAGAGCTTAGATCATTTCCTAAGCTATGGATTTTAAGAATAGAAATGGTAAAACATTTCTTGTTTTAAATATTTATTTCATTTTATGCTTCATAACACGAACACTTGATGTATAAATACTCATATATCATTATTTTTGAAACATCATAACCATGTTCCATAAATTATAAAATGAGTCTTTTTAACATAAAAACACATATATATACCTCTAGAAATCATTTTATTTAGAATTTTACCATAATATTATTTATAGGTATATTTAGTGACTATATTTCAAAATTGATATATAGGTATGTAATATGTCATAATAAAGCTTTAAATGACATACCTTACATATTATAACATAAAGTGTACATATAACTTAGAATGATATTTATTTATATAAAAATAATATTTATATAAATAAAGCTTCTAAATACACATGATTGTGTAATCATGACATAAAACATAAATAAAGATCAAATTGCATATATGACATTATTTAAAACTTATAGATGACTTACATAAGTAAAAATAAAATGACAAATAAATTTATAAACGACAAACATACCAGTACATAATTTTTGTCATATAGATGTCATATATGTTTGTGTGTATTCTCCCCATAAATAGTTTCAAAATGTAAAAGGGGTCATGGAGACTCACCTTTAAAGGGTAAATTCGATTTGTTCGGAGCTGGTTCTTTTTAGAGAAGCTTCATTAGAGACACCGCAAAATAACCATTCTTGAACTTTGAAACATTTTCGGATCTGTTTTGTAATATTTTAAACTAAAGGGACTATTTTTGTAATGATTTAAATCAAAATGCTGATTTTAAATCTTGAAAAATAACCATTCTTGAACTTTGAAACATTTTCGGATCTGTTTTGTAATATTTTAAACTAAAGGGACTATTTTTGTAATGATTTAAATCAAAATGCTGATTTTAAATCTTGAAAAATAGGCGTAAGGCTGATTTGGTTAAAATATACAAATGGAGGGAGGGTTGTTTTGGTTAAATTAATACAACTATGGGGCTGATTTGGTCTTATAAAACAATGAAGGACTGATTTGTCGCATTAAAACAAAAGAAGGGGGTGTTTTTGGTCAAATAAATAAATAAAAGAGGGGTTAGGGCTTTGAGTCCTTTTGTCTTCGTCTGATTGGAGAGAAAGGGAACGAACGAAAGCAGCAACAATTTGTCCCATGATTGCAGATCAATCGCAAGGGGAAGGGAGCACCTCCGGTGCTTGAATGGACAGGAGAAGGAAGCAGGACGGAAGCAGCGAAGCTGCTCTTCCTCTACTCCGACAGTGAGATGCGAGGGGAAGAGATGACTGTTCCGAGTGAAGCAATCAAGCAGCAATCAGCAACTCCGGTGAGGATTTTGGCAGCGACATTCGACAGAAAGGAGGATGGGCGAGGGGGCTGCTCCGGCAACCTCCTAAGTTTTTTTTTTTTTTTTTTTTCGATCTGGTAGCACACACGCAGGGGAGGGGAGGGCAGCAGAAGAAGTAACGATCCATGGGTGTTTAGTTGCTTCGATTGACATAAAACAAAGAGCAAAAACGGGGTTGATTTCCTTCCAAATTGGCAGCAAAAGGGGAGGGTTTTATGTGATTTACCTCACTCGAAAACAGCCTCTCTTTTGGTGTTGTTATACTCTTCGATGGCAGCAGCAAAACCAAAGGGAAGAGGGGCGTTTGAGGCCTATTTATATCACCAAAAGAAAAAGGAAAGGAGCTGGAAACAAAGGGACAAACAACCTCCTTTTTGGCTTCTCGGCTTAGGCTTCAAAGAGAAGAAATGGAAAGAGTTCTCTAGAGTTTGAGTGGGGAAGAAAGTGAGTGAGCTTGCTATGATTGAATGCAATAAGTGCAGGGTACTTAATCATGATCTCATGAAATGATTGTGAACCAAAAAGAGATATGGAAGGACGATTGTAATATTTCTATGTGTGTTTTGGTGTTTTTTTGTGAGTGAATTGGAGAATTTATGGATAAGCACATCACGTGGTTATGAACTTACGACGGAAGAAATGTGAGCGATATAAGTATACCATAAAATCTTAGGCCGTGGCTGCGAACATATTATTTATTTTATGTTATTATAACATTTATTATTTATTTTATGTTATTACAACATCAAATAATATGTTATAACATTTTTTATTTTTTATTACTTTTATTTTATTTTTTGATTTTTTTAAATAATTATAAAAAACAAATAAATTAATATAGCATGATATTTTAATAAATAGTAAATTAAACATAATATTTAAAATAAAAATTACAACAAATGAAAAAAACATTTAAAAACTTAAAAGAAAAATTACAATTTTTTCTCTAGTTTATTCATTTTCGTGACCATTATAGATGTAATCCGTCAAGTCTTCAAGAAGTCATCTGTGTTTTTGTGGGTCTTGAATATCAACCACTCTATGTAAATATTTCATTATCCCTAGTTGAAATTGCATGTGTCTTGGTTCCGTAGGCGAATATACTGCAATATTGTGTCCTTTATTTTTTACCATCATGTTATGCATTATGATACATGCATACATGATATCTCGTAAAGTATCTAACTCATAAGGTCGTGTCACATGTTCAACTATATGTCATTTTGATTTCAAAACTCCAAAAGCACGTTCAACATCCTTACATGTTCCTTCTTGTCGTCTCATGAAAAATTTGTCTCTTGGGTTTATTGGGTGTCGAAATGCCTTCACAGATGTGGAATATGGTGGATATATTTCATTTGTAAGGTAATACCCAAGCTTATATTCATTTTCATTCACTATGAAAGGAGCATTCAGT
Source organism: Lactuca serriola (assembly GCF_051521515.1). Lineage (NCBI taxonomy): Eukaryota > Viridiplantae > Streptophyta > Magnoliopsida > Asterales > Asteraceae > Lactuca > Lactuca serriola. The sequence continues at coordinate 10,897,378 of NC_136415.1, read as the reverse complement.
GTCTTTCCTGACAAAAGATCCTCGAATATTGGCGACTGATCGAGAACGTTGATGTCGTTGTTGGAACCCGCAACCCCGAAATAAGCATGTCAAATCCATAAATCTTGGGAAACAATAGCCTATAATACCAACGAAGGCGCTCCATGATGACCGCTTGCATACTGGCCTTTCCACGCCACGAGACAATTTCTCCAGTTCTAGTGTGTGCAATCAATGCTTCCAAGCATACACGGAAAACCATGTCTTTCTTCATGCGCTGCATATCGTTGTTGCATATCATGCAACAAAGGTTTGCGCAAGTATTTGTCACCGAAGGTTTCGACAACACCTCTTGCTAATCTATACAAACTTTCTTGTGTGGTTCTCTCATACATTCTCATATAATCGTCAACAGAATCAGGCGGCTCCCCCCATAGCCATAAGCTTAACTACAACAACACATTTCTGCAATCCTGTGAATCCTTGTTTACCTCTAGCATCATATCTTATTTGGAAAAAATTTTACCTAAATATATATCAAACAGTTAAAAATTGTGTTTGTTTTATCTAAAAGCGACATCTATAAATTAAAAAACTAGAAAGAAATGATACCTTTCTTCCAAGGCGTTGGCTATCCTTTCAAACACATTTTTTCAAAAACGAAACCTTCTTTTGAAATCGTTTGGCTGGTAGACACAATTATCCACAAAATAATTGTTAACTAGACGTCTATGCCCTTCCTCACAGTCTCTATTAACGTCACACGTCGTGTGAGTAATGAAGCTGGATCTGGTTGTAGTACCATGTTCATATAATACAGGTATAAGCCGTGTTAACGGCGTAGTTTGGGTTCCACGTCGGAATAACGCGCCTGGGTGTTACCTATACCTACTCGTATAAGGAGATTTAGGGAACACATAGATAATTTTTTATTTAAGATCATTCACATGTTTATGTATGCGTGTGTGTGTAATAGGCATCGAAATAGGAGGTAAAGGTAGGTATCATCAAATCAATTTTTCTATCCTAGGTGGACTTGAAAGGCTTCCATATATTATTGGTACTAATTCCTACATATATACACAAATATATAAGTTTTTGACATTTGAATTCAAATATATATACATATAATGTATAAGTATTATTTTATGGATTATATATATGTATATGAATGTATCTCGTGTATGACAAGCGTGAGAGTAAAAAATTTATCATTTATGTCAAATTTTTGGACTTAGAATATATATATATATATATATATATATATATATATATATATATATATAGAGAGAGAGAGAGAGTTAAGTTCAAATAAGAACACTATTTAATGTGAAAACATAAGAACACTACTTTATGTTACTATTCTACTATGAGTTTAATATGTATACTATTGTACTAATTATAATATGAATATATTCAATTTTATATTTGCTATTTTACTATATATATATATATATATATATATATATATATATATATATATATATATATATATGTGTGTGTGTGTGTGTGTGTAGTGATTTAATAAATTCTAATGTGAATGTTAAATATGTGAGTGTTCATATATTCGGTGATGAATAATGTCATAAAGTTATACATACAAAATTTTAATGTGAATATTAATGTATGATTATTCGTATATTTGTTAATGAATAATGTCATATCGTTGTATATACAAAATTCATAGTAGAATAGTAACATAAAGTAATGTTCTCACGTTCTCACATTAAATACTGTTATCATTTGAACTTAACCCTATATATATATATATATATATATATATATATATATATATATATATATATATAGGAGTAGGATCGATTGAGAACACTTAAAAGGTTGAGAACGCGAGAACACTTATCAGTCAATCATTTTATTAGGGTGTTTAAGTAAATTTGTATTTAATATAATTTTTAATTAATATAATACAATTAATAATCAATATATTATCCATTATTATTTACCTATAATTAAGGGATATTCCATAGTTATCATTGAATTGAAGATACGGTTTTCAATATATGATTCGTGATTTAGTCAATCGACAATTGTATCTGTAACATCGATTGTAGTTGAAGATAACAATGTAGGAATTTGTTAACCCAAATTTTCGATGTCAGACTGTTTTGATTACAATAGCGATGATACCTAACATGATGATCATTATGGCGACGAAACATTTGACAATAATCAATATCATGAAGATGATTTCTATCATTCGGATGATCAATACAGCGGAAGAATTCAATTATCTGATAATGCTAGTGAAGGTAACAATATCAACATCTTTTAAATACAGTTCGTGTATTACAATCAGCATTGAATTTATGTATATGATGAATAAGACGTGTCATTTATTCAGTACATATTTGTATACGATTAATCATATATGTTTTATGTATTAATTAGTTAATGCTGGTGTATATCACAAATTGTTGTACATTGTTTCGTAAGTTTAAAACAATGTTTCTTAAGTTTGATAAGCATTGGTGATTATGCGTAACAATCATATATGATAATTATTTAAATCTTTTGACATAGTTCTGTGTATTTTAAAATGAGTAAACACTTCAATTTTGATTACCGTTTCACACATGTTGATTATGATTAGAAAATTGTTTAGTTTATGAATACGTAATTGATCTAAATTTATATTATGTCTCTCATGTCGCATTATTGTTTTTTTTTGTCTAAAAAAATAGGTACAAATCGAACTGATTCTGGAGAGGAATCATTCAATAGTAATGTTGTTGACTCGCTTGGTGGGAAAACCAAGTTGTGGAAACCTATTGTTCCTAAAGAATTTATGCCAGATGTAGATGCTACTTATCAATCATTAGAGGAGGCGGTTGAAATGTATAAATTATATGCATATAAAGCAGGTTTTGGTGTCAGGTTAAATACAGTAACGAGGTTTGGTGACAAAACCATTAAAAAAGGTATGTAGTGTGCAACAAAATGGGTAAAATACCTAACAGATCAACTGAAACTTTGGATCTTGAAGGAACTGGAAGGAATAAACGAAACTCAAACTTCAGAATCACGAACAGCAAGGCATTGATAAAGTCTGAAAGGTTACATATGCGAACTAGTGCTTGTAAAATATATGAGTTTGAAGAGATGCACAACCCCCCCCCCCCCCCCCCCCCCCCAGAAACTAAAGAAGAAAGACGGTATTCCAAATGTGCACGACGACTTAGTTATAAAGACAAGGAGTTTATAGTGCGTTCTTCAACATCTAACATTGGCGCAACAAAGGCACATAAGTTACAGGCTAGTTTGCAAGGAGGATCTGAAAACGTTGGCCCTGAAGCAATTGATTATAAAAAATTTAGAAGGAAGATGGAAAACATTATATGTGACAAGGATGCACAGCTGGTTGTTGACAAAATGAACATGAGGAAAGATGAGTTACCTAACTACACATTTGAGTATAAATGTGTTGATAGTGTGTTAAACGCAATGTTTTGGGCGGATGAAACCGATAAGTTATATTACAAGGAGTTTGGAGATGTGATCTCATTTGATGCTACATTCCGAACAAATAAGTATGGTCTTATAGTTTTCTATTTTTTTTCTTTAAATATGAGTATTGATGTTTTTTGAGTTTATAATAACTGTTGAATTTGTTTTTAATTAACTTTTTAATACATATATGGAATGATTTTTGTGACGTTTACAACCATTGATAACCACAAACGTTCAATAAACATTGGAGCAGGTTTGTTAAGCAACGAGTCAATAGAATCTTATCGTTGGTTGCTTGAAGCTTTTTTTTAAAGCACATGGAAAACACCCTCAATTAGTTTTAACAGACCAAGATCCAGCAATTCTACAGGCCGTTGAAGCAATATTACCTAATTCTAATCACCGCTTATGTATGTGGCACATTATGAAAAAACTACAAGCTAATTAAGGTGTGTATATTTTATTCATAGTTAACATAGAACATGTTTTATTCAACAATGATTAAAACAATTTACGTATTTTTAAAAATGATTAGCATAGATATTGTTTATTCATAGATAATCTTATAAAATTCTAATGTTTTTTTTAGGTTTCAGCGGATTTTCTGAAAAACACTGATTTTCAAAAGCGTTTTACTAAGCTTGTTTGGAATATCTACATCGAGCCTAAAGTCTTTGAATCAAGGTGGAAACTGCTTATGAGAAAATTCATACAAAACAAAAGATGGTTCAAAGACATGTATAAGGATCGAAAGCTTTGGATTCCAACCTATTTTAAAGACATCCCACTACATGGTCTGATGAAAACTACTTCAAGGTCTGAAAGTGTCAACTCATTTTTTAATAAATACTCTAACTCTGGTAATTTGCTTATCTATTTCATGATGAACTACGACACCACAATTGGAAAGCAACGAAATGGTCAATAGAAACTAGAACATGATACAAAAAATGCAAAGCATGAAATGACGCTTCGAAGTGGATTACTAGAACATGCAGTTGCGGTTTACACTAAAACCGTTTTCTATGAGGTCAAAAAGGAAATATTTAAAACAGTCTGGTACTGTTCTATTTAGCGTTGTTCAATATTCGGATAAAACCGAATTATCCAATTGGACAATTTGGATTGGACTATTTGGTTCGGATATTCGGATTTTTGGATTGGTTTTCAACAAAACCGAATTATTATTTTGGATTTCGGATTGGTTTTGTTTATAAAATAAGAACCGAATAGTCCAAAAAACCGTATAAACATTTATTATTTATCTATTTATAATATATATCTATAATTATTTATTAATTTTGTAATTTATTTTTTCAAAAAGGTTCAAAACGTTTCACCCGATAAAAAAAATATTAATATGCATTTTCTCTCGAAATTTTGTATCTATAAAATATTTAACTATAATATATCTTCTTATTAGTTGTTTATAAATTTCAAATCACAACTAAATTATTTGTTTTTGTTTCTTGTGTAAAGTTGGGTAATATTATAATTAAATGTCATTTTAAAATGTTTCGGTTTTTGAAAACCGAATTATAAAAACCGATCCAACCGAATTGGAATTGGATCGGATCGGATCGGATTTGAATTTAGTTTGGACAATTCGGATTCATGGTTTGAATACCGAAATCAATTTGGATTTACTTGATTGGATCAGATCAAACTGATCCATCCAAACAAACACCCCTAAATCTATTGACAACATTGAAATGATTGATGGGTGGCAAGTTGTTATGATTACACAAACGAATAAGAGCAAACAGTTGAAGATACAATGCAAGGTTATATTCATTTATATCATTATTTTTAAATTACATATACTTGTTTCAATATCATGCAATAACCACCAACTAATATGTTAATTCAACCAGTTACTAACATACATTATTTTTATTATACAATGTAGGTTGAACTAAAGCTGCCTGAAAAAGAAGTTAAATGTTCATGCAATCACTTTATACATACTGACATTTTGTGTCGTCATATTTTTGTTGTATTGAAAAACAACCATGTTGAAGAGATTCCAGAGCAATATATTCTCAGAAGATGGAGAAGGGATGCAATTTCCAACCATTTGCTTGCCATGAATGCCACAACTAAGAATTCTGATACTTTATAAACACTTAACAAAGATAATATTGTAGTTAAAACTTAAAAACATGTATGGTGTTTATTCAATGACAACAAAATTCCATCAAATACTCTATACAAACATTCAAATAGTCAGCAAAAGGTTGGAAACCCTAAAAATCCCGGTTTAAGTCCATTTTGGACTAGGGTTTTCTTATTGGGCCTAATGGACCAATAAGCTTCCAATTTGACTATTTTGGGCTTAGAACTCTTATATGGGCTCTAATTGGACCCATTTGCATGAAACTTAACATTTTAGGCCTCATAAGCCTAAAATGGACTAGTTTATCTTTAATGGGCCTTATTGGGCCATAACAAATCTAATTAGCCCTAATTGGCCATAAAACTCATACTTTGATGAATATTGGGCTGTGAATTACTCTAAAAGGGCCTAATGGGCCGAAAACCATCAAATTGGGCCCATATTATGGACTCAAGCACAAAACAGCCCAAACCATTCTTTTCCTTTACCCTCTTTCGGCCCAAGTCGAAAGAAAATAAAAGGGAGAAATTAAGGGATTAAGGAGGGTTAGCCACCTCCTTATTATATATTGGACTTCCATGCAAATCTCACATATCTCCATGCATCCATCCCTTCACCTCTCTCTTTTCTCCTTCTTCTACTCTCGGCCGAGAGTATCAACACACACACACACACACACACACACACTTATTTCACTTCTAAATCCTCTCAAGAACACCATCATTTCTCCTTCAAATTTTTTGAGATTTAGGGCATTTCAAAGAGGTTATATTATAAGAATCATCATCATTGGTAAGTTATTGTTTAGATCCATAACCTAGTCTTTTTATTTCATCAAAACTTCTTCCTAAATCACACAATTTTCGTGATCTACTCCTTAGAAGCTTCTTAAGTTCGAAATCAACCCAAGAAAGCTTGTTAGGGCCAAAAAATAACATCAAACTCTTCCCTTTCTTATTCAAATCGAAAACAACAAGCAAAGGTGAGTTCATACCCCTCTATTTTCGGTTTTCACAAGTTTTATGGGGGAGAATACAAGTAAAATGTGTATATCTATGTGTATGTGTATGTTTTGTGTGATTTCATGTGTTTATGTGGTAAATAAGTGACAAAAAGGAAAGAAATCTCGAGATCTATGGATCAAGTAGGAAAATAAACATGATCTAGGTTATATTACATTAAACAATTCAAGAAAAATTACCCTCTAAGGTTATAATAAATATATTACAACATAAAACTCATTTTCGGGCTATATTTGTCAAATAAACAAAAGTTGGGTTAAAGGTTGTCATTCACGGTTTTCTTAAGGAACAAAAGAGTCAAAATAGTTAAAATAAATGTTTTTATGAATATTATGCTCTTCAAAGGACTAGAAATGTAATTTGTAGCCTAATGGGCCAATTTTTGGGCTTTTCGGCCCATAGGCCCAAAAATTGCGAAAAGTATAGTTTTCAAGATATTGAAATGGTAAATTTCTCAAAACAGTGAGTAAGATGGTAAATAAATCTATTTCAAGGGTTAAAATGACCTTTTTGCCAAAAAGGGATAAAAAATGCAAAGTTTTTGGATTTTGGGCCAAAACTGTAAAAGTTGCGAAAAGTTTGGACTTTAAATGAAAAATCTTTAATAAAGGGGCTGAAACTGCCAAAGATTAAATTTTGAGTTAAAAAGACATTATTTAAGCAAGTCTATGGGTCAAAAATGCCAAGAAAATGGTTTAAGGGCCTAAAATGTCTTTTTTTTTAAGGGACTAAGATTGTCATTTTTTTTAAAGAAGGGCTGAATAGGTCAAACCAATATTTCGAGTCAATTATTTTATTATTAAGATATTTGGGTCAAAAATACTAAATTATAACTTATGAAAATAGAATGAAGAAGATACATATATTTTCAAATATCGTTATAAACAATCGACAAGCTTCGTGCCGTTGCGATTTAACAGTTGTTCAATCAAACTTCCGACAATTATATTATACCTAAAACAAGTAAATATTCAATTGTTGGGCTTGAAAGATTCAAATCATGCTTATTGGGCCTTCGTGACCCATTGACATGAGTTTTGGGCCTAACAATAATAACACATGTCTATTGGGCTTCCTATGACCCAATTACATGCTTTAAGAGACCTTCAATGGCTTTTATGTGATATTGGGCCTCAATGGCCCATTAGCATTGCTAGTAAGGTCCAAATAAGTCACATGCAAAATGGGCCAACGCGTCATTCGTATACCCAACAGCCTTAATTAACATACAAAATCAGCAAGACCTCATAATCCTCTTCTCCTCGTTTGTTAGGCTTACCTTCAATTCAAGTAAACAAATACAGGTCGTTAATCAATGGTAATCAAATTCGTTTGGATTAAGTGGGTAATAACGAGCTACACCTTTAAGGGTTGTTTGTAGTCCGTAGTTATAATCAAAGTCTCCTGGAGGGAGAGCGAGAGTTTGTGTATAGATCTATACTGGGGTGACTCCCCCACACCTCAGCTGTTCGCTACAGTTAGACTCGGCCAGTCTAGGGTGACAAAATCTTAAGAACAATTCCAATTTTTCGCTGGAATGCTAAGACAGACGAACTAGTCATTATCATGCATGGTTATAACGACTCACATAAATAAATCTAGTACTATCTGAGTAATCAAAGGAATTCAAAATCGTTTGTTATGACGGTATAATAATTCGAAACAATCATATTATGTTATCGGAAAACATCGGGTTTTTCGAGGAAGTCAACACCATTCACTTGTACTTTTCAATAACTATAATGCAACACTTCTCATTTATACATGCTTTGAAATCATTCACGCACAAACCTACGGATCTTCACACTTTAGTATAAGCAATTGTTTTATTTCAGAAAATATCGGATTTTCTGGGTTTTGTAAATTGCACAAAACATTTTCATAAAAACCCTTTTTATGAACTCAACAACATTCCGTATGTTGACGTTTTCAAAATAACTTGTATTCTCATGTAACAGGTAAGCTGAAGAGTAATACCAAGTATGTTAGGGTGTTATGCTTTGAAAACTTTCAAACAATTTATGCTATGGATATGTAATATTTAAACAATGTACTTGATGTGAACAATGTCAGTTGTAATGTATTAATACCTGGTGAAGTTTATGTTATGTTTCATGTATATTCATTGTGATGATATTCAATTTGAGTCACGCGAGCCCTCGGACGTTTCCGCCGTGTGGTTAGGGGGTGTGTCAATGAAACATGTTGCCATGGAAACCGAAGATGACACCTTTAAACTTCTAACAGAGGCATACAACAATATTGAATGCTGCTTGGATCATTTCAAAAGAAGCAAGGAGAAATTGTTGGAATTTGTTGAAAAAACACGTATCTTGAAGCAGACAACAATGGAGTTTGGCAGTTCAAACCAATCATCATCTGATAATGATGAAGAAGAAACTATTCGGATGCTTGGAATACGCAACATTCTTGATGAAATAAATATCCATCCACCTTCATCTATACGTACCAAAAGGGGTGAAACTAAGAAAAGAATGGTTAGTGCTACTGAGAAAGTTGTTGCAGCTGCAAAGAAAAAAAACTAGAATTTGCACAGGTTGCAATCAATATGTTAACCATAATTGGAGGATTTGCAAAGCCAGCCTTACACGAGAGTCAAAACAACCTTAAAATGGCCCATTCATCTTCCCAATATGTCAAAGTGTAAATCTGATTGTTTAAAAAGGTAATTAGTATGGCGTGAGATTAGTTTGCCAAAACCATTTCAAAGGAAAAAAAAAATGGACTGAAAATTTTCAAAAGAATTAGAGTTTTACTTTGTTTCTTTAGTTTCGTAAGTGGTCATTTATCCCCTCCATATGGTTTAAAAAAATTGAAAGAGCTATTTGTTATTCATGTACCATCTTATTTTTTATTCTAGATTTGTATAGTTTTCATGAACTATACAAAAAATATTTATGGGATTTACAATTGTTTTTCTTTTATCTTAGATACAGTTAATTACAAATTCAAGGACCCCAAGATTTGAACATGGCAATAACTGGTTCATTTTCTATTAATCATCTATTCTCTCTGTCTCAAATTAATTGTCCACTTTTAACTTTAAAGTTTTTTTCTTTAATTTTGACCTTAAATATTTATATTTATCAAGGTTCTAAAAGGCGTGAGGCGTGACGTGGCGGCAAGGCCAAGCCTCAAGCTTAACGAGTTATGGCGAGCCATGACGTTTTTCAAGGCGGCGATTTTGTATTAATTTATAATTATATTACCACATAAATATAAATTTATATCAAATATACCTAATTTTTAGAAGTGTTATATCAATAACTAATAACAGAAAGTTAATAAAAAACACAATACTTTTCTGTCCGATTAGAAAATGTATAAAAAAGAGCAAAAAAACGTGTCTCAAACGAAAAAACACGCGCCATAATACGCCATAACGCGCCATGGCACGCCATATCACGTCTTGCCACGCGCCACGCCTAACAGCAATGTTATGAAGCTTTTCGTAACGGTGACGCCGCGCCTCACGCCATGGCGCGCATTGGCGTCCGCCATGGCGCGTCTTTTAGAACACTGATATTTATGTTATATATTACTTGATAAAACTTATAACAATGAAAAGACATTTAAAATATAATCCATTCATATATTTTGCATAAAGTATTATCTATAAAAAACAAAAATATTTAAGGTCAAAGTCAAAGTTAAAGAATAAAAACTTCAAAAGTCAAATGTGGACAATTAATTTGGGATGGAGTGAGTATTACATTTATATTTTTAAATTACTAATTTGTTCATACTCATTTAGAGTGACCAGTTAATTTGCACATCAGCACAAAGCTCATATAATGAAGTTTGGGTTGATTTTAAGACCGCTAGAAGCATGTTGAGATGATTTGATAATGCTCACTTCAAATAGAACAAAAGAGATATCCAACACCAAGATAGGATGTCCACTTCCACACTCACATATGTGAAAAATAAAATATAATAGGGTAGCGTGCTATTAATAAGATCAAAAGAATATGGATGAGTTAAAGGAAAATTTGGTACTTATACCATTTTTTCAAGATGTGGATCGTGAAGAAAAAGAAGTAGAAAATTAGGGATTACAAATAGAAAGATGTAATGTATTGGAGTTGCCCGTTGTGTTGATTAATTGAGAATTGAAAATTAAAGAAAAATGAATGACTATAAATTATATAATTTGAATATTATGTTTCGATTCTTATCTTTTCTATTGTTACCGATTTAGTTTTAATGGAGTAAACTTTTATGGGTTTAGTTGCTTTTAATTTAATTAATAGTAGTTAAATGGTAATGATGTATGTTCAATTATGAGTTAAAGATAATGTTTTCGCTAGAATAGCCGTTACTATTATATTTTCAATGTTCTTCTTCATACAAACATGCTTTTAATTGTATTATTACTCAATCTTTTGTTTTTATTTTTTTTACATCAAAAAAATAAAAAACTTATATTATTACTTTTTACATAAACTCATATGAAAGTCCCATGCTTTTATACTTATCTGTTTACAACCTATATTATTATTTGGAACTTTTGTATTTTCTATTTAACTTATGTATAACCAAAGATGCATGAATTTAACTTCAAAATTCTTTAATTTTGTAATTCACATATAGCACTTTGCTTAACTGTATGTTGTGTCGGACAACTGTAAAAGTCTAAAAGATAACATTAACAAAATATTTTTTTTGCCAAGAAACGTATAAATAATGCTTGAAAAAATCAATCTAAAATAAAGAAAATAAAAAAACAACATGTCTTGATTTCAATTTAGAATAATAAAAATAACAATTAGATATATATTAAATAAGAAAATAAAAAAACAACGGGATACAGTTCACCACCAATATAGGTAATCGGCGTTTACCAAAAAAAAAAATATTCGCCGTTCGATAAATCGGGACTACTCAAATTTATCACCAAATATAGAGCATGTTAAATGTAAAACATCAACATAATTTTATTTTGAATCCAAAACAATAAAAAAGATTACTTTTAACGAAACAATAATATAGTTTTATATTATTTTACCATAACCAACAAAATACTGTTTTTTAAGACAAAAAAATAATGTATAATATTTAATGATATAGTGTATGATATTTACAGAACGATTGTATGATTAATAATATAAAATTAACCACATGTTCGTATATATTTGTAAACAATCATAACTATTCATTTTTTTAATCTTATTGACTTTATATTTTTAGAATGACTATTATTAATAACTGTTTAGATGTGGTGAACTATTTGCATAAAAAAAACTAATCATCTCTAGAAACTCATTTCTGAAAGAAATTATTCGCATTCGCCGCTTAACGCGGGTAAACGGCTAGTGTGTGTGTATATATATATATATATATATATATATATATATATATATATATATATATAGGGAAAAGTTATATGGAAAATGAATGATTAGGGCAACACATTTTAAACCAATGAAAACATGACAACATATCACTTTCACAATACATTACTTGTGAAGAAAGAAATGGACACGTGTCATTTGATTATTAGTTCCGGTAGATGTTGCCCTAGTTATTTGTTTTCCATAGAACTCATTCTTATATATATATATATATATATATATATATATATATATATATATATATATATATAATGATTAATTTATATTTATAAAATCAGTTTATTACAATAGCATGTAGATTTTGAAAAACAAATAAACTTTTTATTACAAGTTGCAACTGTTTGATCTACTTCTACTGTTGCAGAAGGTTTGCAAATGTAGTCCATAAATTTTAGACGGTTTTTTTGTTGATTAAAAAAACAGACATCTAAATTAGTAATTTAGAGACACTTTATTGCTTATATATGAAAAATCATTTTTAAAACCATAGGACCTATATGCATTAATGAGCTTCCCAACATCCATACACAATAGATTTTCGTAGACATAAACATAAGCAACTGTGTCTTAATCCTTGATTACATATTTTGATTAGTACTTGTAACCTCTTAGCATTGATAATGCACTCAACAACTACTCATAGCGTGTGATAATAGTCCCGCTACTATTGTTTGAACGCCAATTAGAAAAAAGAAAAAAGAAAAAAAGACATACTTGCGGATTTTGCTTTTCTTGTTAAAATAGCTTATTTGTTTATTGTTACATTTCAAAAGACAAATGATATTGTATTGAATTTGATAATATAAATGTATTTGGTACATATGAACAATTAAAAAAAATCAGAACTTATATCATTTGATACCTTTGATATAGTTGAAATATTATCGGATTAAATTATCTTTTGTTTAGAGGTCGAGGTAACGTGGACCCAATGTAGCAAGAGATTGGATGCCACACGGAAACTTGAATCGTATTGAACTGGTAATTTAACGATATCCAAAGCCACCGCAACGAACCCACCAATCCCGGCGAGCGGTGGTTCGTCGCCTTCCGCCACCGGCATCCTTCGTCATCACACGCTAAATTACAAAAACACCCTTCTAATAAAGTAATGCAAACGGCATGCTTATTTAAAGGACCATACGTGTCAAAATACCAATCATTTTCTCCGCCGTTTCTCTCTCCTCCTCATCGTGGAGTACTCATCACGCCCAAAAGTAGACCCAGAAACACTACCACCAGTGGGAAGAGTTTTGTAATTAGGGCAATGCCTGATTCTTCTTCTTCTTCGCCTGAAATCGATAACAATGGCGCTTTGCGTAAGTTCAAACTGAACGAGTCATCGTTTTTGGCTTCTCTCATGCCGAAGAAAGAAATCGGAGCCGACCGATTCATCGAAGCACATCCGGAGTTCGACGGCCGTGGTGTTGTTATTGCTATATTTGGTACTCCTATAACCATCTCCAATTTTTTTGTTAGTTTTCGTTGTCTCTGACTGCCGAAATGAAAACTGAATCTGTAATTTGTAATTTGATTAGTAATATCATAGCGAGTTCGGATATTCGAGAGAATAATTGAATCCACATGATGGCTTTTCACGATTCTGAGAAGATATTTAGTTACTGATTATGTGTATGCATGTGAAAAATAAGATTAGATTGATGCAGTGCAAAATCAGAACAAATTATCATAAACAAATTTAGATCATCACATTTCTCATAGCAAATCGACTTCTCATATATACTGAGAGAACTATCTAAACTGAAGATCTTACTTTCTAAACATATGTAAAACTGAAAATATAATCGACTGAACAAAATTACCTACTATAGCTTTTGAATGAGATTAAAAGACATTTTACCCTTCTGTCTCTAAGTGATGTTGAGTAAAAATGACTGTTTATTTGCGAACCGTTGTAAATGTAAAGTCTAAAAGACAAAATCTAAAAGAGAGTCGAAATGCTTATAAGGGTAAATGTGTGAAAAGTGATGTCTGAATACATAAGCCCACCAAATTTTATATTCCAGATTAAGGGAATGTTTCTTCTTTACCACCAAATTTTATATTCCAAAAAGATCTTTTGGCCTCTAAAAAGCTAAGCCAAACACCCCCATATAAAATCCTGTATGGGCAGAATGGATAATGATGTCTGTTTGGATAAAGTGCTGTATACCTAAGTTCTGTTTCAGTGTTTCTTTTGTAACCAAATAAACTGTCTAAACGATACTAAATGACATTTTATCTTTACATTCTAATTTTTTTTTCACAATATTCATCTATCTTAAACAATAGTTGGGATGAAAAAAGAAGGACAAATAGGTAAAGGGTTAGTGTCTTAATACATTAAGCCAGGTTTTTGGCTTAACTCATTAAGTCAATCTGTCTAGATTAAGTGAAAAAGAAACAACCATGTATTGCTATCGAGATTAAGTGCTTAATCCATAAAGCTCATTTAATAAAAACGAAACAACCCCTAAGTTTTTTTTTGTACAAGTAAAAAAGAAACACTCCTATATATCTGTCTGGATTAAGCCCATTAAGTAAAAAAAGAATCAAGTACCAATTCTTTCTTGGTTGACTTGAACCATAGGAGTTGTAGTGGCAAATGGCAATTGATGTTTTTATGGATAGATCCTATAGTTAAGAAATATAAATCAGCGAATGCAATTAATAGACTTTATTTGTTCACCTGTCTTGAATTGAATGGGTCTTTTTTCTCTTCATGGTATAAGATTTTGTTTCGTCATAATTCTTATGTTCTTTTCTATAAAAACTTATTGCAATAATTAATGTATTCCACTTATTCAATTTTTCTGCTTTCAGATTCTGGTGTTGATCCAGCTGCTGCTGGATTACAGGTTACCTCAGATGGGAAGCCAAAAGTTATAGATGTTATTGATTGGTATCCATCAAAATCAAATCAAATTGCTTAATTTCTTCTTGTGATAATATTATATATACATATTTTTTTTAAATACTTATTTTTTTCCCTCAGTACTGGGAGTGGTGATATTGATACATCAACCGTTGTCAAGGCCGATGCAAATAATTGCATTCGTGGAGCATCAGGTTTGTAGTCTTATATTTATCTAGATGACCAATCACTAATTGCTTGTTGAATATTTCTTTCTTAATTTTTTACTTATGATTTCATATTAGGGGCATCTCTCATTATAAATCCTTCTTGGAGTAATCCTTCTGGAGACTGGCATGTGGGATATAAACTAGTGTATGAGCTTCTTACAGACACCCTCATTACTCGTTTGAAGGTGGGCCCTACTTTGTGTGTCATTTGAAAAGCAACATTTCATATGCTCATTTGGAAGTTATGAAACTGGTTTCTTATATTTTTTTTTATGTATGTGAATTTGTAATCTGAAACAGAAAGAAAGAAAGAAAAAATGGGATGAAAAGAATCAAGAAACAATAGCCGTAGCTGTGAAGCAACTTGAAGAGTTTGAAAAGGTTGTCCAAGTTTATTCTCATATTTACCAATCTACCCTTTTCCAAAATCTAACAAGTTTCCCCTATCTTTAGAAGCAAACAAAAGTTGATGAGTTGATTTCAAAAAGGACTCGTGAAGACCTACAAGATAGAGTTGATTATTTAAAGAAACAATCAGATGTGAGTGCTATATCTCTTCTCTTCGATTAAAGTTATTCTTTTTATTTTTATTTGTTTGTAGTTGTACTTATTTACTTGTTCTTTACATGTGTTAGAGCTATGAAGACAAGGGCCCTGTTATTGATGCTGTTGTATGGCATGATGGAAAAGTCTGGAGGGTTGCCCTTGACACACAAAGTCTCGAGGATGATCCAAAATGTGGAAAACTTGCTGATTTTGTCCCCCTAACCAATTTTAAGTATACATTCCTTCTTCACATATTTGATTTTAATTTCTATTTTATAGATATACTCATAATTTATTTTTCAGGATTGAACGAAAGTACGGTGTATTTAGCAAATTAGACGCGTGTACTTTCGTGACCAATGTTTACAATGAAGGTAATATTTTGAGTATAGTTACTGATAGCTCGCCACATGGCACTCATGTAGCTGGCATTGCAACCGCTTTCCATCCACAGGTATTTTCTGTCACAACAACTTTTTTTTTTCTTTTTCAGATTTTGACATGTGTGAATTTTCATTACAGGAGCCATTGTTGAATGGAGTTGCCCCTGGAGCACAAGTAGTTTCATGTAAAATTGGAGACTCAAGATTAGGTTCAATGGAAACTGGAACTGGATTAACACGTGCACTAATTGCTGTTGTGGAACATAAATGTGATCTTATCAACATGAGTTATGGAGAGTCAACAATGTTCCCAAATTACGGGAGGTTTGTTGAGCTTGTTGATGAGGTGGTGAATAAGTACCGTGTAGTGTTTGTTAGCAGTGCTGGCAACAACGGGCCCGCACTGACAACCGTAGGTGCCCCTGGTGGGACCTCTACCAGTATTATAGGAGTTGGTGCTTATGTGTCTCCTGCAATGGCTGCTGGTGCGCATGCTTTAGTTGAAGCTCCTCCTGAAGGGCTTGAGTACACATGGTCTAGTCGTGGGCCCACTGCTGACGGGGATTTAGGTGTGTATGTGAGTGCTCCTGGTGGGGCTGTGGCCCCTGTGCCTACGTGGACTCTTCAAAGGCGTATGCTTATGAATGGTACTTCCATGTCTTCTCCTTGTGCGTGTGGTGGAGTTGCTCTTGTCATCAGTGCCATGAAGGTATCAATGAATCTAATCTATCATTTGTCTTATTATTTGGAATATTGGATTATGATTTTGTTGTGATGTTATATATAATGGTAAAAAAAAAAAAAACTATGTGTAGGCTGAAGGGATTTGTGTGAGTCCATATAGTGTGAGGAAGGCTCTTGAGAATACTTGTGCTCCGATTGGTTGTTTGCCAGAAGATAAACTATCAAATGGAGAAGGCCTTATTCAAATTGACAAGTTAGATTTTTGGCCTTCTTATTGAATTATTTTATTGTTTATATGATGATGATCTTTTACAAGTGATGTCTTTTTAGGGCTTTTGAGTATGCTAAAAAAGCAGCCGACTTGCCATGTGTTTGGTATAAGATAACCATTACTCAGGCAGGAAAAACAAGTGGGTTCACTATTTTTCTTTTTATACTTTGAGGCCGACAATGCAATGCATTTTTTGGTATAGGATAATAAGATATTGATTTTTGATGATTCACTATTTGCATTTTGCAGCAGCATCAACATTGCGAGGCATATACCTAAGAGAGGCTAGCTATTGCCATCAGTCTACTGAGGTGAGACCTTAAAAAGTATTTACAATTTGCAATGCCAATTGAGAAAATGTTCATATTTGATCCTATGTTTCACTTTACTGTCTTTTTTTTTTCAATGAACTGTGATATATATTTTCCTCAAATGAGATGGTTGCTCATGTCATTCTAATTGTTGTATTAACCTTCACGAATAAATGCCAAAAAGGTGCATGTTGTAGTTCTAGTGAAATAGCAATATCTGGATTGTAGAATAGTATAATGAAGAGACACACATTAGGTTTATCAGAAGTGTCTAATGATTAATTAATAGAGAGAATTACAAATCTGAGATAGTTGTGTTACAGAGCGAATGAGCAAAAGTAGTAAACATTTATGTAACAGATAGTTAATGGGAGGTTTTTTCAAAGATTAATAATCTTCAAAACATAACAGGATCACTTTGTTATCTAGCAGTGTCCTGTTTGTAAGATAAGTTCACATCATTGTGTTGTAGAACTAAATATCTTCATAATTGTTTGTTGTATTGACAAAATTGTATCCAAACAGTGGACAGTGCAAGTTGAACCACAATTCCATGAAGGTGCAAGTAATTTGGAACAATTGGTTCCATTTGAAGAGTGCATTGAGTTACATTCTACTGGAAAGGACAAGGATGTGGTGAAGGCTCCAGAGTTTCTTCTTCTCACTTATAATGGTCGCAGCTTCAAGTAAGGGCTTCTTTCTTCTTTTTTCTCTTTTGACATAATGGGCTTAATAGGTTAAGCACTTAATCTGGAAAGCTATACATCATACATGGCTGTTTCTTTTCTTTTCTTTTTTGACTTAATCTGGACAGCATGACTTAATGGTTAAGCCAAAAACTTGGCTTAACGTATTAAGACACTGACCACTTACCTATTTGCCATTCTTTATTTCTCCTTACAATTCCTTTCATGTTAAATTGATGAATATTTTGAATTTTTTTTTTTTTTTTTTTTTTTTTTTTTTTTTTTTTTGGAATGTTAGGATAAAATGTTCATTTATTCTCATTCAGATGGTTTATTTTGTCCAGAGAGAGAAACAAAAGAGAGCTTATGTATACAACACTTTATCCAGAGAGGCGTCATTACCCCATTCAACCACTTTACTCATATAGGACATAATGGGGAAAATAAGAAACACCCCCAAGTCCTGCATGGGTAAAGGTTAAAGTGACTGAATGTGTAATGATTTTTTTTTTTTTTTTACTTTCTAGACTAAATAAACTGTTGGAATGAAACTAAATGACCATTTTACCCTTACATTGATTCCGACAAACAATTTTCATAACATTTATCAGTTCTTAAAATATTCATCAATTTTAACGTGAGAGGAAAAAAGAAGAGGAGATAGTGTAGTGTCTTAATTCATTTAGGCCAGATTTTTGGCTTAACACATTAGATCGTTCTCAGTCCATATTAAATTATCAAGTAAGTAAAAAAGAAACAGACGATACATAGCTGTCCAGATTAAGTAGTCAACCCATTAATCCATAAGACAGTCTGCCTCTCTTCATCATACAATTACAAATACAATAATAATAAACATTTGCTAATTCCTTAATTTCTTTCTTGTTACCAGTGTGGTTGTAGACCCTACAAAGCTTAGTGATGGTTTACATTATTTTGAAGTGTACGGGATAGACTGTAAAGCCCCATGGCGGGGTCCACTTTTCCGTATTCCAATCACCATCACAAAGCCAAAAATTGTAACAGCTCGGCCTCCATTAATTACATTTCCTGGATTATCTTTCCAGCCAGGCCATATTGTGCGCAAATACATCGAGGTCCCATATGGCGCCACCTGGGTGGAAGCAACCATGCGTACATCAGGGTTTGACACTTCTAGAAGATTCTACATAGACGTTGTGCAGCTCTCTCCACTAAGAAGGCCTATAAAATGGGAAAGTGTTGCAATATTCTCATCTCCATCCACAAAGAGTTTCACCTTTTCTGTAGAAGCTGGTCGGACAATGGAGTTAGCAATTGCTCAGTTCTGGTCAAGCGGAATCGGAAGTCAAGAAACTGCTGTTGTGGAAGTTGAGATTGCATTCCATGGTATAAATCTTAGCAGAAGTGAAGTAGTTCTTGATGGAAGTGAAGCGCCTGTTAGAATCGAAGCACAAGCTCTGTTATCATCTGAGAAACTTATTCCAATCGCAAAGCTAAACAAGATTAGGGTTCCTTATCGGCCTGTTGATGCAAAAATGAGTGCTCTTTCAGCAGATAGAGATAGATTACCCAATGGGAAACAGATACTTGCATTGACTTTGACTTATAAGTTCAAGTTGGAAGAAGGAGCTGATGTGAAACCACAGATACCTTTACTTAACAACCGTATCTATGATAACAAGTTTGAATCACAGTTTTATATGATTTCAGATTCTAACAAGGTATTTTTTTTTTAATCAAGTCATGTCCTTAATTGCTATAGATGTCATATTTTGTAATTTTTTTTTATTTTAAATTATTATTACAGCGTGTGTACGCCATGGGTGATGTGTACCCGGAGTCGGCAAAACTGCCCAAGGGTGAATACAGTTTGCAATTGCACTTGAGGCATGAGAATGTGCAGTACTTGGAGAAATTGAAGCAATTAGTGTTGTTCATTGAGAGAAAATTGGACAAGGTAATAATTAATTTGACATTTTGACTAACTAATTTCTATTGTTTCTTCATACAAAACTAAAATTTCTTTTTATTTATATTTAAATTTACTATTGTGGCAGGAGGCTGTGCAATTGAGCTTTTATACACAACCAGATGGTCCAGTCACGGGTAGTGGCAGCTTCAAGTCGTCGACTTTAGACCCTGGGTTTGTTTGTTTGTTAACCCATGACTCTATGTTTTCCTTTCCTTCTCTACAAATTTCCCATGTTTATATATATATATATATATATATATATATATATATATATATATATATATATATATATATATATATATATATATATATATATATATATATATATATATATATATATATATATATATATATATATATATATATATATGGGGTTTATGTTGTAGGTCAAAAGAAGCATTTTATGTAGGGCCTCCGACTAAGGACAAGATTCCAAAGGTAGGTTAATGTTGTTGGGTGATTTTTGCAATTTGGGTGTAATTTTGTGTTTGAGTTTGACATTATGTGATTGGTTGGTTATAGAACTCTGGGGAAGGATCTGTACTGGTTGGTGCAATTTCATATGGAAAGCCTTCAGCTGAGGTTACAGACCAAGGAAATGACCCTGAAAAGAATCCTGTATCATATCAGATATCTTATCAAGT
Organism: Lactuca serriola; assembly: GCF_051521515.1. NCBI lineage: Eukaryota > Viridiplantae > Streptophyta > Magnoliopsida > Asterales > Asteraceae > Lactuca > Lactuca serriola. The sequence continues at coordinate 10,876,855 of NC_136415.1, read as the reverse complement.
TCCCCCAACTAAGGTTTGTTGGTTTCTTTTAATAACTTTATATAGTTAATTTATTTATTTTGTTGATTTGTTTGACAGGTTGATGAGGATAAGGGAAAGAGTTCTAATTCTAGCAAGGCATCAACAAAAAGTGTCTCGGACCGTTTAGAGGAAGAGGTATGTATTAATGAAGGAAATTTCAAAGTTCAAACTTAGTTTTGGTTCCTATCCTCTCCTAAAAATATATATTTGGTTTTTTTTTTTTTTGTCTATCCATTTGTAAAGGTGCGTGACACGAAGATAAAGGTTCTTGGAAGTCTGAAACAAGGTACAGAAGATGAACGGGCAGAATGGAAAAAGTTATCCGTGTCACTCAAGGTATGTAGCAGTGTAGTCATTTGATTTGGAGTGTGATATGGTTGGTATATGAATATTTGATGTAATTCATATTTGTTGTTTTGATGATGGAAAGGCGGAGTATCCAAAATATACTCCATTACTGGCGAAAATATTGGAGGGATTGGTTTCCCAAGAAGTGGAAGATAAAATACATCATTATGAAGAGGTAATTAATGCAATGATTTAGCAGCAGCTTTTATTTGAAAGAAAAGAAATATAATAGTGATAGTGATAGTGATATGGTATTTGTTTTGTCAGATAATTGGTGCAGCGAATGAAGTAGTTGAGAGTATTGACAGAGATGAATTGGCACGATTGCTTTCCATGAAAGGTGACCCTGAAGAGGAAGAATTTGAGGTAGGTACCTGATTGATTGTTTATTAGTATTAGTATTAGTATTATGTTTGTGGTTTTTTTTTTTTTTTTTTTTTTTTTTTTTGCAAAGAGAATAGAAGAGAGTGATTGTTGGTTATTATTATGTGTGTAGAAAACGAGGAAGAAGATGGAGAGTCGAGTTGAACAGCTGGTTGAAGCACTGTACCAGAAAGGTTTAGCTTTAGTGGAACTTGCATCCCTCAAGGTACTCTACTCTTACTTACAATAACATATTTTATATATATATATATATATATATATATATATATATATATATATATATATATATATATATATATATATATATATATATCAGTAAAAGCTTTATATATTTGTATAATATGTATATATGTATGTATTAATTATGAAGACACTACAGCAGGGTGAGATGGCGGCTTTGGCTGCAAACTTAGGTGCAGAAGTCGTGGACAAGCCTACTACTACTACTACGACTACTGATGGAGATCTGTTTGAAGAGACTTTTAAAGAGTTGCAGAAATGGGCGGACAAAAAATCACCTAAATATAAAACCCTTGTCATAATACGGGAAAGGCATAGTGGAAGGCTTGGCACTGCACTCAAGGTTTAATATTAATAATAATAATAGTATTTTATAATTGTATCTTTTTACTTATTGGAATGGGTGGTGTTGGGTGGGGTGTAGGTGATTGGTGATATGATGGAAGAAGAAGGTGATCCCCCGCAAAAGAAGGTTTATGAAGAAAGAATATGTTTGCTTGATGAGATTGGGTGGGGCCATCTCGTGACATACGAGAAACAATGGATGCTCGTTCGCTTCCCACCAAACTTACCCCTTTTCTAATTCTACCCTCCTCTCTCCTCTCTCCACTACTACTACTACTATTAGTAGATGATGATGATGATGATATATGTGCTTGCCAACTTTCTTTCATACGAATTTGACAATTTAATAAATAAATGCATGCGCATATGTATATGTATGTATGTCTTCATCATTGATTAATTAAATGTGTGTTATTTGTAAAAACTAAAAAATGTAAAGAAAAATAACTAAATCTGTGGTCACTGGCTGTCTATTTAAATCTTGAAAGATTAAAAAAAAAGGTGGTATGGACAAGTGGAATTTTTTATGGTTGTCTTAATTTATATAAAACAAGTTAATATAATGATCCATTATAATTTAGTCCCCTCAAAGGTTTTCTTTTGCAATTTTAGTCTTTATTTTTAGATTCTTATGCTGTTTTTGGTTCATGTCCAAGTAAAGGGACTATTTATGATCCTTGAGTATATAGGCAATTTTTACAATTGTAGTCCAAGTCGATTTTACTTGCAACAAAGATCCAAAACGTTAGGACAAAAATAGCAAAAAGAAAACCCTTTGGGACAAAAATCAAAAAGCACATGTATCCAAGCTAAGAAATTTATAAGGGGGACTTATAGTATCGATGATAAAATTCTTCAACTAAATACCAGAAAGCACATGTATCCAAGTTTCTTATTCAAGATGGTTTAAAAAAATTAAGAATAATAATACTAGAGTAGCCTGCTTTAGAAGTCATGAAATAGCATAATAGCATCATCAAGAATCATGAGAGAAGAATCTAGAACCTCCCATTTTTCTCCAACCTTCTTCCGTTTTGCCAACACTTGGTCTCCTACACTCTTTCCTTTACGAAGGATCTGTAACAAAATAATAATCACAAAATAATAATCACAAATTAATATATATACAGAAAAAAGTGTATCATACTTCTTTTGCTTGTTCAAGCTCATGAACAAGGCGAAGCTTTAAGTTGAGTGCAGCATGATACATGTCATCTAAAACTTGTTCCCAAACAGAAACCTTATTCAACTTCCAACACAAACTTTCCAACTTCTGTCCTTCATTTGCAACTCTCTGTACCATACATCATCATCATCATCATCATCATGGTAAACATTAATTCTCAACAACCCTAAAAACAGAAACAAAAAGTACCTCCATATGCAACAAATCATCTTTCCATAGCTGAAACAGAATCTTCAACGCATCTTTCTTATCAACAAATGTAGCCATCCATATCTACAGAAACCCATACATAAGGGAAAAATGAAAGAAACGAAATAGCAACCTACTTTACTCTTTCTTAACCCATAATAGCAACTTAATTACGTTTTTTTTTTGCTGTACATTTCTTTTCCAATGATAGCAATATGTAACAAATAATTCAATAAAGTACATTGCCCATATTGGTATATAGAGGAAAGTAGGTTGCTATTCTCTGCAATTTGCCCTATATATATATATATATATATATATATATATATATATATATATATATATATATATATATATATATATATATGAACAGTAGTTAAGTTGTTGAAGAATAAAAAAAGAAGAAGATTTGAGTACCTGATCAGTTTCACATAGCCTTTTGGATTGTAATAATAATCTAAATATCCTATAAGCCTCCCTGCCATATTTTTTCAGCACAACAGATTCAACCTCCTGAGCTTGAGCCTCATCAATGATCTTCTTCAAATCTGTGAGACAATAAATAACAATTTAATAACCCGAGTTTTAATGGGTCATAAATAAATAAGTTATAAACTTGACTTACCAATACTACATGTTTCATCTAACCCAATTATGGGGACTTCACAGCCTAATTGGACAAGGGAATCCCTAACACGCTCTAAACTCAAACTTCGACCTTCTTCCCTTTTTATTGCTTCCTCATAGATTCTATCCATGGGAAGAGGAACTATCAACCCAAATTGTTAAAAATGTTGTTAGAATCCCAAATATAACAAGAAAAAAGTTTTAAAAGATGCAATCAGTATCATACCTGTTTTTTCCATTTTCACTTTAGTTTCATCTCTTCTAGTTGCCTCAAAAATTGCACTTAGAACAATGCCGGCTACATTATCCATACGTGTGGTCATGTGGGTAATACAACACTATAAACCACAATATATAATACTATATATAATTATGATATTATCAAATCAATTTAAGCTAAATATGATTTTAGGGGGTGTTTGGCTTAGCTTTTCAAACCCCAAAAGTCCTTTTTGGAAAAGTTACAAAAAGTACGGATTTCCTGACTTTTCCAAAAAGTTCATTTTCCTTGTGTAAAAAACTTCAAAAGTGACTTTTAAAACTAGCTTGCCAAACATCTTTTGCTTTTTTTTCTTTTCCAAAAAGGACTTTTGGCTGTGAAAAGCTAAGCCAAACACCCCTTAGTGTAAGAAAAAAAAACCTTGTGGCGAAAGTGTCGTACAAATTCCTCAAAATTGACGCGCCAAAGGATTTCTTTATTTTCAGGTTCCAAGAAAATTTTCTTGCGCTGTGAAGAACAGTATATCCATATGAGATATGTCACAACATTTGTAACAATTTCTTTTTGACATTTCAAGACACCATTTTCAAGTTGTAAAATTGAAACCTTAGCAACCACTGATATACTTATTACACAAATAAGAGAAAGAGAACATAAAACCAAAACGGACCTTTTCTCCGACGATTTCTGTAGTAGATGTTTTTTTGGTATTTTCATCAGGGGCACCATTGGTAAATGTATCTGTTTCAACTAAAAATCTTATTGATTCCATGGGAGTTGCAGCAGCTAATGCACGTGCTTCAAGGGTTTGTGATGGATCATTCGTCTGAAAACAGATTATATTTAGTATCAGTTTCTTGAGGGAAAATCAATGGAAGTTGGTTTAAGAATAAGATCAGAATCACCATAGTTATTATCCATTAGCTCTTTTTCTTTTTCAGTATTTCTATTCATTGTGAGGATTAAGGCAAGAATTATGTGATAATGGTTGTAGAAATAGTTTTTACCTTAGACTTGGCAGTTTTTTTCTTTCCAGCAGTATCATCTTCTTTTTCTGATTCAAGATATGGTTCACGAGCAGGGCATCTTTCAATATAGTGTGCCTGAGCAAGTTTATTGAAGTTTTCATGTGCCACATTAGCAGCAGTGCTATTTTCTTCACTTGTATGTGACTTATGCTTATCTTTATACCTGTCCACGATCTGATTCATTGATAACCTACCATGTTGAAGTAATCCTTCAAAAATCTCCATGCACTATCAGAAACAAACAAGTGATCGGATCCTGTTAAGAAGAAAGTTGTACAATGATGATAGTTACATAGAAGGAGCCCATCCAATTTACCTCTTGTCCAAATTCATCTGATATGATTGCCAAAAACTTACTGAACCTCATAAGGTGGATGATGTTGTCATGTAAGGCCATATAATGAGTCACCATCTTTGGTTGTTCCATAAATCCACCTGTATGGTCATATCTAAATTTACTATTGAAACAGCACAAATATTCGTAAGTTAAAACAAATTGAGCACTCAATTAACACTATCAATTGCAAAAGCACTGTGACATTGAAGTTGATGTATAACATAAGAAACAATGAAAGAAAAAAATTGATGAGAAAGGAAAGAGTACCTTGTTGTTCAATGCTGAAGGCTTGAACGCAATTATGCTGAATCAACACAAGTAAAGCGTTGGTAGCATTTTCTTTATTGAGTTCTGTGAATCGTAGCACTTGCTGTAGTGATAGTGTTCCATTACGTAGAAGACATTCGCATACTTTCTGCAATCGTATGTGATTGTAAACAACTCGGAGATAATTTCGACGGAAAAACACTGATGGAAAGTAGGAGATATTAGGTTAACAGGAACTTACAGAAACGATATCGCCGAAGTAAGCGGAGATGAGATGCACCGCCAGTTTGATTCCGTGCGGCGACACCATGATCGGCGTTTCTGTTAAACCGGAGCAGAGGGGGAGGGGCGGGAAGATGAAAGCAACAAAGGTAACAGAATAAGGTAAATAAATCTAATTTTAGGGTACGTTTTTGTAATTGTTATGCGGCTCAGTTGTAAATTACATGAGTTGGGATGGGAATAAAACGGTTACAGGTTCGAACCCTTTTTCCTACAAAAGGTATGTTTTTCCAACAAGTATTTATTAAAATTGGTTCTTATGTATTTTTATATGTACAAGTATATAATATATGTATATGACTTCACAAAATCTGATTTGGGATACCAAAAAAACAACAACATACTCTTCGAACTTTTCTTTTCGTAGGTTAGATATTTAAAGCAAAAAATGTAGAACAACTTTAACACTTTGTGGAGGGTAGTATGGTACCTATGTTGGGTAGTTTCACTCTTCCAGAGAAGTTATCTTTTTATGTATACATTTACGTTGATTATCAAGACTAAATGTTTAGGGCTAAGCAAAACCGAAACAAAAAACCGATAAAACTGAAACCGAACACAACAATATAGGGACATACCATATAATAGGTTATCTGAATACCTTTTTGTATGTTCATCATCCGACCATTTTGGATCAAAGTTTCTTTTTTTAGGTCGGTTACATCTAAACTAACATCTACCAGATCCCCGTAACATGGTAGATTGACATAGCTCATAAGTGGAACTTCTTATTGGTATAAAGTATCATCATGTTTACTGACATGATTAAGTAGAACTTCTTGTCGGTATTCAGTATTATCATCTATACTGACATCATGAAGATATGTACCGACATCATCTTCATCAACATACTTCAAATTTCCAGGATCCACAAAGTAAATCGATGATTATACTAAGTTTTCGAGAATAGTACCATATTCATGAAACACTATAATACTGAGGTAAAGTGTGAGAGATAAAATTACTTGTTGGGTTGTTGCTCCTATTTATGCTAGATATGTTTTTCACAAGAGCCTTTTCGTCTCCCATTGTATTGGTTATCACCATCACCTTCAACTAGGTCACATCCATATCGTTATGTCCAACCTCTTTGAATTACATTGATCAACGGACTAACATCACTATCATCAATTATGCATACAAGCAAACTTAAAAAATCAAAGATTCACAATATATTATATATGATAACTGATATCTATTAGTATTATCTAAAAATATATTTATTTTTATCAACCACCTTCTATGAATTTATTTTTATTTTTATAAGTTATCTGATGAAATAATAAAATAAACAATAATTTTTTGATTTCTTTTGGAGTTAATTAATTATTTAAATATTTTTGTTCAATTACGTATATACATATTATGTGGGCCTGCTTATGTCATGAGTTTTATACGGTTGCCCATGTGACACATCTTTAGACTATTAGGAGTGGGCAACACCCACTCCTATTATTATAGCGTGGCACCCTAAAACGCCTAAAAACGTAGGATAACGGCTAGAACACCGCCCTATCTTTGTGCTATTAGATGTGGTAACAGAAACGAGAGATAACACCCAATCAAATCATTTTTTTTTCTCTTTCTCTTTCTATCTCTCTCATCTTAACACAATGTTATAACATTTAATAACATGGGAACACCACCTCCATTTCATGTTATAACATGTCATAACATGGAAACACCGTTGCCCACACCCAATAGTCTTATAGACACCCGTAATTACAAATTTATGATTATTAAACATCAAATGGTTTGAAAAGATATGGAGTGAAGGTTTAATTAGTCATGGACATAATATGCTTGCGCGCACGATGTAAGTTGTTTTAGTGCGCAAGTTAATCATTCATAAACTATTTATGACTTTCCATTGAAGAAAATAACAATATAAAACATAAAAAACAGTTAAAATATTCCGATATCTATAAATTACATTTTTGTTTGACAACCAAACATGTTTATTCTTGTGTTATTAGTTAAAAGTATTGTAAATATTTAACTATATATATATTAATTAATTAAGGAGATGAGATGTTATTAGAAAAATATTATCCATAGAATGAAATAATGGGAATAGGAGTGGATGAGTGGTCAGGCAAAAGAGGCTGAAAGACGAATTTCTCAACCTTCAATTTTCTCCCTTAAGATCTCTACTTTCCCCGCAAATTTCTTTCATCTAATTCCTTCACTAAAACTTCTCCAGTTTTCAAGCATCTCTCCTCATACTTTCTTTTCTTTCTTTCTTGCAATTTTGTTGTCAATCTGATTCCTCCATTACTCCAACAACCATGGTACGTATGCATCTCTTTCCTCCCTCTATCATATCAATTCATCTCATTTACATGAAAAGCGCAGAAAAAAAAAAAACCCTCAAAGATTTGGATTTGTTTAACGTTAACGTGTGCATGATCCTTTCCCATGGTACTCGTTCTTGATTAATATGCCACAAATTCATGTCTGTTGTATCAAGAAACAGAGGATTTTGTTTGTTTTCATGTTAATCATGATTAACTTTTACGTTATTTTCTGCATGATCCATGCAAATTGTAATGATCGATGAACATTATATTTTTTGTTTGTTGTGATGATGATATAATGTTTGTGCGTTAGGCGAACGCGGCATCTGGCATGGCTGTGGATGACGAATGTAAGTTGAAGTTTTTGGAGCTAAAATCAAAGAGGAACTACCGATTCATTACTTTCAAGATCGAACAGCAACAGGTGATTGTGGATAAGATCGGAAGCCCAGATGAGAACTACGAGGATTTCACAAACTCTCTCCCTCGTGATGAATGTCGCTATGCTGTCTTTGACTTTGACTTTATCACTGATGAGAATTGCCAGAAAAGCAAGATCTTCTTTATTGCTTGGTTGCTAACCAATTCTTTTTTCTTCTTCTTCTTCCAATAATTAACTCGGTTTTTGTTTACGTTCCATCTGAAACTTTGAATCTATATGTTTATAAATAAAAAAACAGGGCACCAGATACAGCCAAGGTGAGAGCAAAGATGGTGTATGCAAGCTCTAAGGACAGATTCAAGAGAGAATTGGATGGAATCCAAGTCGAGTTGCAAGCCACGGACCCAAGTGAGATGAGCTTCGACATTGTAAAATCACGAGCACTCTAATCATTTACGAGAAAAAGCTTCATCTGATCATGAGCTTTTCCTTATTGTTAATTTGTCTTCATGATGCATACGCATGCATGAACGTTGTTATTAATTATGTCTGATTTTTTTTTTCTTCTCTTTTGCTCTTTTCGCCAATAAATATACATCCATCGTTGTAGTTTAATGTAACATTACCATGCCCTCGTATTGTAATCTTGAAGAAATTTGATTTCGTTTATCTAAAAAGATTCTTTATTTGTACCAAGGGCCATACGTGTATTTATGTACACATTGTTTTATTAAATAACTTATGTACACGTTTTATTACAGGGAAAATGACTAGGTTGTTTTCAAACCGTTCAAAAAAACCTCAATCATGTTTTGTTTATTAAGAAAAACCTAACGAACTTAAAATTTTGTCTAAAAAAACACAACTAACTTGCACTTTTGTTCAATTCTCATTAGAACCAACCGTCTAATAGAACTCAACGAAGAGAAATAGAAGGCATGACTTATTACGTGGAATTAAATATTGGGGAAATGACTTGTAAGATCAACAAAGTTTCTAAACCTTTCACAAAACCTCAATTGTGTTATGTTTGTTAAAAAAATCCAACGAACGTGACCTTTTGTCTAAAAAACTTAAAAACCCCAATAAACTTACACTTTTGTTCAATTCTTATTAGAAGCAAGTCGACAACCAGATTCGTTAGGTATACAATTATATTTATTGACATGAAATAAACAGATTAAAATTGTTATTTATATATTGATTTAGGGCTTAGAGAAGAGAAAAACAAACAACGTCTATGCTCGATCTCTTGTAGTGATACTGAGAAGGAATTTATGGATTCACAGATTCCTTCTCAATTATGCCAATTCCTTATTTATCTTCACTTTGTAAACATTAAAATCATTTCATAAAATTGATATCTTCACTTTAATTGAGTCGGATCCTTTATCTTCATCACCTCATTGCCAAAAAAGACATTTCTTTTTAGTTCCTTCAAAAACAAGAACTTATTAAGATAATCTGTCACACCCCCGGCTAAGGCGGCAGAATACGTTGGCCTGTGCGACTTAGTTCATGGATCGCAAGCAAATTGAATATACATCACAAGTTACAACAATAACATCACAATAGTTATATCTCCCTTTAAGGTTCAAATACATGGTTCATACAATAATAATAACATTTTCATAGATTGCCTTAACAGATAGGCCGATAAAACAAAAGCTAGATAAAACTAGGTTGCCCGAAATTCATGAACATTTCTTCAGCTAAAAACTAGTTCAATGATCTCCTGAGAATACATGTAATTTGAGAGTCAATACAAAGGTTTGTGAGAGTTACATGTTTTCTGCTAACCGTAGTAATGATGCATTAAAAGTCTAAAGAGTATTCCTTTTGTAGTTAAAACCATGTTTAATAAAGAGATAAAACATAAGTAAATCCATACTTGAAATGTTTGTTAGAGAGATAAACCATAAGTAAATCCATACTTAAAATGTTTGATAAATAGATAAACCATAAGTAAATTCATACTTAAAATGCTTAAGAAAGAGATAAACCATATGTAAATCCATACATAAAATGTTTGTTAAGCAGAGAAATCATAAGTAAATCCATACTTAAATGTTTGATAACAGAGAAATCATAAGTAAATTCATACTCAAAATGTTTGATAAAAAGAGAAATCATGAGTAAATCCATACTCAAAACATTTAATAAACAGAGAAACCGAATCTATGGTTTCTAGAGAAATCGTGAGTAAATCCTTACTCAAAATGTTTGATAAACATAGAAACCGAATCCGGTTTCTAGAGAAATCATGAGTAAATCATTACTTAAAATGTTTGATAAACAGATAAACCGAATTTGTGGCTAGATAAATCGTGAGTAAATCCTTACTCAAAATGTTTGATAAACAAAGAAACCGAATTCGTGGTTACTAGAGAAATCATGAGTAAATCCTTACTCAAAATGTTTAATAAATAGAGAAACTGAATCCATGGTTTTTAGATAAAGAGTCTGATTAATGCTCATAGTGAGTTCTATAACTGAGCTATGTGACTAGATATAACCCCTTACGACGCTTCATTGGACGTCGTGGATAAACTAAAGATAATTATCACCCACTTCAATTGATCCATTGAGGTTGTAGTTAGTAACCGCAGATGGGGGTGTCAACCCGTATAGATCTATACATCTGTATCTCGCTCTGAGGATTAACGGTTATAACCGAATGGGAACACTAAGTGGTTAAACTTAGGTAATGAATAATGTATCACTATAAAGGCCATTAACTATGATATACGATAAGGTTCCGAATATAAGTCGAGTAAGTTCAATGTATCCGTAGAAGCATCTTTTACTCGCTTAAATAGATGGTAAGTGATTTTGTCATATTTGTACACATTTTTAGGCAATATTTGGATACATTTTTATACATATTTTGGTTATTTGCAAAGATAAATTGTACTTATAAGGTTTAATTATATTTTGCAGCCAAAAGGAACCATCTTGAAGAAAAATGACCAAGAGCGACAATGATCAGAACTTTGGAGGTTTAAAACTTTAAAAATGAAGAATTCAGCAAAAAAGACAACCTCACGACATGAGGAATCATATCTAACAACGTGAGTGTTAAGATTCTAGAAGATAAGCATCCGGAGGCCAGAGTACGTGTTTGATACGGATTAGGACTGGTCTCACGACGTAAGAAGCCTTTTCTCACGACGTAAGAAGTCTTTTCTCACGACGTAAGAAGGGTAACATTCAAGGCAGAGAATTTGTATTAACATTCAAGGAAGGAGTAGGAGTTGAAGATCATAACTTTACTCTTAATTTGGTACATTTACTATGTTCTTATTAGTTGAGATTGTGTGTTTGATTTTAGCCATAAGTAGCTGAATCTAGTTGCTTCTGTTTAGCTAGATGAAACTTGAACTCATGGATTAGTTATTTGATTACGGATTTTACTAGTTGGTTATATGCTTGTGTTGATTGTTTATATCTAGCATGCTAAAATTTGATACTTAGATTGCTTGAATTCATGTTCTGTGTAGTTTAGTGAATATTGAATTGTATGAACTTGATACCTAATAATTTAGTGACTATTAGATTATTAGAGCTAAGATGAAACCAATCTTAGATAAATAATTAAAGTATTTGAATTTGGCTGTGCTGTAGCACATATATTGTGAATATAATTGTGTTTGTTAAATCAATTTTACATAGCTTCATCATAATTCATAATTGATTATGTGTTAAATTATGTGTGACCATGCATAGTGCTATATAAATTAGTTAAACATTAGTATATTTGGGAGAGAGCTTCGAGTAGAGGAGTAATCTAGGAGAGATACCTAGATGAGCATTGGAGGAGCCTACTGAAAGAGTAGTCAGATACCGCGTGGGGTAGAGTTGCTTGAGTTCGCTGATACCTTTTGAGTGTGAATAGAGCGATTAGAGTTGTAAACTAGAGTGGTTGTACGTGTGGAGATGATTCGATGCCTGAATGCTGCTTGCTTCGTGCTTTGTGGAACTCCTGATGATGGGGGTTAGCCACTAAGTGAATATGACGATATTCAGGAGGTAGATGACTGGCATCATAAGGAGTTCTTCAGCAACTGATGGCAGAAAAGTGTGAGGACCTAGGATGAGCCTAGGGAGTGACCTTAGTCAGATGAGTACATTGATAAAGGAGAGTATTCGTTGGGGAGCGACCAGGGTTATCAGGATTAGTGATCGAGAAGGTTGAGTAGTTACTTAGGAAATCTGGGATGATCTGTGTGGAAAGTATGAGTAGATGTGGCAGGTAGTATGGGCCCGTACTACTGAAAGTAGAGGACCCATACTCGAAACAGGGAAAATCCCAGAGGTTCTAAGTTGCAAACTGAGAGGCGATCACATGGTTCGAGTACCATGATTTGTAGCAAATTGAGAAGGGATCAAGTGGTTCGGGTACCATGATTTGTGGCGGTTAGTGCTACTGGTTTTACCAGTTATCCTTTTGTGATTGACTAGATTGAGATCAGATGTGATAGAGTGTGGGGCCAGAGGGCCATGACGGTTCAGGCCGGTTCCGGGCGGTTCGGTCCTTTTGCTCATCCCTAAAGACAGATATAAGATTAGAATCGCAAATAACACCATAAGATAGTTTTCTAACGAGTGAATAAAATGATTGTAATTTTAAATTTTGTATATTTTAAAAATAAACAAATAAACTTATTTGAAATTGAACTCAAGAAGTAAAAAACTAAAGAAGTAAAGAAGCCGAATTCGGGCCAGCCGGGCGAAACAAGTCTTGGATTTACGTTGTACCGTATACTAGTTATATAAATAAAATGTCTTATTATAGACACATCAATTGATTATACTATATTTCATTTTAGATCTACTTTTTTCATCTACTAGGTATAAAACCCATGCATTACACAAGTTGATTAAAAAAGTTAAATATTAAGTATTTTTTTAAATAAAATTTTGAAATAAGGAAATAAAAACGAATTAATTACAATGACGATCATATTTATTACATTTAATACTTTGCATATATAAGTATTATGTGATTTTTTAATTTAAAAAATTAGAAAAACCTAGAAATTGATATGTAAATATTATTTAATTTCAAAAATATGATAAAATGACAAGTATCAAAACTCATTAGAGATATAGATATTTATTTATTATAGTTGATTTTCCTAATAATGAGTAAAAAACAACTTTTAGTCAAATGTCATTATTAATTAAGTAATGATTACACTTTACTTTTAATTAATAATATAATATAAATAAATAATTATTTTAAAAAAAATTCTAATTACATTTTTTTAAAACTATTATATAACCAGATGTGAAACCCGTATATTATACGGGTTTAGAAAAAAAAAGTTTAATATAAAGTTATAAGCGTTATATATTTTTTAAAATAATAAGTTTATATAAATACATAGAATATAATAAATAAAGTAAGGAATTTAATATATAATGTAAGATATTTGAAAGATTGTAGAACATTTATTATGAAATTTAAAAAAAATGATCTACTTTATATATATAAATCTCACTAAAATACGGATTTTAAATTTAAAAAAAAAATGAAAAGTACAAGAAAATGATAAGTGGAAAAAAAATAATTCAAAATTTTTTAGAAAATGACATATGACAAAATCAATGAGAACATGATATTTGGCAAAAATGATTTCATTTATTAGGTTAGATAAATATGACCTAAATAAAATCTTAATCATGTCCTTTAGAGTATGATATGGCAGGAAATTTTATAAATATTTAAATTTGATTAAAATTTTATTTTTATATGTTTCAATTTAAAAGATAAACAAAATAAAAAGAAATGTAGATATATAATAAGGTAAAAATAATGTTATTTTACAAAAAAAAAAAAAAAAAAAAAAAAAAAAAAAAAAAAAAACCCGGATAGCAGTAATGGAAATTAGGATGTCTATTTGTATTAATTGGTTCGATAGGATTAATTGTATTTAAAATCGTACTGTATGTATGACATAATTATTTTATAAATTTATTGTTATTTAGCTTATTAAAAAAGTTTAAAATGAAACGTTTATATAATAATAAGGTTAATATAATATGATTCAAAGAACCGCTAATAAATATGATATGTTTAATGTCTGTCTAGACTGGTGTGTAGAGAAATTAGAATGAGGTGTAGAAAAAAACTCATAAATAAAATATTTTTTTAAATGATAAATTCAAGGGTACCTTGATTTTAAACTTCAAGGCACAAAATCAAAACTTTAAAATTATTTCCATTGATGATCTTTTTTCTAATTATAGTAATATATGTCATTGATGTAGATTTTCAATTGCTTTTATTTTTTTTTTTCTTTTCTTAAATAAGCTTATAAATATTTAATTAGGCTTTATTTCTTTAAAAGTAAAAATAAAACATAAAAAAAAGTTTCTAATTTTTTCTCTACAGATAAAGACTAATATTCTACATTTTTGTAGAGTTTTAATTATTTTATAATAAAAAAAAACTTGAATTGGTTCGGATTGTTAAAGGAATCGATAAAAATTATTTGTTTTGATTATGTATATAGATGAAATAGAAAATATATCTTAATGAATGGTTGGGTTGAACCGTTGAACGTAACACCAATGAATTCAAAAATGAAAAAATCCTACATTTTATTCAAAATATGAGTAATAAAACAACATTTAAAAAGTATTATACATTGATATAAAAGTATTTTATAATACATAGTTGAATGAAAGGTCATATATTTTATAGGCCCAAATTAATTAGGACATTTTATTTTCTTCAGGTGTTATACTTGTTAATTGCTAGGTCCACATCGTATCTATTTCTTGGTGAAAAGTGAAAACTTTGTGTATCATGTCGCATATTATCATGTAAAATTAAATAATCGAGACTTTTCTATTAAAAAAATAAAAATTGGGACTAAAGGAAAACTTTTTCTAAAATATTGAGACTTTTCTGATAATTTTTTTTTACCAAGTATTGAACAGTCAGGAAAAATTCTTTCAAATATTTTGCTAATAAAACTTAAAATACCCAATATAATAACCAATATAATAAATATAAAATTACAAATTACAAACTACAGATAAACAATTAAGTTAAAGTTTTTTTAAACAAAATATTATAAAGATAAATAATAAATTTTTAGTGTAATGATTTAAGTTTTAAAAAGATGGAATCACAAAATTTAATGGAGTTGACTTTAATAAAAAGAAATATGTACACGCTATTTAGCAACACCTATTAATGGAAATAATTAGATATAAATGTTTAGAATAGCTTATTTAGGTACCGTTTGATAGTTTATGTCTGGAAAAAAAACTGTCTGGTAAGTGTTGTCTGGGAAAGTTTTCTGACTGGGAAAGAAAATCATGTTGTTTGATTGTAGATCTGATTGAATGTGTTGAATGATGAAAAATGACTCGGTTTATGTCCGATAGTGGTGGGATGGATGAGATTTTTTTTTAGAAAAAACATCATAAATGGTCCCTGTGGTTACCCAAAATCTGAAGTTTATTCCTCGTGGTTTAAAAACCTCATAGATGGTCCTTGTGGTTTCAAAACTTTTAACAAATGGTCTTTTTTGGTAATTCCGTTAGCATTTAACCGTTAAGTGAAAGGCATTTCTGTCATTTCACAACCACATGGACCGATTATGATGATTGGCCTTATTTAAAAAAAAATAAAAAATAAAAAATAATTATTTAATATTAAATGGCCGGCCCCACCCTCTCTCTCTCTCTCAATCTCCTTCTCTCTCTCTCTACCCCCACTTCTCTATTCCCTTCCCGTTTTTCTTCACCACCGGCTAAGAAGAGGCTGCCTCCATCCCGACGATGTAGTAGCCTACCTGATCCCCAGCTCTTCCCTTTGTGATTACGACCAACCTCGACCTCCCATACCACCCTTCGAGCTCACCAACGTCGCGTAGCACCCTCCCTTAGTCATTGTTGTCTTCCCTTTGTTCCCACAGTCCCATTGTTGGGTTAAATACCAAGGAAGAAACAAACTCGTCGGAAAAACGGGATCGTCGGTCTCGGCAACAGATCTTCCACACTAAACCTTTTCTGCTTCTTCCCTTCTCGAATTGATGAAGACGATGGCCCCATCCCCTATTAGTTGTACCCTGTGAATACAACCTTGTAAAGGTAATCATATCATCAGATTTCTAATCAAGAAAAAGAAACGATTGATTGAATGATCGGTTGCTTCATCAAGTGTAGATTCACAGAGTGGAATGATCAATCAAAGTGGAAGGAATACAATAAGATATAGGGATCAAATTAACCAGATCTTCCAAATTGAGTGAATTACTCACGAATTCCACAACATGAAATCTCAATTTTTGAGACTAGGATTGAATCGATGATGAATAGTAGTAGTAGAAGATTGATAATGATAGTTGAAATTTTGATTGAAGACTCGCAAATTCCGCATCATGAATCTAGATTAGGAGGTGGAATCGAGAAGTCGAGGAAGGAGGTGACACCGTCTGGAGGCGATGCGACCATGGGAGGAAGGAATGAGAGATCTTAGTCACCATTATTTCTTGTGTGGAAGACGGAGGCGGCTAAGGAATTCTGGGTGGTGGTGCTTTTAGGATCTGATCGACGGTTTAGAGAGAGAGAGAGAGAAGGAGAATGAGAGAGAGAGAGGGTGGGAAAATTTAATATTAAATAATTGTATTTTTTTTTCTTTTTTTTTAAATAAGGCAAAACATCATAAATGGTCCATGTGGTTGTGAAATG
This sequence comes from Lactuca serriola, assembly GCF_051521515.1. NCBI lineage: Eukaryota > Viridiplantae > Streptophyta > Magnoliopsida > Asterales > Asteraceae > Lactuca > Lactuca serriola. The sequence continues at coordinate 10,859,993 of NC_136415.1, read as the reverse complement.
ACAGAAATGCCCTTCACTTAACGGTTAAATGTTAACGGAGTTAGCGAAAATGACCATTTGTTAAAAGTTTTGAAACCACAGGGATCATCTATGAGGTTTTTAAACCACGGGGACTAAACTTCATATTTTGGGTAACCACAGGGACTATTTATGATGTTTTTTTTAGATAAATTAGGATGGTGGTGGTGGTGTAAAAAAAAGAATTAATCCAATAAAAATAAATTAACAAAAATTAACTAAAAGAAATTAATAATCCAATAAAGTAGTATTTATTAATATATAAATATTACATATTATAAATAATATTTATGAATATAAAATAATCCAATAAAAAGAATTAATCCATAAAAATGAAATGTAAAAAAAGAATTATTTAAAAGAAATTAATAATCCAATAAAATAATATTTATTAATACATAAATATTATATATTAAAATAATATTTCTTAATATAAAATAATACATTAAAAAGTAATAATTCAATAAAAACTAAATTTAAAAAAATCAATAATCCAAGAAAGAAAGAAAGATGTGCGGTTTGGTGCATAATTGTCTTTCCAACCCATTCAGCTATAAATATATGATTTTGGGGCTTACCAAGAAAGACCCTTTATTTGTGCAAATCAAACAGTCTTTCCAGTCCATTCAGTTAGAAAGATTTGTTTGAACCTGCGAAATATCTGTTTGAACCTGGATAGATGCGTATCAAACGGGGCCTTAGATTAGGGTTTATTGAGTAAATAACAACACCCTTTAAAATTACCCTTTTCTATTAAGTTGTATGAGATAGTTTTTTGTTACAACCGTCCAATCACGTGTTTGTCATTTACCTCTGTCTTAAGCGTGCGTGCCTTGTAACAGACTACAGACTACTATCATACGCTCTGTACTATAAATAGATATTTGGTAGTAGTGATACAGACTACTCTTTTACCTCCCATGGCTCAGAGTTACACCATCTACATTCTGTATCAACGCAAGGTGAACATGGAAGTGCTAGCTCCTGAGAGCTTCAAACTCGAGCTAAAATGTCGCTGTAATGGATTGGTGAGCTTCAGTGTGAATGAAGATAAAGGAGAATACGTTGATGATGTAAGTTCGATCATGTAGATTTATGTTTCTAATATTCAAGCAAGCTTCGATTTCAATATATATTACGAGAAAGGAAGTGAGACATGAATCATTGAATTGATTAGAATGAGTTCATTAGCTATTGGTAATCTCCTCTGTATGTTTGATATGTGATTTTCAATATTTATCGCAGTGCTCTTCGTGCGAACAAACCTGTAAGATGGATGTTAACTTCAAAGAGGATCCTGTGTCCGGATCTGTTGGGGGAGATACTGATTAACGATGAATTTGAGTTGACAGAAAGAACTCTACTGGATTCTACAATTCAGTGGAGGTGCAAAGCTTATCAGACTGCTGGTCCAGTTTCACTCAAAACAACCGCAACAGGATGTTGGAATATTCAGTTTAACAAGATCATCAAAGATAAGGAAGCAACTGATAAGCCCTACGTCGATCCAGAGTATTGGAAGTATGCAGGTTTTAAGCCTTACTATGTACCAGAAGAACCAAATGAAGTGTTCCTCGTTGAGGAGGGATAAGAAATTGAGGAGTCATGGATTACCGGATTGCACCTGTACTTCTTCTGAGCTTTCATTCAAAGGAGAAGGAGGTCTAGTACTATGTGTTGAACACGACTCTTTATATGGGAAATAACAACAATTTTAATAAGACACTTAAGAAGAACTTGACTCTTTGAGAGACTACTACACATTTTGCTTTCTTTGAAGCTTTTCTTGGATGGTTTGGAGCAAATGAGCTCCATACCTATTTATAGGCCTCTTAGGAAGGTTCTAGATACTAGTATACACTTACTACATACTAGATAACTCTAGAACTATCTAAAACATTCTATATGCTTCCATATGTTTCTAGAATATTCTACCATGTTTTGGAGAGGTCTAGGATGCTCTAGTATCTTCTAGAATGATCCATAACCTTCCAGGGTCTTCCATGCTGTTCTAGAGTATTCTAGATTCTTCCGGTATATTCTAGAATCTTCCATAATGTTCTAGAATCTTCTAGAGCATTGAACAAGCTAAAGTCTTCTAGATAATATTTGTTCTATTGGGCTAGTGATGATCTTTAACACTATGCTACCTAAATAATCTGCATTCTATTTCCTCTGTTGTAAAAGAAGGTATTCTCTCCTTTATCCTTTTAATTTTGAGAACTTTTGATGATATGATTGATGATAGATAATTCTCAAAACTTGATTGATGAATGATTGATAATAGGAAATATGATTGATTTTAATTTGACCGATGATAAAATCGCAAAGTAGTCTTGTGTTCTTCCTAATTCTTCCAAACGTCAATTCAATTTCAATAGGCACGATTATTAAATTATCTAAAAACATTTCCACTTCTTATCCACCTGCGCTTTTGGTCCCATGAGAGATGATAAATTGAGGTGATGGTGACTAGGGCTAGAGCTTGAATAAAATGTGCACAATACCTTAACAAAATAAAGCATTATATGATATGATGTCGCTAAAATGAGGGAAATACGACATCCTTTAGCAACTTAATTAGTTTGTTTTGACTATATATGCAGCGAAAGATGGTTGCTAGTTACATTTTAGAATATATGTAATAATATCAGGCTTCTTGAGGTGTGAAATGACCGTATTTTTATTTTTTCAATAAATTTGTATTTCTAACCATTCACCTTTAAAGAGAAGTACCATCACCATGCCTCCTACATCCCGGGTATGTTGGTTTCTTTTTGCAATTAACAAAAAACATTACTTTTCTCTTATATATATATATATATATATATATATATATATATGTGTGTGTGTGTGTGTGTGTGTGTGTGTATGTGTGTTAAACTATATAATTTTTTATAATAAGTTTCTTTCAGTGAGAATTTTATTTGAATACAGAGCGACTAATTTGGTAAATCGTCATTTCAATTTAAAAAAAAATACAATATTATCTAAATTAACTTTAAATATTATAATATTAAAATAATAATAAGATCATTAATATTTATATTGGTTGTTAAATAGTAAATACTAGGTATGATAAAGAGTTAAGCATGGCCCACCAAGGGTTATTTGGGTATTTCACGTATATGTAAGAGAAATAGATCTTTTATTTATTGTATCAAAAGTCTGAATACTTAGCTATTTTTTAGTGGGAAAAACTGAAAATACAATGCTATAATTTGATGGATTGTTCACGGTACAATGCATTGGTAAAAAAGAAAAGAGGTATAGATTATAGAATGCTATAATATACAAACAAATGCTACTTCTAGCTAGGCAACATCTTCGTTTGTAATTCCTTTAAAACACATTTATAGGTAGCTACATAAAACATGAAACCAAACGTCAAATTGTGGAAAATAGCAACATATATATATATATATATATACTTTATTCTCGTTACCAATATGTGCAATTGGATATGTTGCAGTCATCATTGTGAAATCCTTATTTGATCCCTAAATTAGTGAAACTGGTAAAAAAGGTAAAACAGAAAAAGATAAAATTAAGAAGGTGCATGAATTTCAAAGAAGCCAAAAGAAAGGATGATGAAATTAGAACGAACAATGAGAAAGAAAGTCTTGGGACCATAGTCACTTTGATTTTTGACTTTTGAACCACTCGTGAATGATTTTGATTTGAAGGAGTTGTTTGGAATTTGTTTGCATTTCTTATTTTATTCTTCAAAATCTGGTTCAGTAGTCATATCTTTCTTCACTTTTAGTATCTTCAGATTTCTCCTTTTTAGACTTGTGCGGATCACCGTTTGCTTTTTCATGTTGTTAGTTATCTTTTTCATCTTCAGTCATTCTCAATTCTTCTTATCATCTTCTTCGGAAGAACTTCTGTTTTTCTGCTTCTGCATAAACAAACAACAAACTAAGGGTTTATTTGGTTGGATAGAATGGAATAGGCAAGCAAGGTAATGGAATGAGCCATAACATTCCATTATCATTTTGGTTCATCGTTAGGAAAGAAATAAACTTTCATACAAATTTTAACTTTATTCTATATGTTATTTTTTAAAATAGCTAACAAACTTTTACCTAAAAAATGTCAAATGAAATGAAAACCTAAATATTTTCCTCCGTGTCCTACAATTTTAACTCCATGAAAAGCCATCTTAGAATTTTAAATCCAAGACTTTTCTGGATAGTTAACGAATCTCAAATGGTTTTCATGGATAGTTAACAATTCTTTGATGGCTTTTATGGAAAGTTAACAAACCTAAGATATTTTTCATGAAAATATTACAAGGTAAAAGATTGTAAGATGGCTTTTACAAAAAGTTATGCATATCTTCTTAATAATGGCTTTTCCTAGAAGAGGGAGAAAATATGGTAGCATTTTCCGTACAAAAAATAAAAATTAAACACAATTAGACCTCTCATCACACCAAGTGATATGTCCAACAGCATGTTGTAGAACAAGAACCCATTTAAAAAAAACACAAAAAATAAGCATCCGGTGTATTAGAAACTAAAGCCACAATAATAACGCATCCATCATTTGTATCAAAAGTCAAAACAAACTAACTCACTGGATTAGCATGAACACGTTGCTCTCCAATAGCCTTAATAGCATCGCTATCTAGAAAATCCATGACATAAAAGTGTTAAACTAAAATTTATGATTGATGATGAATTACCCTTAATTATAATAGAGTCCGCACTACTGAACCTTGCAAGTCAAAAGAAAGTCCCAGATGTCCTTGTCATATAAATTTGTGGAAATTAGTGACATTCAATTAATTTTGCCAAGTTGAATTTGTCCCCTTGATAACAAGTACGCAAACATACATGGTCCATAAAAAAATTGGATTTTTTCTAATTTTTGGCCAATCCAATATTAGATTCTGCAGCTAAGCTTCGAGAGAATTGTTTACCATTCTTTTGTTAATAAATCAATAAAAAACAGATGGTATATGACAATTAGGATCTCAGTGTTATAAAATCCTTAAATAAAATTAACTTAGTTCACCGTTACAACCCCTTTTGGGCATTGGGCTTAAATCCTGCAATCTTGAGAGACCTGAAAATAAATGAAGATATATGAAACAAAGGCAACACCCATTAATTTAGCTTCAACTGCAACATCATATGTGCAAGAGACACAACACCATATAACACTCACTCCCTTATTAAAACAAAAAATCCCCAAATATGATCAGAAGCCAAACTCGGACCCTTGGTGATTTTGAGACAAAATAATTGATGTTGAAATGAACCCTAAAGTAGCCAAAGAAACGTATAAATTGAACTTTAAACGATAGGGAAAAAGCAAACCCTTGAACTCATATCCAGTTCATTAAACAAAAGGGGTTTTTTTTTTTTTTAAAGGCGTAATATATTATTAAAGGGTACCAAGATAATACAAAGAACAAGCACCAAACATTATAAATTACAAGAGGAAATAGGAAACAAACATTATAAATTACAAGATCAAAATAGGAGAACACCACGATCTTTCCAATTTAAGGAACTCGAATTAGTCATGTACTTAATCCATTTGTACCTAAGTTGTATATCGTCAGTCCTCTACATTTTATCTTTTTGAAAATAATAGAATTCCGGGATTTCCGCATCACCCAAATGATTATCCTCAAAATTAAAAATTAAAACATAATTAGTCAGTTATTGGAAAGCGGTGACAATAAGTCATGTTGGTTTGGTTTTAGATTCATCATGTTTATTAAAATCGTTGAAAATCTAAACCTAACCAGATTTGTTTAACTAAATGGGTTGAGATGTTTTTTTTCAAGCTTAATCTGTTTAATAAACAGATGAATTCTGGTAAGCCAATTTAAAATTTAAAATCTAATTAAAAGAAGCTTATACCTACTTAAATAAGTTACAAACTTCAATAATTTTTTCAAAGTTTGAAAAAAACAACTAGGAATCAAGTGGTCATTTAACATTATAGATGTCAAATTTTCTAAGATTGTGTTTAGTTACGAAAAACAGTTTTTGTTTTTTTCTTTTCAGAAAAATAAAATATGCTTTCATTTTCAGTTTTCATTAGAAAATGTGTTTAGTTAAAACTTATTCATTATTCATTTTTTATTTTAGAAAAAATAAAAGAACGTGTTTAGATGTATATTTTCCTATTGATTTTCATTTTTAGAAAACAATACTGGTGTTAGGCCCCATTTGATATACATCTTTCCAGGTCCAAACAAATCTCTTTGACTGAATGGACTGAAAAGACTGTTTGATATGCACAAAAAAATGGGTCTTTCCCGATAAGATATGTTTTTCCCAGAAAGCTTCAAAACCATATTTTTCTGGCTTAATAGGCTGGAAAGACAATTATACTCTAAACCTCGTCTCTTTTTTCTTGACTATTACTTACTTTTAAATATTTTATTAATTTCTTTTTTATTGGATTATTATATATTAATAAATATTATTTTTAATATATAATATTTATGTATTAATTAATATTATTTTATTGGATTATTAATTTTTTTTAAAATAACTCGTTATTTTTCTTTTCTTTTTATGCATTAATTCTTTTTTATTGGATTATTTTTATATATTAATAAATATTACTTTATTGTATTATTAATTTTTTTTAGTTAAATTTTTAATTCATTTTTATTGGATTATTTTTTTTAGACAACAATGTCATCATCCTTATATATTTTAAATAAATTCATCTGTTCCACCACTATCATACATAAACCAGATCAAGAATCATATGTTGAGTTATAAAAAATTTAAAATTGCTAGATAGAATAACAATGTAACATCATCTTGAAAAAAAAAAACTAAAAACAACTTAATCGATATTCTATTTAGATTTTTAAATGATTATTGTGCAATTTTGATTTTGTATGACAATTTGTATGTTTTTATAATTATTCAACAACTTCATTTATCACAGTATAGAACAACGGTGTAATATTATCATTTTTTATCATTCAGCACAGTCAATCAGATATACAATCAAACAACATGGTTTCTTCACAGTCAGAAACTTTCCTATACAGCATTTTCTCAGACAGCACTTTCACAAACAGAAATACCAAACGGGACCTTAATGTGTTAGACGTTGGCGAGGGAGATGCAAAGATAGACATAGTTGGATCCACGGTGGTATACTAACAAAATTTTTTTATTGGTTCAAGTTTTTATAGCTACGATGTCAGAGTTTAAATTTAAATCGCTCTTTGTGGGTATTATGACTTTATGAATCCCAAAGCCAAATTCATATGGGGCGTGTACTCTCAAGACCCTCACAAGTCACTTTGTCCTAACTTTTACATTTGAGGTTGGATTCGCTTTTCATCGTCTTCATTAGTTGTTATAAGATGAATAAGGATTATAAAAGGAGTTACTTGATCTTGTAAAGCGTGTGATCATGTAAAGACATTTTGTTTATTTTAGTAAACTATGTTGTATTCATTCGATGGTGATCGAAAGAGTAACATGTAGTAGAAGTGGTGTTGGCTAATCTTTTGAGGTGAGATTATCGGGACCACACACACACACATACATACATACATACATATATATATATATATATATATATATATATATATATATATATATATATATTGATTCTCTTAGTTTGGTTTTTCATATATTATGTACAAACCCTTACTTGCAATATGAATTATATGAGTATTGTTTTCATTCATGAAATCATTTTCTAAAATGATATTTGTTTGATAAAAGCTAATTACTTTTTTTATAAATGGTTATGAGAAAACCTACTTTTTGCATACATGCTAGTATGGGTTAACTGAGAGATCACAGGTACTTAATTTGGACATTTTTTTTTGTAAGTAGGTTTCTAGATAATCATTGTCACAACTGGAAATTTTGTGTCATGTAATCTATACATTCAAGCTAATGTGAATCAAAAACTTCAATCAAATACATCATACAAGTACTACAAATAGTCATCAAACAATTGGGAACACTAGAAGTTCTTAATTAGGTCCATTTTGGACTAGAACTTCCTTATTGGACCAAATGGACCAATAAGCTTCCAATTTGACTATCTTGGGTTTAGAACCCTAATTGGATTCAAATTGGACCCACATTTATTTTATTCAACATTTTAGGTCATGTTGGACCTAGAATGAAATGAACTAAAAGCCTTGATACATGAATAACCTAAACTAGTCCAATAAAAATATGAAAATCCTACCACATTCTTTTAGGTATAAAACACACCCTAGCTAACTCTAATTTTGGGCTTAAGGGGAAAAAGCCCAAAATTTTCTTTTCCCTTTCCAATTCTCGGCCCAAGGCCCAAACCCAAAGAGAAATGGAAGTGTTGACTTTGGATGCCACCTCACTATTACCCAAAGGACATCCATGCATTGTATCTCATTCTTCCATGCAAGTATCACTTCAAAGATCACCTCACTTCTTCCTCTCTCTCACTCTCAGCCATACACCCACACACACCCACAAAAATCTCTCAAATTCTCTCTAGATTACTCAAGAACTCTCCTTCCTCCCCTCTTCAAAAATCTCGAGTTTTAGGAAGCATTCAAGAGGAAATTTCCACAAATTCTTCATCTAAGGTAAGATTATGCATAGATCTATGATTTAGATTCTTGTTGTTATCAAAATCCTTTCCTAATCTATGCAAAAATCGTGATCTTGCATCCTAGAACCATCTCAAACTCGAGATCTACCAAGGAAAGGTGCTAAGGCCAAAAATCATCAAGTTTTCCTCCATCTTTTCTTCCAAAAACCGAAACCACACCCAAGGTGAGCTTCATACCCCCTATTTTCTGTTTTTATGAGTTTTGTGGGGGGGGGGAATACAAGTGAAAGTGTAGATCTATATGTGTTTTGTATGCCTTGTATGATTTCCATGCTTATATGTATGCATTTATGTTATAATGTTGGATCTAGCCATAAAACCCCTCAAAACCGAGATATATCTTGTGTTAAATGATTTTAGCTTCAAATATATTTCTAAATACAAAGTGTTTCAAGAAAAATGGTTAAGTGGTTTAGTAACAATTTTCTTTGGGTTAAAAACACAAATTTTGGACCTAAAATGTGAAAAATACAAAATTAAGGGCCCAAATTGACATATCACAAATTCTGATGGATGAGGTGTGTCAAAACAGTTTCAATAAAACAATTTCTGGAAATATACTCATTTAGAGGATTAAAAACATAAATTTCAAGCTTAATGGGCTAAAAATGACATTTTCGGCCCAATGAGGCCCATTATGCGAGATTTTCTGATTTGGAGGGCCAAAACTGCATTTTTCTGTAAAACAGTGGACTATAAGTGTTCCAAGTCCTTTTCAAAGGTTTAAAATGCTTTTTAAATTTAAAAAGGACCAAAGTTGCAAAAATTTTACAATTTGGGCCAAAATTGTCAAAGTTGCGAAAAAGAAGGGTTAAAACCGAGAAAACTGCATTTTCAGGGACTTAAACTGTTTTCTATGAAAAATATGCTGAAAAATATTAATTTCAATAATTTTTGGTGTTAAAATGTCAAGAAAATTAATTTAAGGACCAAACCGGGAAGTATTCAATAAAAGGGTTGAAAATGTAAATTTTACAAACAATGAGGGGCTGAAAACAGGAAAATTTCAAGGCAAATTCAATATACGCAATTTGATCAAATAATGGCACCGCGACTATCGACGAAATACAATACACTACAATACCAAAATCGTTGTGAAACGAATTGGTTCGGTCTCGAACCAATGAAAATCCGAAACTACTAACACGACGACACTACGATTCATACAAATAACGTTTGGGAACTCAATTTACATGCGAGTGTGCACAGACGTCTACGCACCATCTTTGGGCCCCAAAAGTGTAAAATCTTGTTTGTTGGGCCTAGCTAGCCCAATGACCTGATCTTAAGGCCCGAAGACATTTTTTTTCTACGAAGTGTTGGGTTTCACCGACTTGGCACAACGTAGAGGGACTTTCAATGGCTTGTATACTACTGGTCCCCAAGGGTCCTTTGGTATTGCTAGTAAAGTCTACATTTCATGCGAGGCGGGTCTGGGACCCCTCGTACATTTTTATCCCCAACCGGTTAATGGAGTCATCGAGGTCTTCGTGTCCTCTCTCTCTCTTCGGATGTGGGACTACACCTAGTCAGGGCGATTGGATAACGTGATTAGTACGGACGACGCCTTCGGGATCGTTAGTATAGCTATAAACTGGGCGTTTGTGTAATGCGGGTTTGTAGTAATTAATCATGCTCAAAAATAATCCAACGTCGCCTGGGACTGACACTATACGCTATGCAATGGTTTCAATGTAGCTTCATGTAATTTAAGAAATTAGGAAAACATCGGGTTTTCCTAGGGTTTTCAATACATACGGATTCGAAATGCATACAATTTTAATGAACAATTTTTACAAGTATAAAATCAAACAAGCATACCTATGGATCTTCACACCTTTTTTTTTACTATACTATTTTCAGAAAATATCGGATTTTCTGGTGGTTTTCAAACAATACAAAACATTGGATTTCAAAAACTACTTATGAACTCACCAACATTTCATATGTTGACGTTTTTCAAAATACTTGTATTCTCAGGGAACCAGTGAATCAAAGGAAATCATATTCATTGATGGCTTGCAGTTTATTTATGTACGAATCGAACAATTTATTTTTGGGAATGTAATGTTTAAACAATGTATTTCATGTAAACGGTACTGGTTGTACTATATTAATGAATGGTGACGAATGTTGTTATGTTTCATATATATTCAATGTTATGGTATTCAATTGAGTCACGACAGCCCCCGGACGTTTCCGCCGTCTGGTTCGGGGGTGTGACAATCATCACCTACACAAGTAGAGGCTAGCCGACCCATGTGTGGGTTAGGGTTGATGACCTCCTGGTACTAGTTTTGATCTTAGGCAAAAGTCGAGTGGTAATTCGCCACTCGCGAGTCTAAGGCTTGAGATAAAGTCGGCAGTTCACGATTCATGAATATCAAGTTAAACCATCTATTTTGGCGAGTTAGACTTTTTGATACCTAGAATGGTTTATGAATAGTTGCATGCATTGCATATTTGTGTATTATTTCCATATTTACCCTTTTTGGGAGTTTTGATATAAGCTTGTAAACCTTTGCTAATCAAGTTTAGCCTTCTTGATATATTTTGGAATTACGTTGGGATGATAATATTTCACAACTAAATCTTTTAAAAACTACTTTCATATATCTTTGGGGTGATAGCATTGCTATGAATGACCTGTTGGACAACTCTATTGTGAAGTTTCTCAACATCTAACGTAAAGAAACCAAATGTATCAAATGTGCATTGTATAAACACATGTTGATTTTCCATACACGTTTGTTCATGTTTTTTCATTTTGTATGAATCGACTTTTAAAGCAATCTGCCCCATGCTGAAAGTCTCTCTCCTCGAGCAAACGAAAGAAGAGAGGAAACTCCTGTTATATTCATACAAATATATTTCCTTTTTGTCCATCATAGACTCAAAATTTATATTTATTTTGAGAAAACCACAATTTCCCTATGTAGAAAAACCTATTCATTTATCGTTTTTTAAAAATATATCTAGAACCACCTAGAACCTATGTATAGAACAAAAGTTATTATTTGAAAAACGTGAAATAAGATATTTAAATTATTATTTATACATCATTTTGAATTAATTTCAATTTTTTAAAACATATGCACTTTCAAGATGCGTCTCCAAATAATTTTCATTTTTAAATAACTTTCCAATCACTCTTACCATCAATTTTTTTTCTCCAATTCATTATTGTACTATGTTTAAACCGGTGGAAACCACAAATGTCTTACAAATTCATACTTTCACGCAAAAAAAAAACTAGGGAAATTATCAGAAAAGTCCCAATATTTTCAAAAAAGTTACACTTTAGTCATAAGATTTTTTTTTAACATAAAAGTTTCGATTATTTGTAAAAACATGATAATATGTCATTTCATGTTAAAATTAAAAAAAAAAAAGATTTTTTTGACATGTATCATTTTAATTTTTTGGATATATTGTTTTTTCCATTTTATTAAATTTCACATAATTACTAATGTAATAATTGTAATAAATATAATAATAAATGCATGTTTATTTAATTAATGCAAGTTTCCTTTTAATTTCTAATTTTCTAAATTTAATCTAATTATTTTGTTTGTTTATTTATTTATATTATTTGTTTAAATTTAAAAGAGAAATTAAAAAAAAATTAAAAAATAACAAATTAAACATTACATTTAAATAATTCAATATTTTTCTTTCTTTCTTTATAAATTCAAACTTCCTAAATTTATAAATATTAATATTTTTTCAATAAATGCATGTAATACACAAATCTCACAAATAATAGACGAACCTTTTGTGATTATTTTTGTAACACTTTTCTCATAGACAAATATATCTTCAATTTTATTGTTGTCTCCGGTCAATTTATTATTATAAATAATTTCTTAGAAAATGCAATAAAGCAATTCAGATTTTGTTTTAATCATCATCAAAACAAAAGATTGGGACAAATGCAACAACAAAGTGTGTGGTCGCTCGTGCATACATATGCATGTATGTAAATACCGAGTCCTTAGTTTTAATGACTTAAAAGATGTATGAACTTTTAAATGTTTGATTTTAAAGATAAAATGTGTGATTTTAGATGCGTGAATCTTTTAAATGTTCGCTTTTAAACACAAATGTTGCATACATGCATGCATATGCAACAGAAGTAACAGAAAAACGACATTCAATCTTCATCAACGAGATTAGAAATGGATTTGATTTCTTGTATTTAAACCCAAAACAGAAGCCACTCATCTAACAAGCGATTTGCCTATTGTAATTTGTAAGATTTAAAAGACACATTTTATTAATAGTATGAATTGGAGTTTAAACTTTTCAATTTGTACCCTATGACTAAAGATACATTCGTATAGATCGTGGAAACCAAAAACCCTAAAACATGCTCTACAATCCACTCTTTTCTACCACTATAACTCGAGGAAAATACAATTATACATACAAAATAAAATAAAGGATGAGAGTTTGCGGATTAGGTTTTGTTATGTTGATTTTCAAAATAGCCTTTTTCCCATTTCTCAACTTGTAATATGGAGTTGGTTTTTCTTCTAATAATAGATTTTAACGCTTGAGGTTCATATGGTGGTGGCATAGTGCATGGAGTGGCGCGTGAAGAAGGGCCTTTGACCATGGATTCCATCATGAATTCCTTCTCAAACCCCTTTGAACCACAAACCATTGCTTCTGAACAAAGCTCAACTGCTTTTTCAGGTATTGTTGGTTTGTATTTTAATAGCTTTGAGTATTCGGTTAAAAGATGGAACATGTAGTCATACACCTTTTCCATTTTCAACTCCTCTTGTATAAAACTACTCGCTGTTTTTCCTATCTCTTGTGCCTGCCAAATGCCAATGCCATCATAAACAAAAAGATCACGGTCGTCAGGACACAGGACAGGACATGACATGACATGACAGTATCTGGTATATTATAATAGAGTATTACCTTTTTTTTATGTGTGTTGCCCCAATCAACTGCAAACTTAATGGATCTACATTTGTCATTTTCTTTAATAGGCCAATAATGGTGAACAGGCATTAATCCTCTCGTAAAAAAGTCATAGTAACGTGGCTTCACTATAAAAGTCACCGAGTCACAAGCAAGAATGTATTTATCACTCACGGACCATGCGGACCCCTCGATATAAATCTTGTATCTGTTAATAAAAAAAAACAACAAAATTCATCAAATACATGTCATAACAATGATCTTGAAAAGAAAATAAATATATATATATATATATATATATATATATATATATATATATATATATGTATTATTAATATTCTCTTGCCTATGAACACACTGGCTGGCCAAATCTGATTGCTTGAAACCTTGCTGTGATTCTTTAAACCAATCCTGAAAAGAATCATCAACAATTGTTTAATTCAAATTGTTGTGTGTATGATTACTGATTATAATAAGAATTTGAGTATATTACAGTTTTGGTCCATGAGTATAGTTGATTTTTTGCGATTTTGGTCCTAATGGGTTTTCAATTGCAATTGAGTAAATTACATTTTTGGTCCCCGAGCATATCTGAGTTTTTCAGCCATATGGGGACCAAGAGTAGTCATTTTTCTTAGAAATTGGACAAAAAATGTTACAAGAACCTCAAATAAGGACCAAAGTTGCAAAAACCAATTATACTCAGGGACCAAAACTGTAATTCACTCTAAGAACTAATTTAATAGCTGTGAAAGAAATTAAACCTGGGCATAGACCCGGGCATTCCAGTCCTGTTTTTCAGAGACATTGCATTTGAGAAGATCCATTCGGGTGTCAGCAACAACTGGATTACCTTTCCAGTAAGCATAAGGTTCCCTATCTACCCATTTACTCCTTGTGTTTCCTTCATTTAGCTCTTTCAACAAAGATCCCCATGGCTTTATATTAATCTCCGGCCTGAAAAACAGTTTGATTTATGAATTCATTCATTCAAGATTATTATAAAATATGATAAAAAGGGGATTATATATACTTTATACTTACCACCCCCAAAAGGACCAATCTGGGAAAACAATGTCTAGAGTGGAATCATCACTGCAGTAACGAAACAAAGGTGGTGGAGCAACTGCATCAGGGCCACGATAGTACTTCTTCAAGATGACTGGCCAGTCAACGCAGTCAAACATGAGGTCCAAATCCGGGACCTTTCCAGGGTATTTTCGTAATAGTTGCAGGATCCCCCAAAGAGTGAAAACATCTCTAGATTGAAATGACTTCTGATATGTTTCAACGTATGCTCTTCCGTTTGATATCACTAGACGGAAATTTGCAGTCTTTTTTGCCCTTTCCACCATATCTTCTGTGATTCCAGTCTCTTTCCATGGCTTTAGATCCTCATGAATCCAACGAAAGTATTCTGGACACTCCTGTGGTGGGTCGGATA
The DNA here is from genome assembly GCF_051521515.1 of Lactuca serriola. NCBI lineage: Eukaryota > Viridiplantae > Streptophyta > Magnoliopsida > Asterales > Asteraceae > Lactuca > Lactuca serriola. The sequence continues at coordinate 10,844,989 of NC_136415.1, read as the reverse complement.
CGTATTCTTGATCTTGTATATTGAATGTTTTCGGGTAGTAATCAGCTGGACATGTTCTTGTGAGATTGCCTGAAGAGCATTTCAGTGGAATCTCTATTATCTTGGGTGGTTTTGAAGGGATTACTTGAGTTATGGTAGGTTCAATGTGCACTGTTTTGGTAGTTTGGACTGAACTCCGAGAAGGATTTTCAGCTATTGACTGTAACATGGAAGATCAAACACGGAACAATATTAGATTCAAATATGTGTATCAAAATTTCAATCAATTAGTCATTTTAATATGGAATTCAAATGAGGAAATGTAGCATCCTGTCCCTTCTATTAGCAAAGTAGTTGTGTTTTCTCTCAAGAACACATTATTGACATTCTTGATTCAAAAATAGGACCTAGATTTCCAACAACCATATTTATGATGAACTAATAAGAAAGCTTAGTTGGTTTGATAGAATTACATAATATGATTAGTATATTTTGTACAAGACAAAGGGGCAGAAACGCAGAATTATCAGTTATGTACACTTTATACTAAAGTAGAACTGTAGGTGCCGACACCTCCATATGTGGGACCGGAGAAAGGACGCGTATAAAAACCGACGAGTTTTACGTGGAACTGAATTCACGGCGAATGCAACGTGTTCATTTAACTTCCCAAAGAGGAATCTGGTATTACTACGTCGTTTTATCCAGCACAATTTTGGCGTTTCCACTATAGATTTAAAAATAAAAAAATAAAATAAAATAAAATAAAGCGAAATTCAAAAGCATAAGTCGGTCGAATCGGAGTCGGAGATGGAGACTTACGGAGCCGGAAGCGTCTAGCAAGCGAGTGGAAAGCAAGAGTCCGACGAACATGAAGATGAGGAAGAAGAGTAGTCGAACAGAGGATCTAGAAGTTGCTGTCATGATGGCAGATAGTAGCGGATGCCAGATCGTGTCTGAGAAATATCTGTAGAATCGTTTAGATCTCGATCCCCAAACGGAATTGCTACTCCCTTCGTCATACCAATCACGCTGCATCTTCAACCAAATCTAAATGTGTCTCGTCGACTCTGAGCTAAAACTGTTGTTGTTGGATTCTAGTGAGCATCGAGATTCGGTGGTGATTTTAGTAGGATTGAATCAAAATGGATGTCAGTGTGTTGTTAGACAACTTTACAGAGTAGAGGAGGGAGGAAGGCGTTTTAACTTTTGTAGACCAGGGTTTTGGAAAAAAGAAGACACAGAGAAGGAAACAAAACCCGAGGTCCCGAGTCGCCGGGTTGAGAGTTGAGACTTTTCTTCCGGGGTTTTTGTAGTGTTGTGCCATTCTCTCTCTACAACCAAAATTCAAAATACTTTGTTTCTCTAAATTTGGGAAATACTTTTTTTAATAAATATAGCTAATTAAAATTATACGATTATCACTGCTTATACACAAAAAATAATTTGACATGAAAAAGGGGAAATTAAGCTAAAGTAACCATTATGATTTGTATTTAAAGAAAATTCCCAAAAGAAAAAATTTGTCAAAAAAACTAACAGGTTTGGCGAATCAAACAAAAAAAAAACATTTTTATTTGAAAAAAAATATATTTTGGACTGATATTTTAGATTTCATACCGAAATTCGAAGATCGAAAAAAATATAAAAAAAAATTAACTTTAGAATTTTCAAAAACAGGTTTTAAAGAATTAATTTTGTCATTTAGAAAGGATTATCAACACAATTTATTACTTGTTTGTCTTTATATGTATTGACATTTTTTATCATCAAAGTATTTCAATGTGTTTTATTTTATGTAAAAAAAAAAGTTTGAATTCTAATGAACAATTGTGGATGTTTGAGATAAAAGTTTATTTTTTTACAAAAACTTAACAACTAGTAAGATCCGATCAATGAAATACATTGAAAACTTCTTCCATCTCTCTCTCTGATCTCTAAAACCACATGGTATCAGAGCGTAAGAGATCCTGAACCATCACATTAAATCCACGTATTGAAAACCCTTGAAATCACCAAACCAGCGAAGCATCATGGGAACAGACGATAACTCTTCCAGTTCCTCCGTGATTGTCCAGAATGTCCAGGACACACCATTCCCCACGGGTGTTACCCTTGACGACACGAATTACCCGTTGTGGTTGCAGTTGATGGAGATGAGGATCGGAGCTCGTAACAAATCCAGTTTCCTCACCGGTGCATCCGCGAAACCTACCACCAACGACAAGGCAATTGAAACATGGGTCACCGACAACAATAGGGTCAAGAGCTGACTCATTGACTCGATGAACCTAACCCTAATGCGCCGATTCATACGTCTCCAAACGGCTGCAGAAATATGGGAGGCGGTGAAGAAGACGTTTTACGATGGGTCTGACGAAACCCAACTCTTTGAATTAAATCGCAGGTCCTTCACAACCCGGCAGAATGGTATAAGCCTACCCACATACTACAATGAATTGATCAACATCTTTCAAGAGATCGATGCCCGTTTGGTAACTGAAGAAGCAATTGTGGCTGCGACGGTGGCAGTAAACAAAACCCTATCTCGGTTTAGGGTCCACATCTTCTTAGCCGGATTAGATCAAGAATTCAATCATGCAAGTAGCGAAATTCTGAGGAAGGATCCAGGCTTGGATCTCGAGACCTCATATGCTTACATCCGTAAGGACTACACTCAATGACAGTCCATGGAAGAATCCAAGCCAAAATCGGATAGCATAGTCCACATGGATGCACGAAATCGGAATCATAACAAAGGAAAGAGCAACAAAGGGAACACGTTCACATGTACCTACTGTGGTGAAGATGGACATTCAAAAGCAAAGTGTTATGAACTCATAGGCTACCCGGAATGGTGGGATTTCACCAAGAAACCAAGGAAGAAGATTGGTCAAGCGGCCGTGGTTAAGTCTCCCCAGACTGAGGAAACAACAACACCCATGGCAGCTCACACTTCAGCAAATACGAGTATGTCATACACTACTAAAAATGATCAAAGTGATAAATGGATTATTGATACAGGAGTTACCGATCATATGGCAAATGATCTATCGAAATTAATTACACATCACGCTCTAAAACAAACAAATATCCAAACTGCAAGTGGTGAAATAAAACCAGTGATTGGTAAGGGTACAGTGAAAGTCACGGATTCTATGGATTTGGATTCTGTCCTTATAGTCCCTTCTCTATCATCAAACTCATTGTCCATTAGTCAAATCACTGAAGCTCTAAACTGTTATGTTATATTTTGGAAACATGACTGTGTATTTCAGGACTTGGTAACTCACCAGACTCTTGGCTATGGTACTAGACGTGGCAGGCTGTATTACCTTGAAGAAAATCATCAAAGTCAAGCGTATCATGCAGGGGTAGCTCAAGTAAATAAGTTCGTTGCAATGCTTTGGCATCGAAAACTAGGGCATTTATCTTTCACGTACCTTATGAAACTTAAACCTAATTTGTTTTTGAATGAAACGGATCATGATTTCAAGTGTGGCATTTTTGATTTGGACAAAAACACGAAAATCTCTTATTCATCAAGTGATAATAATAAATCTACCATTCCTTTTATGAAGATTCATTCGGATGTATGGGGGCCTGCCCAAGTACTTACTCCTGATGGTGCTAAGTATTTTGTAACTTTCATTGATGAATGTACCCGTATGGTGTGGGTATCACTCCTTAAAACCAAAGGAGAAGTAGTAAAAGCTTTTAAAGAACTATACCATATGATTAAAACTGTATACCGAACGGAAATTCATATACTCCAATCCGACAATGAAGGAGAGTATATAAATTACCAGATGAAAACATTTTGCAAAGAAAAAATGATTCACCATCAAAATTCTTGTGCAAGGTCACTGTTAGTCTATATTATTAGCCCGCTTGTTTATGGGCTCTTTTTTGTCTTTAGCCCATTAGGGTTTCTGTCTAGCTAGTATTTATATTTGCTTTATTCCTTGCAGTCTTAATGCTTTTCTCTGAGAACCCTTGTAATTTCTCTTTGATATAATCATATGAAAATGTTATCATGGTATCAGAGCAGAGGTTTGATACGTTGTTAGAAGTCTTTCTAGGGTTACTGTAGCATTCAGTTTTCGTTCATTATCATTGGTACTCGTTTTTTTTGATATGTTGATTCATTGCTACTGTCGGTTCGTTGTTGCTGTCGGTTCATTGCTACTGTTGGTTCGTTGCTGTTGTTGGTTCATAATTGTTGTTGATTCTTTATTCAAGTGATTGCTTCCGTTGGTTTGTTACTCCTTTCATTCTCAGATTATTGTATTGTCATTGTGGTTATTCATTCACTATCAACATGACTGGAAAGGATGATTCCCTTCAGTCAATCGGTACTCGTTTGGATGGAAAGAATTATACGTATTGGAGTTACGTTATGAAGAACTTCCTTCACAGGAAGAATATGTGGGGCTATGTCACTGGGACTAAATCCAAACCCACAGTGCCTCAAACTAAGAATTATGATATGTTGTTTGATGCTTGGGAGACTGATAACTCCAAGGTTATTACTTGGATTAATAACTATGTTACTCAGTCCATTGGTATGCAGTTGGCTAAGTATGATACAACAAAGGAAGTTTGGAATCACTTGGAGAGACTGTATACTCGGTCCAATTTTGCTAAACAATACCAATTGGAATATGATATTCGTGCCCTTCAACATAATGACCAGAGCATTCAAGATTTCTATGCTACTATGTCTGATCTCTGGGATCAATTGGCTCTTACTGAATCTAAAGAGTTAAAAGATTTTGAGCCTTACATTGCTAGGAGGGAAGAACAACGCTTGGTTCAGTTCTTGATGGCCTTGCGTTCTGATTTTGAAGGTCTTCGTGGAACAACTCTTCATCGCTCTCCTCTTCCTTCAGTTGATTTAGTTGTCCATGAGTTAATTGCAAAAGAGACTCGTATCAAGTCCCATGCAGATAAAGGGTTTAAAGCAACCTCTACTCCTACTCCCGCTCCTGCTGTGCTTGTTGTCCTCCAGTCAATCCCGACAAACTTCAAGAGTCGCTTATGATGAGTGTGCTTTCTGCAAACAGAAGAATCATTGGAAAGCTCAGTGTCCATTGTTAGTCAACAAGGGTAAATCTGGTCAACCTCATTCAGGGCAACAAAATAGGTCTGGTCAACAGAAGTATCAGTCACGTTCCTCTGGTACTCCTCCATGGATCCCTCATCCTCCACAGTTTGTTGTTGCTGCTGTTCCACCAGTTGACACAAAATTTGTTGGACATATGCCACCATATGCATTGGATCCCAAGGTGTTTGAGAGCTTTAGACAATATTTGGGTTCTATTCCCACTGCCATGTCTGCATCTATGTCTCATTCTGGTCCTTCTTCGTCTGAAACTTCAGGTATTCCCTCATCTTTGTGGATTTTAGATTCTGATGCAACCCATCATGTGACTCCTCATTTGTCATCATTTACTTCTTTGTCGCAAGTGTCATCTATTTCTGTTAAGTCTGGTAGTGATACATCTATGCTAGTTGAGGGTGTTGGGTATGTCTCCGTTTCTCATATAACTCTTCCTGATGTTTATTACATTCCCAAACTTACTTTGAACCTTGCCTCAGTTAGTTAGTTATGCAAGTCTGGTAATTGGGTGTTCTTTTCTGATTATGTCTGTGTTATACAGGATCAACACACCCAGAATGTGATTGGGATCGGCCGTAGGGTGGGGGAACTATATGTCTTGGAGGTCCTCAAAGTATCTGTTGTTGCTGCTTCCAGCATTGATTTATCTTCTTTTCGTTTGAGTCCTTTGTCATCTGAGTTTTATCTTTGACATTCTCGTTTTGGACATGTGTCTATATCACGGTTGAATTTCTTAGCATTTAGTGGTGTTTTGAGTTATTTAAACTCTTGTGATATATCTGATTGTAGTGGTTGCAAACTAGCAAAATTTTCTGCTTTACCCTTAAATAAAAGTATGTCTTGTTCTACTGCTCCTTTTGATATTATTCATTCTGATGTGTGGGGTCCTGCACCAGTATCCACAAAGAGTGGGTCAACCTATTATGTATCTTTTATAGATGATTATACTCAATATACATGGGTTTATCTTATGAAACGCAGATCTGATTTCTTTGGTATTTACATCAATTTTAGAGCTCTTGTTAAAACTCAACATTCGGTTGTGATTAAGTGCTTCAGGTGTGACTTAGGGGGTGAATATACCTCTAATGATTTCACTCAGTTACTTGCTTCTGATGGTACCATACACCAGTCTTCGTGTACTGACACACCTCAACAAAACGGTGTGGCAGAACGAAAACATCGTCATATTGTTGAGACTGCCCGCTCATTGCTCCTGTCTATGCGGGTCCCTAGTGCCTTTTAGGGAGAAGCAGTCCTAACTGTTGTGTATGTGATTAATCGTATCCCTACTTCATTGAATTCAGGAATATCTCCTTTTGAGAAGTTATATGGTCATCCACCAGACTACTCTTCCTTACGAGTTTTTGGATGTACTTGTTTTGTTCTTCGTCCTAACGTTGAAAGGAACAAGCTGGGGCCGAAATCTGCTATTTGTGTATTTTTGGGGTATGGGATTGGTCAGAAAGGATACCGTTGCTATGATCCCGTGAGTCAGAAGTTATATGTTTCTCGGCATGTTACCTTTTTGGAACATATTCCTTTCTGCTCGATTCCTGCTACAACCCACAATGTAACAAAGTCTGATCTTCTGCATATTGATCCTTTTAATGAAGATATAGAGGCTCAAGACTCATCTATGCCACATGATCCCTCGGCACATAACACACCCACTTCTTCATAGGGTGCCTCGACTCCACCTGTTCCTGAGCCTGGTCCTCTGATTATTGAAGTTGAGGATCCTCCTCCACCACCACCTCTCAGGAGATCTTCTCGTCCTGTCAAGTCCACCAAGCTACCAAATTTTTCTTACTCTACATATTCAGGACCGTTTGCTTCATTTATAGCAAGCATCCATCATCTGTCTGAACCTGAATCATATAGAGAAGCTGTTTCAGATCCTCTTTGGCAGAATGCTATGGCTGAAGAACTCACTGCTCTTCATCAGACTCATACATGGGATTTGGTTTCTCTTCTTCCTGGGAAACATACGATAGTTTGTCGTTGGGTGTACAAGATAAAAAAAAGCTGATGGTTCTGTTGAATGATATAAGGCTAGACTTGTAGCAAAAGGGTATTCCCAACAGTATGGTTTTGACTACGAGGAGACATTTGCCCCAGTTGCAAAGATGACGATAGTTCATACTATGATTGCAGTTGCAACCATTCGACAGTGGAAGATCTTTCAAATGGATGTCAAGAATGCCTTTTTGAATGGTGACCTTCATGAAGAGGTTTATATGACCCCTCCTCCAGGAATTCAACACCGACTGGGCGAGGTTTTTCGGCTTCGCAAAGCTTTGTATGGGCTCAAGCAAGCCCCTCGTGCTTAGTTTGAGAAATTCTCCACAGTGATTACCTCCCTTGGATCTGTCCAGAGTAATCACAATTCTGCTCTGTTTGTTAGATGCTCGAGTGCAGGACGGATTCTTCTATCGTTATATGTGGATGACATGATTATTACAGGTGATGACCATGGTGGTATTGAGTCTTTGAAGCATGATCTAGCTCGTCGATTTGCTATGAAGGATTTGGGTTTGCTGTGTTATTTCTTGGGTATTAAGGTCGCTCAGTCTAAGAAAGGGTACCTTCTTTCCCAGACTAAATATATGTCTGAATTGGTTACATGGGCGGGACTTTCTGACAATTGGACTGTTGATACCCTTCTTGAAACCAATGCTCGATACTCTCCTATTGATGGTGTTCCTTTGTCTGATCTGAATCTTTATCGTACTATGGTGGGAAGTTTGGTTTATCTCACAGTCACTCGTCCAGATATTGCTCATGTTGTTCATATTGTCAGTCAGTTTGTTACTGCACCTACCTCTGTTCATTGGGGAGCTATTCTTCGTATTCTGAGATATCTTTGTGGCACTCAGTTTCAGACTCTCTTGTTTCCCTCGACGTCTTCTCTTGAGCTACGTGCCTATAGTGATGCTGATTGGGATGGTGATCGTCATGATCGTAAGTCTACCACTGGATTTTGTGTATTTCTTGGAGAGTCTCTTATTTCATGGAAGAGCAAGAAATGGGATGTTGTCTCTAGATCTTCCACGGAGGCTGAATATCGTGCTATGGCTGTAACTACATACGTGATTATCTGGCTACGGTGGCTGCTTGCGGATATGGGAGTTTACATTTCTTCACCTACTCCCTTGAATTTGATAATAAAAGTGTGATACAAATTACGAAGAATTCTATTTTTCATGAGCGGACGAAGCACATTGAGATTTATTGTCATTTTACTCGTCATCATCTACAGCTTGGGACCATTTCGCTTCCATTTGTTTCATCAACTTTGCATCTTGCAGATATTTTTACGAAGGCTTTATCAGCTTCTCGGTTTCGGTTCTTATGTGACAAACTCTTAATGCTTATTGCTGCGGCATTATGAGTTTAAGGGGGGATGTTAGTCTATATTATTAGCCCGCTTGTTTATGGGCTCTTTTTTGTCTTTAGCCCATTAGGGTTTCTATCTAGCTAGTATTTATATCCGCTTTATTCCTTGTAGTTTTAATGCTTTTCTCTGAGAACCCTTGTAATTTCTCTTTGATATAATCATATGACAATGTTATCAGTCACCACAGCAAAATGGCCTTGCCGAGAGACGAAATAGGCAACTACTGGAAATTGTTAGAGCTTCCCTCTTTGACATGGAAGTTCCTCGGAAGTTTTGGGGTGAGGCATTGAGATCCGCATCGTACCTTGTCAATCGCACACCATCCAGGGAATTGGAATTCAAGACACCACTGCAAACACTACGTGAACTAACCAAGATACAAATCAGTGAAGGTCTTGTGCGTCGAATATTTGGCTGCACAACTTATGTACATCAAAACTTAGGGAAGTTAGAACCACGATCTGTCCGGTGCATGTTCCTCGGGTATGCGGATGCCAAGAAAGGCTACCGGTGCTTTGACCCAGTTGAAAACAAAGTCCATGTTACACGTGATGTAGCATTTCATGAAACCATTCCATTTTTTGGTCATGCATGTTCTCTTCAGGGGGAGAGACAAGAAAAAGAAAAAGAAGAAAAAATACATGACGTATTGGAAATGTGTAACATAGAACATGTAGTGCATGATGTCGATGTCGAGGAAGAAGGCAATGGAGACTCAGCACATGTCAACACAGCACATGCCCACGTCGATACGTCTAGTACCAGTACCGAGCCACAGTCCAGTACCCAAGTTGAGTTACCAAATCTACAAGGAAGGGAAGATAAATCGGAACCGGAAATCCAGGAACCGGAGGTGAGAAACACCATTAACAGTCCAGAGGTTGACCCCGACCCTGGTTATTTTGATACTATTTTGCAGGATATTAATGAGGAGGAGGAGGCTGGAAGTGAATGAAGGTACCCTATGAGAAATAATCGAAACAACATAAGAACTAATATGTACCGGATTTGAAGGCAAAGGCAAAGTATCCAATCGGAAACTTTGTTTCTCATCACCGACTGTCGGATACACATGCACTAAGAGTCGAACGTATTTCAACTACCAACATTCCAAGAGATGTACAAGAAGCCCTTAAAGACGAAAAATGGAAGAAAATAATGAATGAAGAAATGGAGGCACAACAAAAGAATGAAACGTGGGAATTAGTGAATTTGCCAAAAAATAAAAAGATTGTTGTGTGCAGGTTGACTTATAATGTAAAGCTTGATGAAAAGGGCAACATAGACCGGTACAAGGCTAGGCTCGTAGCCAAGGGGTACACACAGAAATATGACATTGATTATGGGGACACATTTGCACCAGTGGCAAAGATGAACACAATTTGAATCCTAATATCTATTGTTGCAAACAGAGACTAGCCCTTGAAACAATTTGATGTAAAAACGCTTTCTTAAATGGATACTTGGAGGAAGAAGTGTACATGGATCCGCCACCAAGAATTGTGAGCAATGGAAAAGTATGTAAACTAAAAAGGGCATTGTATGGGTTGAAACAATCTCCAAGAGCATGGTTTGGAAGATTCTCCGCCTTCAGGAAGAAAATCGGATTCAAACAGAGTGATGCGGACCACACACTCTTTGTCAAGGGTGGAGGACAGAAAGTGACAGCACTCATATTGTATGTAGATGATATGGTGATTAATGGGAATGACCCTGAAGAAATATCAAATCTACAAAAAGTTCTCGCCACTGAATTTGAACTAAAAGAACTCGGACACCTTAAGTACTTCTTAGGTATCGAGGTTTCACGATCTAAAGCTGGAATAAATCTGTGTCAACGGAAGTATATCTTGGATCTACTAACAGAAACGGGAATGCTAGATTGTAAACCGGTAAATACCCCTATCGAAACTAACCATAATCTGTCTATTATGGAAAACCAGGTGCCGGCTAACAAAGAGAGGTATCAAAAATTGGTGGGTAAACTCATTTATCTAGCTCACACTAGGCCGAATATTGCCTATGATGTGAGTGTTGTTAGCCAGTTTATGCACGCTCCGGGTGAAGAGCACATGAATGCTGTACATAGGATATTATGATATCTTAAGGCGTCTCCTGGAAAAGGGATTGTTTTTTGGAAAAAATGTTGAACATAATACCGAATTGGAGGTGGCTGGATACACAAATGTTGATTGGGGTGGAGATAGGACGGATGGCAAGTCAACCTCAGGATACTTCACGTTTGTGGGGGGTAGTTTAGTGACTTGGAGAAGTAAAAAACAGAAGGTGGTAGCTAGATCAAGTGTAGAAGCTGAATTTCGTGGAATGGTGCATGGAATATGTGAACTATTGTGGATAAGAAGAATATCGCTAGATCTGGGTATATACTTGAGTAAGCCTATGTTACTCTATTGTGATAATGAATTTGCAGTCAAGATTGCAAACAACCCAGTACAACATGACCGAACAAAGCATGTGGAGATTGATAGACACTTCATTAAAGATCATCTTGAGAAAAGAACAGTGGAATTGCCACATGTAACATCAAAAGAGCAGCTGGCTGACATGTTGACTAAAGTTGTGTGTGGGAAGATTTTCGAAAGCTCTCTGGACAAGCTGGGAATGATAAATATCCATTCTCCACCTTGAGGGGGAGTGTTGGCGAAAGCTTAGCTGGATAAGGATAATTAGATAATTGTAGTTTGTTGTGTAAATATTATCAGATCCTAGAATAGCTGATAGATAGTTATTTTATTTGTTGTATAAGTACTGTAAGATCCGATCAATGAAATACATTGAAAACTTCTTCCATCTCTCTCTCTGATCTCTAAAACCACACTATTAGGTGTTGAAATGATGTTATGGGAGAGGGTTCAAGACTCATGTTGAACAAGATTTAAGAATATGATTATATATGGGTGTTTGAGTTTGTAGTTCTAAAAACAAAATACACATAACAAAAGTACAAAAATCTAATTACCAAACAAAAAAAAATGAAATTTTACAAATGAATATCATGGACAATCAAGAATGCCAATTCCAATAGAACTTTTCCACTTTCTCCACTCCTCTTAATATCTTTTCTTTTCTTTTAAGAATAGCATCAAGCGTAGAACGGTCATAAGGTTGGGGTATTGTACATGGTGCTACATCACTTGTACCCTTCTTCACCAACGATTCCATCATGAAGGCCATACTAAGCCCTTGGGCACTACAAGCTATGCTCTCAGAACATAGCTCGACTGCCCGAGGTGGAACCTTTGGCTTATACTTTAAAAGCTTTGCATACTCATTCAACAAATGAAACATGTAATCGTACACATTGTCCATTGTCAAATCTTCTTGTATAAATTTACTTCCCGCTTTCCTTATCAACTCAACCTGAATACATAAAAGTAAAACCCACATGATATGACATTAGCTAGATTGGTCACATGTCCCATCTACATGTGTATATCTTGGAGTCTACATGCATACCTTATGCTCGTTACTGTTTCCCCAAGCAACTGCAAACTTTATCGACATGCATTTGTTGTCATTGCGTATGGGCCAATAATGGCGCATAGGCATTAACCCCCTTGAGAAAAAGTCGTAGTATTGCGGCTTCACATATAGGGTTACAGAATCACAAGCCATAATGTATTTTTCACTAACTGACCAAGCTGACCCCTCGATATAAATCTTGTACCTATATATTTCCATAATAAATAAATAAGATAAAGTTTTTATTTTTAACCCATATCATATTGTGTGTCCAAAGACAAGTATTTCTGTACCTATGATTGCATTGCTTAGTGAGGCTTGAATTTTTGAACCCTTGCTTTACTTCTGAAGGCCAATCCTGTAAAACAAACTAACGATTAAACTTGATTTTGATTATTTATTTGACCATACCACATAACGTCGTCGTATCAACTATCAAAGTAATCAATTCTTAAAATTTGGATATTTTAACTTTGACTTTTGATAAGTCAAACTGCATGAATATGATATATCATATACCTGGACGTAGATCCGAGCATTCCATTCGTGTTCAGCGGAAACGTTACATTTAAGAAGTTCCATCCGTTTTCCGGCAACGAAAGGATTACCTTTCCAATACGCAAAACGATCGCGATCTTTCCATGGAGTTCGCTGGTTTGCTGAAATTATGTCTCTCGATAAGCGTTCCCATGGCCTTACGTTCGTTTCAGGCCTAAAAAAAGGAAGAAAAACCTTTAAGATACATGCATGATACATATTCATATAAGAATTTGTACGCATGAATCAGATTATTACCATCCCCAGAACGACCAATCGGGAAAGACAATGTCGAAAGTGTTGTTATCGCCACAGAATCGAAAGAGAGGTGGTGGGCTGATTGAATTGGGTCCGGGAGTGTAATCGGTAGACCGGATGACCGGCCAGTCAACACAGTCAAACATGAGGTCTAGATCAGGAATTTTGCCCGGGAACCTTCGTAACAACTGTAGGATCCCCCATAGAGTGAAAGTATCTCGACTTTGAAAACCCTTTTCGTAAACCTCAACGTAAGCCCTTCCGTTTATAATCACTAATCTGAAGTTGGCTGTTCTGTTGGCTCTTTCCACCATCTCTAGCGTGATTCCGGTTGATGTCCATGGCCGGAGATCTTCGTAAATCCACCGAAAGTAATCAGGGCACGTTTTCGGCGCCGGCGATAGGCGGGGAGGTTGATATGTAGACTTGAATTGTTTTGGGTAGTAATTTGTTGGGCATGTTGTCGTCATGGGGCCATTGAAACAGTTTAGCCCAAATTCTTTTAAATGATTGGGTATTGATTTGGTGATCTATATAAAGTGTCAAAAAGATTTTGATGTTATTGTAACCTGTAACACATGCTATGCATTAATAAGTGTGCGAAATGGAAGAGATTAGACTTACAGGGAGGGTAGAATTCGAATCGTCAAGGAATATGTATAGAATATAAAATACGCAAACGAGTGTGAAGATAAAGAAGAGTGATTGGGAAGTTCTTGCCACCAAATTCTTCCGAGCAAACGCCCTCCACATTGCCTCTGTTCTTCAACTGTTGGTAAATCTGTTAACTTTTCAAGAGAAAAGGTCAAAAATTAGCCGACGATTTGGTGTTCTTGAGGTAGAATTATTAAGACGTTGAAGAGTTGTTCATCAACCTTGCTTATCGAATAGAAATGGTCAAATTAGGGGTCGTTGAGGTAAAAAGATTTGTTTTTTTTTCTCTTGATTTCATCAACATCTGTCCCTGTCTTCTAAATTTCCTTCTGGGTATGAGAATCGTAAAAATGTTGGTAAATTTGAAGACGAAAGGTCAAGATGGGGTGAAAAGCTGGAGTTTTTGAGGTAAAACGACGGTTTCTTTTTCCCTTTATCATGGGGATGATGATTATAAAGAGGGATTGATTGATCCATATGGGATGGGAGTAATTGTTTTGATTTTCAGTTGCAAACTTGCAATAATTAGGGGAAAAAAGAAGATATGAAAAATGAAGAAAAGGGTGGTTCCAAAGAGAGGAGGCAGCATAAGGTTCGGTGTATGCAGTGTTGTGCGCCATAACTTCTCCTGGTCGTACTGTGCATCTGTTCTACAGCAATCGCTGGACTGGGAGGTACTCCTATCATTTAGGATCCAAATACTGTCTTATTTATTTACTTTATTTTTTTTAAAGTTAAGTAGTTAACCTATCTTGTCAAACATTTTGTAGAACAACCTTTTCAATTTTGTGATATTCGCCTATTTGATAATGGCAAGTATCATTTAAATGAAGGTAAAACACTAAAATATGATAGATTTTTGTTAGAGGAAATTATAGTTTTGGTCAATCGGGTTACATCAATATACAACTTTGGTAGTAATTTTGTAAATTTGACATCATGAAGGCAAATACATCGGTTTTAGGTTTTAGGGTGTTTGGTGAAAAAACTTATTACTTATTAGCTTAGTTGATTAGCTTATTGGCTTATAAGCTAATAAATTAGAGAGAGTTAATTTATGAAAAAGACTTATTAGCGGTTTGTTATAATTATCAATTATTTTTATCCAAACACATTTTTATCATATAATGATGTGGAACAGCTAATAAATTGTTTTGTCAAACATCCTTTAGTCGTATAGCTCGTTATCGTCCATTAAATTTTCGTTAAACGTATGTAAAATGACAATTATATAATTATTTAGGTTTTTTTGATATTAATATAGATTAGAATACCGATTTTATATATAAAAAAAAAAATTGAAAATATGCCCAAAAAGGCTAAAGCTATCGACTTCTCTTATTGACCTTAGTTTTCTGTCTCTTATGTTTCTACGTTCCAATACCACTCACTCTGTACCAACATTGGACAACACTCCCTCTTCTCGCTCGCCTACAATCAAGATATATCTCTCGCACTCTCATCCACCATCAAAACCGTCGACGACAGTGGTAAATCCGATGATACATAATCGTTGATAATATTTTCTCTCTCCCTCCATCTCTTTCACATATGCACAAAATCGTGTTGACCTAGTTTTGGTACATTTCAGATTTTGATCAAATTTTAGGGTTTTGGTTTCCAGTTTTTGGATTCTAGCTTAATCTAAGTGTAACACCCCATTTCTGAATTCCAATAGAATTCAATATAAACCGTCGTTTACAAAATTTAAAGTAGAGATATATTACTTTTTAGCCAAATTAATCATCATAAACATGTAGGAAACGTTAATACGATTTTGGTAGATATAAAGAATGCCCGAATCCGACTTCATATGAAGAAGTTATGTTTCTTCGAAGTTTCGCGATTAAACCGACACGATTACGCGCGTCGTAAAATACGAATCATAGATAGATCACTTATTAGCATAAACATTCTAAACGGAAGTCGTAGTAATCATAAAACCGAGAGTGTGCATATAAAGAACGTCCAAATCTGATTTCGCATGTGCAAGTTATGATTTTTTGATGTTTCAGTGCAACAGTATGTGATACAAAAAACGAAATTTAAATTGATCGATTGTTAGGAAAAACAATCTAAAAGAGAGTCGAATATCTCATAGATATAAAGATAGTCAAGAACGGAATTCGTATGGATAAGTTATAATTTTTATACGGACTTTAACAATCTAAGCTTGTTAAAAATATAGTTTAATTTTTATACGACAAAGTCTAAATGAAAGTTGTAGATATCGTCGATAGGTACATGTGGATATAAAGAACGTCGAAGACGGAGCTCGTATGAAGAAGATATGTTAGTGCAATCTCCCGATTTTATCTATAAGTTAAGCTACTCTCATATTTTTTGAAGTGTAACTTATATTTATATTCATAGTCGTTGTTAATGATAAATAAATAAGATTTTTCAATAATTCTAGTTATAATATTGATTGATCTACTTATGTGAGAGTGTCTGGAATGGTTATGTTGGCTTGATTATTGGATTTTAGAAAGGCTATACGCCAAAATGGTCCTTTCTCCCAACTCTCCAGCCCGACCGATCCTTATTTGATAGAACTCTCGGTATTCATTGGGATTAGTGAAAGATCTAGTTTCATTACCAGATCGTCATAGAAATTAATAAGTTAAAGTATTATAAGTTAATACTCATTAGACGTGTTGACAACCAGTGAGATCGCCCAGAAAGCTGTTAATCTTCTGAGAAACTGTCTAGGTGAGTTATCTCACTATACCACATAATACTATATATATATATATATATATATATATATTCATGTATGTTAGGATATAGCGCTAATAGAGTAGGAAGTATAAATGTGCTTGTCTAATCTAAAGTACAGTCTCTATATGCGTAATTATTATAACATTATACTTAGGTAGGGGTTAATGGTGGAACTATAACGAGGTCGGGAGCCTATAGGCCCATGTAGATTTAGTTAGGGGGTGGTGGTGGAACCGTTAAAGAGGTCGGGAACCTATTCCAAGATACACATCTTATTGCCAGATCGTAAGTCATTGTTTGTATGTATGCATATGTATTGTAGTATATGGTATCTCAGGGAACTTATTAAGCCCAACGTTTACCCAATTAATATTAAATGTTTTCAGGTACTCCATCAAGTAATAAGAAGGGCGAAGCTCGACTGTACACACACATTAGCAATAAGATAAATAGATTTTGAATATAAAACATTGGTATTTGTGACAAATCAATGGAATGTTGTTTTATAAAAATGAAAAAAAATTGTTATGAAAATCGTGATATCACACTAATTTAAGTTGCATGTGGTGATATATGGTGGTGGTGGTGGTGAAAAATGATGTTAATATACAGTGGTTGCAACGTTTGCAAGTTAGTGTACAATGGTTTTAAGCTATGTATAGTATGCAGAGACATTGGGAAAGCTTTCAAGTTTAAGGTTTGTAAACTAATGTAGCAAATAGAGCCCGTGATTTGTTATCCCTTAATGGCCGAGTAATAGAATCTAGTGAAAGAATTGAATGAAGAAGATCAATGGAGATAGTATTGTATATAAGTTATAAACATAGAATATATTATGAAATATACTTTCAATGTATGAAATGATGAAAAAATGAAGTAGGGTTAGATTTGAAACATTATTTGCATCATTTTTTACACCATTTTGGCGTAAAAAGATGGAGTTGGGTCGGAGATGGTCTACTTTGTCTATTAGAACTTCTTTGAAAGCAACCATTAAGGGCGTTGGACTGTGGACACGAGGCATTATGGGCCAAGAATTCGATCCAGTTTGAATCTAGTTTTGGGTACGATTTTGGATCTGGATTCTCGATAACCGCGTTTACGATATGGGCATCAATATAATTTTTGGGTCTATATTCATGATCCGGTTAGGATTTGATGGATCAGATTATCCGATCTGGTTTGGTTAAAATACAGTTTTAACCAAACCGGATATTCGGTTTCTGAGTGCACCAATATTTACAACTTTTTGTAACAATACAAGCAAGGTGTAACACCCATACTTTTTATGCAATACAATTCTGTAATTTAAAAACATTTTCGGTTGATGGGCCCATTTAAAAAATTATGGTCCAAAAATTTTCAATTCATTTACAAATACATTTGTAAAACTTCAATTCGAGTATTACAACTGATACATCTGTAATCTGATATGCATTTATAAAACAAATATTGAATGCGTTATATATGTCCTCATCCAATGTAATCCTCCGGCACCTTCCCGAGTCTTATGACCAAACTCAACTATCCGCCAAGTTCAACAAGAGTACTCAGCTACCCGCCAAGACCTATAACTATACTCAGCTACCTGCCAAATCTAATATTTTTGAATACTGTTAGAAGTTATCCCTTCCAATATAGAGGTGGCTAATATCAGAAGTAACCCTCTTGGCAGAACAATGTCTATTGTTGGAATCAACTCTCCCAACCGATATGCTTACCATTGTCATAATGTGATTTATTCTAATGAGATTCTATAAAGGTAAAATGATTGATCACTATTAGAAGTGACCCTTTGTAATGCCTGTGTTTCTGGGCCTGTCATTAATGTTGATATAATAGTCTAGGTTAACCTTTGTAACCCGTTTTGAAATAATAGAAGTGTATTATTTGAGTATTATGTGTTTTGTGTTTAATTGCTTAATTATGTGGTTGGATTAATTAAGAATAAAAATAAGCGTCAAAATTTAAGTGTAAAATAAACTTGATATCTTTGGATAATGTTGTAGTAGTTGAAACGAGGTTTCCGAATATATAAAGAACGCCCAAATCTGACTTCGTATGAGGAAGTTACGATTTTCTGAAGTTTCGACTTAGCGGTATGCAGCCTGAAATACTCGATTTGAGATCGAGCGGTTTTTAGCCTAAGCAATCTAAACGGGGATCGAAGGTCTCGTTGTTGGTATCGAAGCGATAAAAAGTTAGGCGAGAACGGACGTCAAACGAAGAAGTTATGAATTTATAACGAAGTTTTTCTATCGCGGCCTATTAAAAATAAATAATAAAAATAAAGTTAAAATTAGTCGACGGAGTCTAAACGAAAAATGTAGAGCATAGTCTCACCTTCGCGTGGATATAAAGAACGTCGAAAACGGAGTTCGTATGAAGAAGATATGAATTTCCGAAGTTTATTAAATAATTTGTATTTAATTTTAATTGGAAAATCCGGCATTATCCGAAGGGGAGTCAGCGATCCGATCCGAAGTACGCCCCGCATACACTGAAGATGTCGACACTCGTAGCAAGTGGCTTCGGATGACGAACGCCATGACGATTTCGGACCTGTACGCCCCGCGTACAGGTGTACGCCCCGCGTACAGGATGCGAGGGCAGCCGGTTCTTTTGTTCATTTTCTCTCTTCTCTCTCCCGTTTTGCATCATTTTGCGTGCCAGAAATACCCCGAAGCCCCGGTATTATTCTCGAGCCCCGAAGCAAGTCCCGAGATCCCGAAGATCCCGAGAAGTGCGGTTCCCGAGCCAAAGGTCTGCCCGCGAGAAGTTCGATTTTTGTAGAAATCTTCCAGATCTGCTGAGGATTACTACTTCTGCAAGTCGTAGTGCTGTCCGATCATCTTCTGATCAAGTGAGTGTATACTACCTTTCATAAACATGATAATAATAAAAGTATGGTTTGAGTGTATTAAGTATATTGTTGTTTATGCGTATAATTTTGTTGTTATAAGTGTGAATGTATATTCATTCTCTTCTATCTCATAGATCTGATTTACTTTCTATGAAATACGTGTTATGTGGGTATGCCTCATCTGTTATGTGGAATATGTATTGAATGAAAATGATATACAGGTTTTAAACTATGTATGAAAATATATATTTATATCTACTAATATGTTGGGTAGAACATGGGTAGATAGTTGGTGTGTAATAAACAGATGAGAGGCCTCGATGTTGTTGTTGTTGTTGATCTAGTTATTCAGCGGAGTATGGATAACGACCACGGACTCTTTCTAGACAGTCCAGTGGAACGCTAGCAGGTTCATAACCTGTAGGTGTTGTGAACAATGTGTTCACCGGTGTACTCTATCCCTCTCATGGTTGCCTTTAGGATATCTATTGTTGAGGAAACCCCTTAGCAGTAATGTCCGTCCCGATGAAAATCCTAGATTAGGTTCCTTGAGATAGATGTTATTTTAGGGACGTAAAGTGAGGATAACGGGAATGGGTAATCGGGATAGTGATTGGTTGGTGAAATTAAATATAATATATTTATTGTGGGTTGAAAACCCTATATGCTCACCAGGCTCCCAAGCCTGACCCACTCAGTTTTATTTGTATTACAGGAAGGGGCGCAAGGGCGTAAGATGGATGAATCATCGAGTTGTTTTGTTTACAAGTCTGTATATGAATATATTTGTTGAATGACTTGTAATGTTATCGTTTATGCTTTATGGTCTGTATCGGAACATGACATCCCGAGTTTTGACTATATAATGAAAATGCATCTCTTGATGAAATGCTTTGATAAATATTATTTTATCATGTTTTGTTTTGGGAACAAATTCCGCAACACTTTTAAATCAAAAGGATTTACTCTGAAGTTATTTTAAAAAGCATAAATGAAATCGGTCTTTTCTGGCCGAGATTTTGGGGATGTCACACCCTTCTAATAGGTGATTCCTGACATATATTGACAACTAACGAAGAATTAATTATCCAGACAAAACCCCAAGGGTTGGGATTTCTATTTCACGATGGGACATACCTTCCCCGACAGAATCTCCTTAGTCCCCATATGGTCCCCAAGTAATATTGGTCCCTTGGGTAATTCGACAGTTCATGACTATAACAAACAATTCATATCAAATCATTTCAAACATAACTTTACTAATATGCCATGTATCCTAGAGGGAAAAACCATATGTACTCACCTATTTGGTTATTAACAACTATATTTAGCTTTGGTCTTTAGGCTTGTGCTGCCTCTCAAATTTCACATTGTCCAAAACCTATTCAGACAAAATACCAAGTTCTACAGAACTTGTACCAATTTACTAGGAGCTTAATTATCATATCTACCATAATGATCATTCACCTTACAACGAATTAATCTCGGTAACCATTTTTTACCAAACTGATAAAGCCTATAATATAACCGCTAAACGACTTAACCCCGTAAGTCGTTACTTTGGTCTCACATATATGCTAAATCCATAATTTAGGGCTTATAACCCTCGTGAACCAAACCAATAATTCCACACCCGAATTGATCTATCAAGATTACCATCGAGTCCACAATAACACCACATCATGAACTCTAATAACCAACTCGGGTCCTAACAACCCTTCACAATTAACATTACGTGACAATATTTACATACTATTAGACCAAGGGGATACCTTAGCTCATTCAACAATCATACCCTCGTACACTGATCTCACGATTCTTGCAAGTAATTTGTTATCGTCCCTTACCAATTCTGGTTTTGATACGCAAAAAGAAACCATTGAAGAAATCATTTCATTATATAGATATTAGGCTGAAACACATAATTACGTGTCTCGTCACCTTCATGGACACACTAATTTGGATGGGTTTTCTAGCATCTATACACATTAGTTATGGAAGCGTAAACATAATACAAACCTTATGTGTACATGCACCCAAATAGATTTAGGTTTATTCTATTAATAGTGTAACGTCCGTGAATTCAGGCTAGACGTTTAAGACAGTGTAAATAATCTTAGCTAAAGACGTAGTAGTCGTAATGACGATCTAGTAGATATAAGGAACGCTTAAACCCAACTCCGTATGAAAAAGCTACACTTTTTCGGAGTTTCACGATCAAATTGACACAACTATGTGTGTCATAAAAAGTGAATCGGAGATAAAGTGCTTATTAGCCTAATTGTTCTAAAAGAAATTCGTAGTAACCGTAAAGGCGATAACGTACATATAAAGAATGCCTAAATATAAATTCGTATAAGGAAGTTATGATTTTTCGAAGTTTCGGCGCAATAGTGTGCGGCATATGGAATCAAAATTTAGATCGGTCGATTGTTAGGCAAAACAAATCTAAACAAGAGTTAAAGATCTCGTGAATAGGAGTCTGTTAATAAAAATACAGTCGAGAACAGATGTCGTATAGAAAATTTACGATTTTTATTCAAAGTTTAATAGTGTAAGCCTTCTAAAAATATACATTTAAAAATAAAGTTAGAATTTGCCAACGGAGTCTAAATAAAAGTTGTAATGCTCATTGATAGCTACGCATGGATATAAAGAAGGTAAAAAACGAAGCTTGTATGTGAAAGATACGATTTTCTTAAGTTTTTCGAGAAGCGCCACACGTATGTAGGTTGCACGGCGAGCACCTTCTAGAAGCAGGGGGTGTGGACCAGGAGAATTTTAACATGTGTCTGTAGATTGCAGGATCGATGTCGCCATACTGCGCGGCGCACCTTGCTCGAGTTTTGTCTATAAATGGCAAGCTTCAGCTCCTCACTTCCTTACACCCTTCCAGGCCTTCTTTGTGCAAATTTCCACCCTTTAGTTCTGCATTTCTTTAGATTTTAGGGATATTTGGCAAAGCCCTGAGGTATTAGAAAATTCAACAAATAGAAGCTTTTGGGCCAGAGTTATGCGTGCGACTTTCTAGTTTTCCCTAAGAAATCTCTGTAAGTTAAGTTGCATTTACTACACTTCAAGTGTAACTTGTATTTATACTCATAGTCGTTATTATGAATCTATAAATAAGATTTATCAGTAATTCAATGTCATTATACTAATTGATCTACTTACGGAGGTGATGTCTAGGCTAGATTTAATGAGGTGTATAAATTGGAATTTCCAAACAGGATACTATGTATACCATATGAACCTACCTCCGATATGATCTTACCTGGTTGCTCCTTATCAGCTATAAATCAATATTCATTAGGATTATTGAGGAATCTAGACTATCGTCATTATACTCACAATAACTACGAAATAATGACTAAGACTTAGCAAAATGTATACTTAGGTCGTATCAAAGGAAAAACTGAAGTGTTAGGTGAAGCGCTTCCTAAATCACCATTCATCCAATTTGAACAAGTGATTACATAGTTGGTTTCATCTTACACATATATATGAAGTATTTATATAATCAAATGTTATACGTGCTTATACTCTGTGCTTAAGATGTTTCGTGTTAAATGAAATAATATAAGATGATGTTTATATGATTTAATTGTATATGTATTTTCATACTTGTATTACATTGGGTAGTGAAGGGTGTTGAGAGATGAAAATGATGATAAGATGCCATGACTTTTATAGTACGAGGAAAGATGAAAATAATGATAATAGAGCACAAATTTAATAGTACTACTATACTAACGATGTATTCATCTAATAGAGTACATATGAAAACCACAAATTATTGTAGACAGTCCAATATAACACATGCAGGTTCACAACTTGTAGTTGATGAAATACATGTTCATACGATGAACTCTATTCCTTACTGACACATATTGCGGAGGAATCCCTGAAACAATATTGTCTACTTGATGTTCATGATGATCTTTAGGATAAGTCCCTTAGAGATGAGTATATAAGAAAACGAGGATGGGTAATCAAGTTAATTGTTTGATGTGAAATAAATAAATAGACAAATTAAATATATTATTGTGGGTTGAAACCCATATGTACTCACTAGGATTCCCAACCTGACCCACTCAGTTTCTTTGTATCATAGGTAGTGGTACACAAGTATATGGTTAATGATGTTTGAATTTGATGAGAGATTCGAGGAGATGTAGGCCATTAATATAATAAGATGTTGTAAGGATTGTAATGACTATGTTTATGCTTATGTTTCTTATATTAGTTATGACATCCCAAGTTTTTAATCATCAATGAAAAACGTTTCTTCGAAAATACTTTTTATGGGACAAATTTCGTATTTATAATAAATACTATGTTTTAAAATAAGCGTAAAGAAAAAGTCTTTTTGGGTAGAGAAAATGGGGATGTCGCAATTGGTATCAGAGCATTAGTTTACATGAACTATGAATTATAAGGATTTATATACTTAAACTTAAAATGCTAAGTGATGATCGTGAGGTGTGTGTTTATTTTATTTTAGGTAGTATACCTGAATTCACACAAACACTAGCTTACTTTAGGAAAATATGCATATATTGCTGTTATGTGCTAAATGATTTTGTAATATAGTGCGCCTTACGTTACCTACCTAAATTGCTATTAGTTGACTAGATTTAAGCTCTATTGGCGACCTTGATTTGGAAATTTTATGTGTTCATGATTTTAAACGTATAAATTAATGTATTAGAATTGACATAACTTTTTGGAGTGATAAGGAGCAACATACATCTAAAATATAACTAAAATCTTCCCTATCATAATATACTTGCAACCCTGGTACCCTGAACGATTGTTTTGGTATACAGAACGTCATGGTGAGAACACGACGTAGACTAGGAAATGGTAACAAAGAGCAACATCCTGAACCTCGACATGTGATCGAGCGTGCACCAAGAGTTGTGCCAGCAGCTAAACCGATCACGATGGCAGAAGTTCAAGCTATATTGCAGGCGATACTAGCTGGGAAAATGGAGGAGACCGGAAAACTACTCCAAGAGAATAAGAGAGAATTACGACATCGATTTTTGAACTAGTTTTGAATGAAGTTCAGTCTGAAGAGGGAAGCTATAGTATGATTGTCGACAAAGCTGAACAACTAGTGGTTAGGAGGAATCACCCAAAGAGAGGATTCGATATGAGTGAATGCAAGTACAAGGACTTTACGACTTGAGAACCATCAACTTTTAATAGAAAAGAAGATCTGATTGAAGTTATGGATTGGATTTATGAGATGGAGTTAGCCTTCATAGCGTGTGGTTGCAAGGGCAAGTTCCAAACTACTTGTGTTGTGCATCGATTTAGGGTTGGGGCTGTCTGTTGGTGGAACATCTTAGGAAAGATCATAAGTCATAATGAGCCATTACAACTGACTTGGGCAGAGTTCTTGGTTCACTTTAAATGCAAGTTCTGCTCAGCCCAAAACATGCTAGAGTTGGAAAACCAGTTTTTGCCACTGAAGAACGACAACATGTCCATTGATGAGTATACCAATGCCTTCACTGACGAGATGGATTCCACTTTGCGCCTTGTACCCGACGAGCTAACAAAAGTTGATAAGTACGCGGAGGGACTACCATGTGTGGCAACCCGTAAAATATGTAACCAACCGTCGTTAGTGTCTAACAATGTCAATCGTATCTAATAGGAAAACTATGTGATCGTTCAACATATATAGAAATATATTCGATTTGTGTCCTTAATTACGTCAACAAACAACCTCAGAAATAAGTGCACAAAAAACTGTGTCACCGTAGCAACATGTTAACATTTTTACAATGTACGCATTTTCGTGATTCTAAAAATATATACTTCGCAAAAATCCGACTTAGTATGGTAGAGATATGAAGTTTATGGTAAATAAAAATCTATCGCATACTAAAAGTTGCAACGTCAAAAACTACGAGGGGAACGGTTGACTTTTTGGCAGAAGTCACCAAAAGGAGAAATGTAGTACCACTCAAAGCAAGAATTTTGAGACAAAGAACTCCTAAAATGGAACCCGTATGAGAGAGTTATGATTTTTATAAAATCAAAACGGTTATAAAATTTAGGCTAAAAATGAAAGTTAGAATTAGTGAAAACGACCAAAAGGAAAGTTGTAGTGTAGGTCGAGACCTACATGAATATATATAAGAGTCGTTGAAAACGGAGCTCGTATGCGAGAGTTATTCGAAAACCGACTATAAATAGTAGGTTCCGACATTTTAATTCCTCACACCTCAAAGCATACCTAAATCTCTCTCTCTCTCTCTCTCTCTCTCTCTCTCTCTATTTTCGTGCCACTGATTCCCGAGCACCTCCCGAGTTCTGAACCCATGAATTGTACCGTACATCAGCGATTTCACATATCAAGGGTGAGTTCACAACCTTACTTTACTGTTTTCATATCTTTTATGGAGGGGAATACAGGTTACATTACAACTATTTTCATAATTATTACTAACTGAATAGCGTTAGTGATATAATTATGCTTAGGACATTAGGATAATATTATACCTGGTAGATACCTTGCCCAATTTTTTTGGATAATATTATGCCTAGATGTAACGTTGTCGCGAACACTCAGAAACCATGTATACCCAGTAGTTATGCTGGTAAAATCTTCAGGGAAACATTTAACCTAGTTGTTACGTTGGCAAACTGCCAGGAAACGCTCTTGCCTAGTTGTTACTGTAGCCATCCTTTGGATAAAGCTTACTACCCGAATCAAATTGCTTATTCGGGTCTAATTCGGTTCGGTTCGGTTAGGGTTTTCGGGCCAAATTCTCATCTTTAGCTCAAATGGGTCCTGAGAGCAATCCAAAATGACTTTTCTATTATTAGAAACATTACCAATAGTTCATGGTCTTCAAAGTTTCTTTCACACACAAACCCAACATGGCGGGTTTCCCCTTACATCTCATATTCACCTAAAGTAGGTAACCTCTCTTAAAATAGCAATCTATATTAACGTCTACATCAAGATTAGATCTACACCGTATAAAACATGGTTAAATAGTTAAGTTTTCGAGTCATTACACAGGGTGTCAAGTATATTTCACATATATTACAACATCATACATCGGAACTGTTTGTGATTATATACAACTTTTTATATGGATAGAGACAAATATCTTGCCTTTTGATTTGTAATAACTCTATAAATAACACACAACCCATCCTCTTCTTGTATCCTCAGTTCCAACAGTAATCAACACAGTACAATTTGATTGTTTCATAGAAAATTTTCAAGGAAATTGTGTTTTAATTAAGAAATGGACATGGTGGTTGTGATGATCAGTGAGTAGTAACTCAGTAATGATGGATGGTGGAAGTATATAACACGAAAAGTAAAAAATTCCGACACAAAAGTGGATTCTCTTTTCGGGTCTGGGCCTCGGGTCGCACACCCACCCCTGCTTTCATTATACACGCTACGCATGCTCTCTCTCTCTCTCTCTCTCAGACAGACAGACACAATGAAGCACATTAGATGTCTACAAGATTATGAGTATTTATTGAGTGTCTATAGATGCCCACTTTTCCATCTTCTGTTGCATGCTCCCAGCAATGTCTGTAAGTCTATCTATCCCCCCTTCTCTCTCTCCCTCTCTCTCTAGATGTACATGTATGTATAATTATCTGGTTGAAATGATTGGTAATTGCAGATGGTGGAAGTGAGAGTTCCAAACTTGGACTGCCATGGCTGTGCTTCCAAGCTGAAGAGAGCTCTCTTCAAGCTCAAAGGTACACAACACAATCTTTTTTTCGATGGTTATGGAATGAAGCTGGTTCGATTAGCTATAACAGAATGGTGGTGTGGGTGTGGTGTTTTCAGGAGTGGAAGAGATAGAAATAGAAATGGAGATGCAGAAGGTCGTGGTGAAAGGCTACGGCTTGGAAGAAAGAAAGGTGTTGAAAGCCATCAAACGAGCAGGGAAAGCAGCCGAACCATGGCCATATCCGGGTTACTCCTCCCATTTCGCTTCTTTTTACAAGTACCCGACCCAAATCGCAAATCAATACTATTACAACAGGAATGAAGCTGCCGGACACAATCTGCACACCTTCTTTCACACCCCTTCGGTTTATTCCGTCGCTGTTGCCTCCGATGAAGCGGTTGCCTCACTTTTTAGTGACGACAATCCTCACGCATGCACCATCATGTGAAAGGGCGCATTTGATTGTATGTTATTTAATTAATCTAGTTTTGAAGTTCATTATTTTTGTAACTTAAGTTGAGATAAATTAAGTTGATACATTTTGATTGATTGGTTGTTGTACGTCTTTACCAAAAGGGTCTATGTGTATGCTTGGAGTAAATGAATGAGCTACTCATGCTCCAAGTCCTATTGAAAGAGAACTTGCATAAGATGGTATAATGGTGTCAGACTCGCATCCTGTAGAAAAGCTTTATGTTATTTATTTATCGTCTACCATTTGGTGTAAGTAGTAAAGTAGATCCGTATTGCATTAAACTCTGAACACCTAGATTGTCATTCTATTATTCTGCTTTCTATTAAACTCTTTAAACTTTAGATTGCCATTCTATTATTCAACTTTTTATTCTATTATTCAACTTTTTTCTTGGGACCTGTTAAAAATATACTTTCTCCGCCCCAAAATTACAGTCCATCTTTCCTTTTTGGTTTGTCTCAAAATAATAGTCCATTTCTAATAATAAATAACATTTTTATCAAAATGCCCCCTCATTTTTACTTAACCAACTAAGCATTTAATGGATAATTAAATGTAAAGTAAGGACAAAACTGTCATTTTATTAAATAAAGTTAATGGTAATTAATGTTTTTCTTAATCTATATGTTTTTTACCTATGGACAATAATATTGGAACGGAGGGAGTAATAATTTTTAAATGTCAAACTTAATATTTATGGTCTTTGGGTAGTTTCTGTATGTTTAGTTATTACGCAGGGTGTATTGTGTATTTATTTCTGGAGCACGAGCACAAATCCTCTGATCCTTGGATCGTTTCTTGACTCGGTTTATATATTTTGTTTCCAATTTGTATTGTTCATTATTATCTCTTAACACTCTTAGTTTTCTCTCGGTTGTATACACGATCAGGGTTTTTTATTGTTCATCTTCTTCTAGGGTTTCTGTATGATTTGTATACAATTTGAGTATGAGTGAACTTATAGAGTTTTTATGTATAAAAGTAAATGTGCAACGTTCTGGTTCGTTTATGAGATGAAGTGTTCAAGTTGGGTGAATTATCTTGTCTTTTTTACATGGTATCAGAGCCCAAGGTAGCTTCGATCATCATTTCCGATCGTCGTTCTCGTTTTAGAGGTTAGCTATTCTTGTGCTCCTTTTGTTCCCGCAATTATTCTTATTTTTTGTTTGAAAAAATGTTTAGATCTAACGCTTCTGCGTTAAATCTAGGGTTTCAGTGTTTGTTTTGTAAACGGTTTCAGATTTAACTCTTTCTGCGTTAAATCTATGTTTCTGTCGCTAGTTTCTCTTTTGATTATTTTCTTCTTTGTTCTCGTTACTGGGTCTGTTTCTTGATTTGCAGATCTTCTGGAGAACTACTTGATCCTCTTGGATTTGTGAAGGTTTGGCGCTCACTGCGTAGACGAAGGTTCTTCTTCGTCTTCATAACTGTCGTTCAATCTCTGTTTAGGTTTTGAAATAACTCTTTAGAGAATGATTTCTGATTTGAAATCACTCTTTTAAGAGAATGGATCTATCTAAAATAACTTTATAAGAGAACGAAACCTAAGTGAAACGACAATCATTTTCATCTCTTATGTTGCTTTGTACCTCTGTAAGCCTTTCTTGTTCCCTTCTTCTCTCATTCTAGTTATAGTTGTGGGAGATCCTGGCTGTCTTGAGTACACTAGTTATTTGCCTGCATTTCTTGTGTTTTCTTGACTCTGTATTGATTGTCTTGGGCCGCAAAATACAGTGGTGACCATCCGGATGCTAAATCAATATAGTTTTCTGTTTTTTTATTTCTTGTGTGTTCATTACTTTCTTTATCCGTGTTGTTTTCTTGCATGCATAGTTGCTTGTCATTATGACTGGTCCTACTGATATCCCTGGTGGTAATGGTAAAACTGATGTTACTATTGATTTTGATGATCCATTGTATATTCATCCTTTAGATACTTTTGTCACAACAATTATAACTATAAAACTCATGGGAAATGAAAATTTTCGTTTGTTGAGATTTCTATATCTAGGGCTCTTAAAGCCAGTAACAAATTAGGTTTTGTTGATGGAACTCTTAAAAAGAACATTGTAGATCAAACTAAGGCCTTAAAATAGGAAAGAGCTAATGCTATTGTTTGCTCTTGGATTTTCCCATCTATATCAGACTCTATTTATGCCAGTCATGATTATTCTGAAGTACCTGAAGAAATTTGGAACAATCATTTTGAAACTTATAGTAAGGCTGATGGTTCTATGGTTTTCAACATACATAAGCAAATAAATTATTTAACACAAAATGAAATCTCTTTGTCTAACTACTTTAATAAGCTTGATGCATTGTGGAAGGAGTTTGATGGTCTTGCTAGTCTTACTAACTTCACTTGTGAGGCTGCTACTAAGCTAAATGGTCACTCTAAACTTATGAAACTCATGCAATTTCTAAGTGGACTTGATGAATCGTATAGTCAAGTAAAAAGCCATATTCTTCCTATGTACCCATTACGTAATGTTAAATCTGCTTTCTCCATAATTTCTCGTGAAGAATCTCGTTAAAAAAAATGGATCCTTGTCCAATGCTCAACCCCTACCTAAATCACAACCTACTGCTTTCAATACTAAATTTAACAATAGGTTTAATTCTTATAACTCAAATAATAAAAGTAGAAATCAAGGTTTTCAATGTAAACACTATGGTATAAAAGGACATTCAATTGAAAAACGTTTCAAACTAGTTGGCTATCCTAAAGATTTCAAAAAACAGAAATGATTCTCTTAGTCAAAGAAGTTAGAATAAATCTTTTTCTGGTAACTCTTTTACTATGTCTCATGGGTTGTCTAATTAATCTAGCCAATCCGAGTCTTCTAAAGAGTCTGAATATCACCACCTCACCAAAGAACAAAATGCCAGATTCCTTCAACTGATTAACGAAAAACAATCAAATATGGAGGGATCTGTTATGGCCAACATGGCAGGTACTTGTTTAATGTTTGTAATTCCACTTATAGTTATCAAAAATGTATTACATAAATACACCTTCAAGTATGTCTTTGGTCTTTCTAATTATGTTGTTTGCTATGTGTCTAAACTTACTTGGGATAATAGGTTAGGTCATCCTTCAGAACAAGCTTTGTTTTCTTTTAGACATAAACTAAAATTTAGCAATGAGGTTTTACCTCCCAATGATATATTTCATAAGGCCAAACAAACTAGAAAATCTTTTCCAATTAGTTAACATGTTACTTCCAAGCTTGGTGAGCTTATCCACTTAGATGTTTGGGGTTTCATGTGTATTTTTAATGCACTAGTTTTTATTTACAATTCCTAGTTTATTGCATCTAAACCACACCTTACAAGCAGTGAACCTGATCGACTATAGTATAGTTTTGATAAGCAAGGGTGTCAAACTCAAGGGGAATGGTAGTGAATTAATTTAGAATGTTTGATTATAGGTTACACAAAACATACAAAAGCAATAAAAAGAGAAAGGTTTTATTAAATCTCAACAAATGACTAATTAACAAATCTTGATAAACTAATTGGAAAACAAATCTCTTTAGGTACTTTAGTTTAGACAAATTACATTTTGAAAATCATGCATAATTGCACAAACATATTTATTTATTCATGTTCACCGATTTCTAATATGATTAGGTTCATGTTCACTATTACTAATCCTTTAGCAAACAAGTCAATTCAAGCAGTGGTCAGTTGATTAAACTAACAAGTTTCCTAGTGTTCAGTTCGTATCAAACAAGACTTGTAATAATAGTTAATCACATTGTTTGATTCAATTAACTCATATGTGGTTGGTCATCACACATGCACACACATTAACTTACTTATTTTCTAGTTAACCCTAGGTTCATGTTCACTAATACTAGGCATACAATCTTGTTTTCACAAAACTATAAGATTCAAGCAATCAAGAAGATGTTCATATAACTCAATATACTTGGTTATTAAGAGAAAATAATTGTCATTAACACATGAGGATCTTTGAACAAGATTAACAAGATAAATTAAACACAAATAAAACAATCCAAATAACAATTAATCCATAAATCAAGGTTTCATCTAATCATAAACACAAAGCAAAAGGTTTTAACACCCAAATCAGAAATTAATTGCATATAAAATCATAATGGAATGCTAAACATGTTCACTTTAACAAAACACATGATTACCAACATGAATCTTCTCTCCAATCCTTCAGATCTTCGCTCCATATCAGCTTAACGGCCTTCCGGCCGCCTTCTAGAACCTCAAAACGGCTTCTTGGGGGTTTATAATCGCAGGAATCAATCTAGGGTGTAATATCTCTCATTAGGGATAATTTTTGGCTTTATTTATAGTTTTCATCATCAACTCAACAAGTTTGGACACCAACTCGGCGAGTTCTTCATTAAAATCCTGTATTCCCCCAAGTTAGCGTCAAGAATAGTGAAGCTTTTGATCAACTCGTCGAGGTTGTGCTCAATTCGACGATTTAGTTTGGAATCAACTTTTTCTCAAAACACTAAAGTTGCCCGAAATTGCGTCTAGTTTTCAAAACATTTTGAATCTCATCAATCGGAGTTACAAGTCATGAGATATGGTCAAAACACTGATGAGGGGTCATACTGTCCAGCAACACCCTTTTTGCGTCTTTTTAGCTCCTTTCTCCTCCTTTTGCATTCCAACTCCCATTTTAACTGTAATTTAACATTTCAAAGCGTATTAAGTATCTTTTATTTCTAAACAGCATAAAAACATAGTATAAAGTAATAAGAAAAACATCATAAATATATGCATAAAATAGACGTTATCAAACTACCTCATAGTAGCCTTTTGCTTGCCCCCAAGCAAAACTGATTTTGTTATTATCATATCAAGAATTTAGCTACCAACATCGCAAAAGAAAATCCATTTTGAGCCTGACCGCAATGCATGTATTTGTGTCTAAATTTTTCCTAAGAACCTCCCCTTTCCTAATACTTACAATCTTCATAAACACTTGCTCACTTCTTTTGAACAACGCTCATTTTATGCATCCCTCCGAATCCATCCCCATAAATCTTTCTTAACCTCAAGATAATTTTTTTATTAAGCTCCCAAACATACATATAGAAAAATAACATAGAAAAAAAAATTACAATAAATAGTTATTAGAAAAATTGCCTTATTTCTTCACTTTCTTCAAGATCTTCATCCCTTGATAGCTCTTATTCACTCAAAAAAAAATTCAATTTTTTTGTTCTTTTTTTTTTTTCTCTCTATTTTTTTTTCATAACTCACTTTTTTCACTCAAAACTAAAAACCTAAGAAAAATATATGCTTAAGCAAGTGAACTTAATCTTCAACCCTTATTTGTTAGAGATATTAGTATAATGTGCAACGACTACATAAACTCTCCTAGATACATTTATGGTACATGATGCTAAACATATTGCGGCCCTCAAACTAAGCAATTTCATGTTTTTGTTCCATGATTTCACTAGGATAGGAAAGCCACAAATACACTATAACATATACTGGCTCAAATAAACATTGAAACTCGCATCGGATCGTCCTACACAACGCTAGCAACTTAGATCTCAACACAACAATTTTTTTCACTAGATTTAATTTTAGATTATTGTTTCAAATCTTTCTAATAATTTTTAAATCCTAGTCATTTTTCAAAATTTTAATTTATCAGTAAGCTTGTATTCCTATATTCGGCCCCCTACCCCACACTTATTTGATGCAATGTCCCCATTGCATGCTAAAACAATTAAAGAACATAAATTAAAGAGAGAGAATTAGAATAGACTTCCATGGGTAGTAGTGGCGAGATCGAATGAGGCTGCTAAAAGTTGCTACATAAATTGCTGGAAAACTGGAAATTGGAATTGCTGCTTCTGAATGTGTGGGAAAATGAAATCAAGAACGTTGACTTCTAAAATATGGTGCAAAGGATTGCAATGTACAGTGTTCTTGATGTGGGAAAGTGTCGACCACGGCGTGTCGTTGAGTGAGGAAAAATTTGTATCGCAGATAACAGTGTGGCCACTACGTGATAAGTGTCGACCACGTCGTGGTATCTATATTGGCAGCTTCCTTCTTGCGATGAAAAACTCTCCCACGACATAGGAAAGTGTCAACCATTTCATGGCAGCTGGGACAATAATTCTGCTTCGCGTCTAAATAAAACTCCATGGCATGGGAACAACTCTTCCATGTCACAGAAATCAATATATGATCAGAAACGCCGCTCTTAAAAAAAATCTCTCACAAAATCGACGCGCACCCCACACTTATTGAAAGTCGTGGCTCTCAATTGTCAACTTCGAACTCTCTCGGCTTTTTCTCGTGACAAATCAACATTAGACCCCAATTGTTGAAATTTCTGAAAGAATTCGAAGGGCAAAAATTCTACAAATATCTGGAACATCAAGAGCATCAACATGGAAAACAAAATTTTAAACAAACTAAAAATAAAAATAAAAACTCACTAAAATAACTAAAAAAAATAGCAAACCAAAATAAGTAAAAAGGATATTACGATCACTCGTCTTTGTCGAAATCAAGCTATAATTGCTGATTAAATCCCTTGCATGCAAGAGACGGTTTGTTAAAGCAAAAAATTTCGGGACCTGTCAGCTTATTTTCATTGTTTTCTTTCCACCATTAACTAAAAAGTAGAACAAGAGTTGACTCAACTAGTCAAGAGTAGCAATAGTTCGGTCTTCCATTTAACCACCTCGATACGCCTTGCTATACTACGCCTCGTGGATTGTGTTGGACAAATCACCAAAGTAGTAGACTAAACAAGTCAAGAATTCCCTAGAATCTCGAAACCCATGCAAAAAGTAAAACCAAACAATGCGTATGATCACAAATTCCTGCAAATAACAACAAAAACATTCCCAACAAGTGACATGATATCAACAAAAATAAAATAAAAACAAAAAAATAACGAATAATCAAATAAACCAAACTAATTGAAAATCGTTCCCCGTTAACGGCGCCAAAAACTTGATGTGTATTTTTAATGCACTATTTTTTTATTTATAATTCCTAGTTTATCGAATCTAAACCACACCTTACAGGCAGTGAAACCGATCAAGTATAGTACAGTTTTGATAAGCAAGGGTGTCGAACTCAAGTGGGGTAGTGAATTAATTTAGAATGTTTGATTATAGGTTACATAAAACACACAAAAAACAATAAAAAGATAATGGTTTTATTAAATCTCAACAAATGACTAATTAGCAAATCTCGATTAACTAATTGGAAAACAAATCTCTTTAGGTACTTTGGTTTAGACAAATTACATCTTGAAGTTCATGGATAATTGCACAAACAAATTTATTTATTCATGTTCACCAATTTCTAATGTGATTAGTTTCATGTTCACTATTACTAATCCTTTAGCAAACAAGTCAATTCAAGCAGTGATCAGTTGATTAAACTAACAAGTTTTCTAGTGTTCAGTTCGTATCAAGCATGACTTGTAATAATAGTTAATCATATTGATTGATTCAATTAACTCATATGTGGTTGGTCATCATACATGCTCACACATTAACTTACTTATTTTCTAGTTAACCCTAGGTTCATGTTCACTAATACTAGGCATACAATCTCGTTTTCACAAAACTATAAGATTCAAGCAATCAAGAAGATGTTCATATAACTCAATATACTTGGTTATAAAAAAAATTGTTATTAACACATGAGGATCTTTTAACAAGCTTAACACAGTAAATTAAACACGATTAAAACAATCCAAATAGCAATTAATCCATAAATCAAGGTTTCATCTAATCATAAACATAAAGCAAAGGGTTTTAACACCCAAATCAGAAATTAATTGCATATAAAATCATAATGGAATGCTAAACATGTTCACTTTAACAAAACACATGATTACCAACATGAATCTTCTCTCCAATCCTTCAGATCTTCGCTCCATATCAGCTTAACGGCCTTCCGGCCGCCTTCTAGAACCTCAAAACGGCTTCTTGGGGGTTTATAATCGCAGGAATCAATCTAGGGTGTAATATCTCTCATTAGGGATAATTTTTGGCTTTATTTATAGTTTTCATCATCAACTCAACGAGTTTGGACACCAACTCGGCGAGTTCTTCATTAAAATCCTGTATTCCCCAAGTTAGCGTCAAGAATAGTGAAGCTTTTGATCAACTCGTCGAGGTTGTGCTCAATTCGACGATTTAGTTTGGAATCAACTTTTTCTCAAAACACTAAAGTTGCCCGAAATTGCGTCTAGTTTTCAAAACATTTTGAATCTCATCAATCGGAGTTACAAGTCATGAGATATGGTCAAAACACTGACGAGGGGTCATACTGTCCAGCAACACCCTTTTTGCGTCTTTTTAGCTCCTTTCTCCTCCTTTTGCATTCCAACTCCCATTTTAACTGTAATTTAACATTTCAAAGCGTATTAAGTATCTTTTATTTCTAAACAGCATAAAAACATAGTATAAAGTAATAAGAAAAACATCATAAATATATGCATAAAATAGACGTTATCAAACTACCTCATAGTAGCCTTTTGCTTGCCCCCAAGCAAAACTGATTTTGTTATTATCATATCAAGAATTTAGCTACCAACATCGCAAAAGAAAATCCATTTTGAGCCTGACCGCAATGCATGTATTTGTGTCTAAATTTTTCCTAAGAACCTCCCCTTTCCTAATACTTACAATCTTCATAAACACTTGCTCACTTCTTTTGAACAACGCTCATTTTATGCATCCCTCCGAATCCATCCCCATAAATCTTTCTTAACCTCAAGATAATTTTTTTATTAAGCTCCCAAACATACATATAGAAAAATAACATAGAAAAAAAAATTACAATAAATAGTTATTAGAAAAATTGCCTTATTTCTTCACTTTCTTCAAGATCTTCATCCCTTGATAGCTCTTATTCACTCAAAAAAAAATTCAATTTTTTTGTTCTTTTTTTTTTTCTCTCTATTTTTTTTTCATAACTCACTTTTTTCACTCAAAACTAAAAACCTAAGAAAAATATATGCTTAAGCAAGTGAACTTAATCTTCAACCCTTATTTGTTAGAGATATTAGTATAATGTGCAACGACTACATAAACTCTCCTAGATACATTTATGGTACATGATGCTAAACATATTGCGGCCCTCAAACTAAGCAATTTCATGTTTTTGTTCCATGATTTCACTAGGATAGGAAAGCCACAAATACACTATAACATATACTGGCTCAAATAAACATTGAAACTCGCATCGGATCGTCCTACACAACGCTAGCAACTTAGATCTCAACACAACAATTTTTTTCACTAGATTTAATTTTAGATTATTGTTTCAAATCTTTCTAATAATTTTTAAATCCTAGTCATTTTTCAAAATTTTAATTTATCAGTAAGCTTGTATTCCTATATTCGGCCCCCTACCCCACACTTATTTGATGCAATGTCCCCATTGCATGCTAAAACAATTAAAGAACATAAATTAAAGAGAGAGAATTAGAATAGACTTCCATGGGTAGTAGTGGCGAGATCGAATGAGGCTGCTAAAAGTTGCTACATAAATTGCTGGAAAACTGGAAATTGGAATTGCTGCTTCTGAATGTGTGGGAAAATGAAATCAAGAACGTTGACTTCTAAAATATGGTGCAAAGGATTGCAATGTACAGTGTTCTTGATGTGGGAAAGTGTCGACCACGGCGTGTCGTTGAGTGAGGAAAAATTTGTATCGCAGATAACAGTGTGGCCACTACGTGATAAGTGTCGACCACGTCGTGGTATCTATATTGGCAGCTTCCTTCTTGCGATGAAAAACTCTCCCACGACATAGGAAAGTGTCAACCATTTCATGGCAGCTAGGACAATAATTCTGCTTCGCGTCTAAATAAAACTCCATGGCATGGGAACAACTCTTCCATGTCACAGAAATCAATATATGATCAGAAACGCCGCTCTTAAAAAAAATCTCTCACAAAATCGACGCGCACCCCACACTTATTGAAAGTCGTGGCTCTCAATTGTCAACTTCGAACTCTCTCGGCTTTTTCTCGTGACAAATCAACATTAGACCCCAATTGTTGAAATTTCTGAAAGAATTCGAAGGGCAAAAATTCTACAAATATCTGGAACATCAAGAGCATCAACATGGAAAACAAAATTTTAAACAAACTAAAAATAAAAATAAAAACTCACTAAAATAACTAAAAAAAATAGCAAACCAAAATAAGTAAAAAGGATATTACGATCACTCGTCTTTGTCGAAATCAAGCTATAATTGCTGATTAAATCCCTTGCATGCAAGAGACGGTTTGTTAAAGCAAAAAATTTCGGGACCTGTCAGCTTATTTTCATTGTTTTCTTTCCACCATTAACTAAAAAGTAGAACAAGAGTTGACTCAACTAGTCAAGAGTAGCAATAGTTCGGTCTTCCACTTAACCACCTCGATACGCCTTGCTATACTACGCCTCGTGGATTGTGTTGGACAAATCACCAAAGTAGTAGACTAAACAAGTCAAGAATTCCCTAGAATCTCGAAACCCATGCAAAAAGTAAAACCAAACAATGCGTATGATCACAAATTCCTGCAAATAACAACAAAAACATTCCCAACAAGTGACATGATATCAACAAAAATAAAATAAAAACAAAAAAATAACGAATAATCAAATAAACCAAACTAATTGAAAATCGTTCCCCGTTAACGGCGCCAAAAACTTGATGTGTATTTTTAATGCACTATTTTTTTATTTATAATTCCTAGTTTATCGAATCTAAACCACACCTTACAGGCAGTGAAACCGATCAAGTATAGTACAGTTTTGATAAGCAAGGGTGTCGAACTCAAGTGGGGTAGTGAATTAATTTAGAATGTTTGATTATAGGTTACATAAAACACACAAAAAACAATAAAAAGATAATGGTTTTATTAAATCTCAACAAATGACTAATTAGCAAATCTCGATTAACTAATTGGAAAACAAATCTCTTTAGGTACTTTGGTTTAGACAAATTACATCTTGAAGTTCATGGATAATTGCACAAACAAATTTATTTATTCATGTTCACCAATTTCTAATGTGATTAGTTTCATGTTCACTATTACTAATCCTTTAGCAAACAAGTCAATTCAAGCAGTGATCAGTTGATTAAACTAACAAGTTTTCTAGTGTTCAGTTCGTATCAAGCATGACTTGTAATAATAGTTAATCATATTGATTGATTCAATTAACTCATATGTGGTTGGTCATCATACATGCTCACACATTAACTTACTTATTTTCTAGTTAACCCTAGGTTCATGTTCACTAATACTAGGCATACAATCTCGTTTTCACAAAACTATAAGATTCAAGCAATCAAGAAGATGTTCATATAACTCAATATACTTGGTTATAAAAAAAAATTGTTATTAACACATGAGGATCTTTTAACAAGCTTAACACAGTAAATTAAACACGATTAAAACAATCCAAATAGCAATTAATCCATAAATCAAGGTTTCATCTAATCATAAACATAAAGCAAAGGGTTTTAACACCCAAATCAGAAATTAATTGCATATAAAATCATAATGGAATGCTAAACATGTTCACTTTAACAAAACACATGATTACCAACATGAATCTTCTCTCCAATCCTTCAGATCTTCGCTCCATATCAGCTTAACGGCCTTCCGGCCGCCTTCTAGAACCTCAAAACGGCTTCTTGGGGGTTTATAATCGCAGGAATCAATCTAGGGTGTAATATCTCTCATTAGGGATAATTTTTGGCTTTATTTATAGTTTTCATCATCAACTCAACGAGTTTGGACACCAACTCGGCAAGTTCTTCATTAAAATCCCGTATTCCCTAAGTTAGCGTCAAGAATAGTGAAGCTTTTGATCAACCCGTCGAGTTTGTGCTCAAATTGACGAGTTCGTTGGGAATCAACTTTTTCTCAAAACAAAAAAGCCGTCCGAAATTGTATCTAGTTTTCAGAACATTTTGAATCTTGTCAATCGGAGTTACGATTCATGAGATATGGTCAAAACACTGGCGAGGGGTCATGCTGTCCAGCAACACCGTTTTTGCGTCTTTTTAGCTCATTTCTCCTCCTTTTGCATTCCAACTCTCATTTCAACTGTAATCTAACATTTCAAAGCGTATTAAGTATCTTTTAGTTTTAAATATCATAAAACATAGTATAAAATAGTAATAAAACGTCACAAATATATGCATAAAATAGACGTTATTAGGGTCCTTATAGGGTGACAACATCATAAGAGTATAGGTACATTCTAACTATAGTGGATGACTATACTAGAGCTACATAGGTTTATTTGTTAAAATCTAAAAAAGAAAATTTTGGTTGTGTTTATGTTTTCTTTAACATTTTGATTAATCTGTTTGAAGTTAAAATTAAAGTTGTGAGGTCAAATAATGGTATTGAAATTCTTAATAATAAAATGAAACCTGTTTTTGAATCTAAAGGCATTGTTCATCAAACATCGTGTGTTCATACTACACAACAGAATGGTGTTGTGGAGAGGTGTAACTTCCTAAAAACAGTGATAAAATTTTTCATTTTAAAATCAATAGTTTCAAACATCAAGTTGTTCTAAAACATTCAGAATATACAATACCAAATCATCATAGTAATATAATCCAAAATGTGTGGAAATCATAAGGGGAGGATGTCCTGACATCACGTCGGGCTCTTCCCCTAAGTACCGAAAGTACCTAATACCATAACCATAAATTATAAGTAGAAGGCTTAGGTGCTGTTTGTTTTTTTGAAGCAAAAATCCATAAAGTCTGCGGACTGTAATAAGAAACGTGTTTGTTTTTTAACATCTGCATATTGCTGCAGATATTAAAAAATTAAAATAAACTGATTTTATAATCTGAAAATAGTTTTTTAATACCAAAGATTTAATAATGTATGACATTTTGGCAAGAATTTATGATATTTCAACAAAAAATAATGATATTTTAACAAAAAATAAAGATATTTTAGCATAAAATAATGATATTTCATCAACAAAGTATTATTATTCAATATAAAAAAGGAAAAAAAATTTCAACAAGATTAAAAAAAATACGAAAAAATGTGAAATAAGATTTCAACAATATATAATCAATATTTTAGCAAGAAAAAAGAAGAAGAGGTTGGAAGAGGCAAAACAAGTAGTGCGCCAAGAAGAACACGTGCAAAGGTTTTTTTAATCTGACGACTTCTGCAAAACAAACAGCTACGAGATGAAAAATGTTGCGTGTATGCTGCGCCGCGCAGCAATAAGAGGTCTGAAGAGATTTTTTCCACAAAAACAAACGGCACCTTAGTGAGTACCCCCAAAGTACCACATACCAAACATGGTATATTCCAACCCATTAAGCAAATATGGGCCATGCACCGGGGTATATTTTAACTCGATCATACGATACTGGGCCCCGTCCTGGGGTATATTGCAACTCGATCATACGATAGTAGGCCCTACCTTGGGGTATATTTCAACCCAATCATACGATAGTGGGCCCCGCCCTGGGGTATATTTCAACCCAACATGCAAACACATATAAGTCACATAACAGTCATCATTCTACATAACAGAATAATGGGTCGTCATTAGTGTCTCCGACCCATAGATACAGTGAGAAAACTCACCTTATAATCGGATGAAAAAGTTGAATCAAAACGCTGCTCTAGAAACCAACTCTACTGGTCACCTTTACAAATAACAGTGACCAAAACTCAGACTATAGCTCAAAATACCCAAAATACCCATGGGTCATACTTAGTTAACTCTTATTCAAAGTCAAAAGTCAACGCAGCTAATCACCACGTCGTGGCCTCCTTGGCCACGTCGTGTCTGCAAACCGACAAAACTGGTGGGTCTTGACCAAGTCACCAACCATGTCGTGGTGGTGAGTCTGGACAGCTTAAAGTCTCAACCCTAAACACTAATTGTAACTTAATGCATCAAGATTCTCATTAAGTACCAAATCCTTAGAGTTGTAACTCCAAAGTTTCCAAAAGATTTCACATTCCAAAGAGACATTAAAAATTGAGGCTTTAAGGACTTTCATGTCTAATACATGCCTTTTCCATTTTAGGTCAAAAATAGGGTTTAATGACCAAAACCCTATGCAGGACATCAAAACTTAATTATAATTTAGATCCAAGACACTAAATGCCCTATTTGACCTGGAGATTCATAAATTTGCAAAATGTATGAGATTTCATTACTTGAGTCCATCAAAACATGGAAAAAAGGGGAAAAGAACATATCTAAACACATGTTCGGTTTTTCAGTTTTACGTCACATATTCTAGTTTACACTTAAATATCCAAACGATGTTGTACATGGCTTTTGGGTTGATGGTTTTTTGGGTTCATGGTTCATGGTTTTTGGCCTTGTGGGTTCATGGGTTTTATTGGTTTGTGGTTGGTTTGGGTATGTGTGGGTTTTTTCGTTTATTTTATTTTATTTTATTTTAATTTATTTGAATATTGGGTTTGGGTCTGTTCGGTCTATTTGGATCGACTATTCTTACAAAATCAAACCGAACCGATAAATTTGATTTGAATAAAAATTCAAACCAACTTCGTCGCTTATTTGTTTGTTTGTTTTTTCGGTTTTTGTTCAAGCCCAATTTCTATACAACTTAATTAAAATTTTCCTAAAATCGTTAAAATCTATAAATTTAATAGAACATATATTTGACTATAAAAGTTTCATTTTTTCTATTACATAGGTAAATTCATTTTTCATATCAATTGAATGTAAAAATAACATCTCATCATATTATATTTTAATCTATTAAAATATCAATTAAACTTTTCGTATTATCTTACTCTCAAATCAAACTATACACTCACATTAAACTATACATGTGTGGATATTATGTTTGGAAAGATACTCATAGATTATGTCAACATAACAAGTAAAAACTATATTTAAAGGATGATAAATTAAATATTCTTCTACTTTTTGTTCGTACATACCATCATATCCAATTAAATGGTAACATGTATAATATTTAATGTTCATTTAATGAAATATATATATATATATATATATATATATATATATATATATATATATATATATATATATATATATACTAATATCATCTTTTATAGCTCAATACATATTGATTGAAGGCAAACGGGCAACAAGCTGCGCTGCTAGCCCTTTTTGAATGGCAAAATCAATTCTTTTGAAAACAATATTTTTAAGATATTTTATGATAGAAATATGATACATGTCATTATTTAAATGGGTAGAAAGATTTATAAGAATAAAAGACAGGAAGATATTTAATTTTCTCTTAAAAGATATTCACAAAAAAAACACTGTTCTTATTTACATTTAATAATTTAGCCACCTCTTTTGGGAAGCTATGAAATGACTACAATGTTTTTCAATCCCATCAATTACGAGTTACAAATTGCAAACTCATAACTCGTAATTTAACTATCTTATTTGTGGTCCACATTTTTGTTAAATGTAAACATGGTAGGAAATGAAATATAATTTTGCAAGTCCTATATAAAGCGTTTTATTTGTGTATTACAAAATCATAATAAATCATATATCATGTAATCTTTTTTTTTTTTTTTATCACTGTGGATTTTATAATACCAAATTATTATGCTTTGTGCTTTTCCCTCAATTGGTTCATGGTTGTTTTTTATGGATTTTGTTTAAATATTTTTATAGTATGAGAGTATAATTCCAAAACTACGATTGACCTTTACACAAACCATAATAGAGTTCTTTCTTGATCTATTTTCTTCTGAAACCCTAATCGACTTTTACAAATCCTACAAAAGGTCTTCCTGACTGAATTTTACTATACTCTCTTCTCATATATAGTCTTCCTTATAATCGATTTGGACTATGTAAGTCCTATAACTAATTTCTACATACAAACATGTTCCTGTAATCAATTTTTTCCTAAACTTTTTTCAATGTAATAATTGATATCTCATGGATTCCATAAAGTATGATATTATACTTTTAGATCGCTACTCCATGTTTTTCCCTATAGCAAGAAAAGATAAGAGTTTTATTGGCTTACGAAGATTATGATGATGCACTAGATTCATTTGGAAGCTACAGACTTGTTCACTATTCTAGAGAGTTGGAGAATTGGAATCATCCACAATCTATGAAATTTTATTGTAGAATGAACTCTTTTGGAGTTTGGGGTCATGTCTTACTTTCTTGTTAAATGTTAATTAATTTTTTAGGGGAATGATACATTATATTAAAAATGCTAGCAAGGTGCT
Organism: Lactuca serriola; assembly: GCF_051521515.1. Taxonomy (NCBI): domain Eukaryota; kingdom Viridiplantae; phylum Streptophyta; class Magnoliopsida; order Asterales; family Asteraceae; genus Lactuca; species Lactuca serriola. The sequence continues at coordinate 10,801,527 of NC_136415.1, read as the reverse complement.
AGGCTACCAAGTAATTACATAGAAGAAATGACATTAACCGGTTGTTGAAGACAACATTACCGATCCAATTAATTTTGTCTTTTTTTGCTCCTATTATAAAAAGCAAAAAAAATATTGGGAATTTAGCCCATTTGACACCATAAGACAATTTTTAAGCCGCACAACATTTAGTTTGAAGTTTTACTTCTTTAATATCCCTCTATAACCTCAGCTAGACTCTTATTTGAACAAAGTATCAATTTGTTTCGTTATTTTATTCGGAAACATGTTTTATTCTATGGAATGAAAACAATTTTTGACACGAATTGTTTGACATTTTTTATAATTCTTTTGATGCATTAGAGATGTTTATTATCGATGACATTCGTTCGAGACTCTCAAGCCCTATCCCCAAATGTTGCTAAGGCTAAATCCTTTTAAAGCTAAGATATCATCACTAAAAGAAACTGCGTTAACCGACTTTTGGTCCATAGATTTGCTTCTTTCATTGTCTCCACGGTTGGTTTTGTTTGTTTTATTTTCTTTTCCAAGTCTATACATTAGGGTTTAGAGCTTGTTCCTCTGTAGGTTGTTTGGAATTTTGAAGCATTTGTCAAAGTATTTTTTTTCTTTCCACAAAATGAACATCCTCAACTTATTTATTAATTCTATTAATAAAATTTTAAAGGAGATTGTCACCCTCTTTAATTATGAGATATATATATATATATATATATATATATATATATATATATATATATATATATATATATATATATATATATATATATATATATATATATATATATATATATGACTAAACTGCACAAATGGTCCCTGTGGTATGTCAAAAATTGCCACTTTGGTCCAAAAATGTTTGGACTAGCACCAGAGGTCCAAAGTTTTCATTTTGTTGCTTGTTTAGTCCAATCTTTTCTTATTTTTTTCAAAATGACGGATTTGCCCCTGTTAATATGATTTTCTTTTTTTTCTTAATTTTTTTTTTCTGATTTTCAGATTTAAAAAAATAAAAAATAAAAAATAAAAAATAAAAAAAATAAATCTCTTTCTCTTTCTCTCTCTCTCTCTCTCTCTCTCTCTCTCTCTCTCTCTCTCTCTCTCCTTACTTTACTGTGTTGTCACAAACACTCAAACCTAATTTGTGATTATACCAGAGACCTGGAGGATCATTGATGATCTCATTTTGATGCTCCTCGATCCCGATTATCTCTTTAAAAGATTTTATCAGAAAACTTCACCAGAGTTCATTCAATCTCGCCGGAGATACTATTATTTTTCGATTTTTCTCTCCAATCTCTATCTCTCTAAATAAATAAAACGATATCCTAGTTCAAATCAAGCTACCCTGAAGCACCAATCGTTTGTATTTCACAGTCGATCGAACCCAAGTTCCAATACCCAACCCAGTTCTGTTCATCAACGGGTTCGGTCATGGCATCATTCTCCACCATCATCTCCGTCGTTCTCGTCCTCAAACACATACAACAACAAAGAAATATCATAACAATGAATTCAATCAAACCCACCTCCGATGACCACACTCAAACATCATAACAGCCCCCAAACGTTGATACGCCAATGTCAAAACTGCCCTCCATGACTGCTTCTGTAAAAATCAGAAGAAGAAAACAACACAAAAACTCAAATGGGTGTATTGGAAGAACCCCTAAATCAACAAATTGTAGCATATAAACATACTAATCTTACCCTCAGATGATTTTGACGAGACCCAGTTTCCAGATCCATGATAAGACGAAGACCCATTTAGGTTTAAGTAATTAAATTTGATAAGACGAAGACCCAATCGAAGAAAAGTAGTAGCAGCAGTCATCAACCTCGGTTGTCTCTCTTCAGTCCAGCAGAAAACGCAAAGAACAGAGGAGGGTGAAGTAGATCGAAAATAGCATAACAGGTTGGGTGAACACACGAGTTAGGGAGAGAAAACAAGGCGATGGTAGCAGGGTGAATCAAACATAGCTGTAGGTGGTGGTGGTCGGAGTTAATGGCGGCGATAAGGCAGTGGGTGTTTGGTGATTGTGGCGGTGGCTCTAGCCGCCTCATTTCTCTTCTTCCGGTAGCGAACGAGAGGGAGAGGAAGGAGGAGTAATGGGTTGTTAATGATCGGAAACAACAACAAAGTAGTAGTGGTGGCTGTTGGAACTTACCCAACAACAGTGGGAGGCGGCGATGACAACCGATGGTGATGTCGTGTGTCGTTTTGATGCTCATCGACGAGAAAGGAGGTGAATAGAGATGGGGACGACAGAGGAAGGAAGCAACAACTTGATCGATGGTGGGGTGTTTGGATTGTTGAGTATTAAGTGAGAGAGAGATTCTTTTTTATTTTTCCTTTAATCAGAAAAAAAACATTTAAAAAAATAAAAAAAATAGAAAAAGGAGTACCAAGGGTAAAATAGTCATTATGAAAAAGTTAATAGAAAATTGGACCAAACTCGCAACAAAATGAAAAGTTTGGACCTGTGGTGCTAGTTCAAATCTTTTTGGACCAAAGTGGCAATTTTCAGCTAACCACAGGGACCATTTGTGCAGTTTTGTCTATATATATATATATATATATATATATATATATATATATATATATATATATATATATATATATATATATATATATATACACTACACCATAAACATCTTCATATTTATAACATCCTCATTATATTCTTAAGAATAAATCACATTTGTTTTTTATAGTTAAATTTAAATGAGAATTTCATATATATCTTTCTTAAACTTCAAAATATCATATTTATCTAACTTAATTTCTTAATATCATATTACCTTTTATAAAACTTCAAGTATCATATTTGTCCAAATCTTTTTTACAATATTTTTAATAGTTCATAATATTTTTTATATCTTACAAAATTATAATAATTAAAAATTTAACCATATTTATCACCATATTTATAATAATAAAATATTTACTTCTAAATTGTTATAATATTCGCTTAACAAGCAAAACATTTCATCTTCAACCTCTCCATAAAACCCTCTCCATAAAATATATACTTGCATAGTTTTTATTATTATTGAATATTTTTCATGTTATAGATAAAAATTATTTTAAATATTATTATTAATATTTTGATACTTAAAAATATATATGACATTTTTATTCTGAATATTTAAAAACATATACTATATAAGAATATATTTTGATATGTAAAAAGATCATATATGATATTTTAATATTTAAAAATAATATAATATTTAAAAATTAATTAAACAAATATAATATCTGTTTAATAAAAATATATTAAATTAGAAGTTAGGTTGAAAAATATACCAAATTCTCTTTTAAGTTGGGAGGGGAACTACGTCAAGTCCCGTATATAGGGATGAGCGTGGTACGGTTCGGTGCGGTTATTAGCCAAAACTTTACCACTAACCGCAAATACAGTTATCCATTTTCAAAACCGCTTGGTGCGGTATTTTTGCAGTGCGGTTTTGTTTTTTCTGTGTTGCGGTTATTAACCTCATGGATTTGGTGCGCTTATTTTGTGTGGTTTTTAACCATAATTTAGAGCTCAAATGGTTTTAAGAGTTCACACATATTCCTAATAATAATAAAAAATATCATAATGTATAAGACAATTAACTTAAATCACAAACAATTAATATCTTAAAAACGTTAAATCTTAGTAATTAACAAAAAATTTCTTAAAGTTTAATTTCATCATTTTTTTAAGTTAAATATAACAAAATCATACTTTTGTATTCTAGTATTTTATTGATATTTCATTCATAAAATATATCTTATTTTTTATATTTAATATATTAATAATTAATAAAAAAATTATATATAATATATACGGTGTGGCTTTTTTATGATTTTTGAAAATTAATAACTGCACCGCACTGCAAATTTACTGTTTTTGAAAAACAGAAAACCTTGCCGGTTGCAGTTTATCGGTTGAGGTTTTTACGGTTAATTTTAATTGCGATGCGGTTTTGCTCACCCCTGCGGTTAATTTTAATTGCGATGCGGTTTTGCTCACCCCTGCCCGTAAACAACCTCGTAACTAGAATTATTCATTTAGAGCACCGCTCCTCCTTTCTCAAACCGGAACAACTCTGAACGTTAGGGAAGAGAAGGGAGGATCACCTAGCCACTCTTCTTACACATAAGACATCTATACGGCATATATTATGCATATTATTGAACACACATACAAATACAGAAAAGTCTTTCGATTATGCATAGACACACCATTGACCATTCATACCAACACTCCTCGTATAATTATCAACCAACACTTCTTTTTTCTCAGGTTGCATATATACAGAAAACCCAAAAACATCGACACGCCCCACTTCATTACCCTATCTTAAAAACCCATTACACACGAAATTTAACGCAGAAACTACATATAATCCATTTCAGTTGCTTGAATCTTGAAGTCTTCTTTCCCCTTCATCTCTCACTGAAACACCCAACATAATTAAAGAAACACTATATCATCAACTCATACCAAAGAAATTAGCATCATTTGCAGCGACAAAAAATATAAAATGAACGATATTAATTTACCATCAGAAGAGGTCTCTTGGGGTGCATTCCCTTTTCCCCGGTGGAAAGCATTTGTTATCACCTCCGACAACACTTTATCTTCATCCCCAGGCCTAAATGTATCCACCAAGTATTCCTTTACCGTAACTTTCTTGCTCTCCGGTGAACTCGACGCCGGAATTCCGCCGTCGTCATCTTCTCCAGACCCTTGGATTTTGGACATTACCGTGCTTTTGACGCTCACCACTTTGTCATAAACCGGAACCAACGTCCCCGTCATTGTATCCGCAACTTTATGAGCGAAATCCGTTGAGAATGATGAATTCTTGTTCGTTTTATTTGATCCAGTAGTACTCGTCTCGCTTTTGTCTTCACCGGAGAAACCCAGTTTAGAAACGATCGTTTCTTTTGCTGCAGCCGCCTTATCGGCGATAGCCGTAGTGGCTGAAGTCACTTTTTGAGCGTAACTGCTTCTCGGGTTAGACGGGTCTGCGGCGATAGTGTCCAGTGGTGGATTTTGAACCGGTTCCGGAGCAAATTGATCATGGGATCCTGTGTAAACTTTCGGTTCATCTTGATCGGATTTTGAGGATTTGGAGTAGGGTTCGTCGTAGACACCCATTTTGTTAAACGATTTCAAGACATCTGTGATCCCTACTGCTTCCCTTCCACCTGTCAGATCGCCATAAAAAAATTGATCTTTGGCAATTTTACAGAACAGTGTACCTTGTGCTTTGTGGATAGGATACCTACCGGTATTCGTCGGATCAGTCACTTTGGTCTGGTAGTTCGCCGGGGGAACTGTGGTTGTTAGGTCAGGGGCACTTGGATCCTCCTCCATGCCGGTTGATTCTCGAATACCACCCGTTAATTGCTCAATTTGCTCTGTATTCACATCTTGACTATAGACATGATCATGGCCAACCTGAGAGAAATCAGTCAGATGAGTTCCATACATTCCGGTGGAAAGTGGCGGTGGTGCACCATGTCTCTCCTCCTCCTCCCACTGCGCGAACGACCTCACCGGAGGGTCTACAATATCGGAATGAGTAGCATACAGATCCTCTGCTAACACCGGTGTTCCCATAACAGTGGGTTCCATCAGCCCACTTCTAACCGGCGGCGAATCATTTACTACTCATCATACGTAAAACCAGTTAGTTCGATGGGTTTTCGACTTTTAAAGAATATCAATTCAAACAGAAAGAAACTCACCGGATTTTGCTTCATCGTGGTGGCCTTCTCCCTCATGATGGCCATGGCCATGCTTGATTGTATCCTTCAACCTATCCATCTTTTCCTTCACCTTCTTCATCGCAGATTTCGTCTCTCCGTCATGTTCGTGTTCATCATGAACATGAACATCAGTACCTTTAATCGTGCACTTCAAACGTATTAATTAAAAAGAAAAACATTCATCGTTTGTATTGCTATGAAGTATTTACGAAGGTGGATATTGATATTGTTACCGGCGGGGTGGAGGGAGTCGCCGTAGTGACGGCCATAGTCAGTGCGGTGCAACTGTGATTCCATAATGGCAGAAAATGTAGATTGTAGAGGATAGAGGGGGTGTTTTGTATAATATTTTTGTGATGAGAGTAGAGGGAAAAGTGAGGGGTTTTTAAGAAGAAAAAGGAAACGATAAGGATTAAGGATACGCTGTTAAGCCAGCTCGGCTAAGCGCGAGATGAGTAATGAGCCGACACGTATCACATCTTGGACACGTGGCGTGATTCTTTCGTTGATGCGGCTTCATCACCGTATATGCGTAATGCCTTTAGCTGAAAATTGATTGTTTAATTTAACATGTAAGTTTAAATACAATATATGTAGCACATGATTTTTTTTTATTTATTTATTTTTTTTTTTCTATTAAGTGATGATTAACTTCGACTTACCCCGGAAAATATAATAAAAATAAATACTTTTTTTTTTTTAAATTAATTTATCTTTAATCAGTTGAGTTCTGTATCAAATCTTAGTATTGACTGATATTTTTGAATAGATTTCTCGTACTACTATTGGGCATTGGTTTTTGGTTTTGAATAAGATGTTCTGGTTGAGATGAAATAGGTTTGATACATTGTTGCTTGCTTTTCGATGATGTGGTGGTGGTAGGCTAGTGGCGATAAAGGGGTGTTCAATGAAGAGGGAATATGTAAATCGGGTTATTCGATTATGTAAAATATTAAAATCATTTTGGTTACAAACTAAACAAATAAAGGTATGATTTAGTTTTACATTTTTGGGTTGCATTTGGTTAAAATGAAATGGGTTCCTATAAAGTGATTTCATGAGGTACTTCATTCACCTTCTCTTATGCTTTATATTTGCCTTTTCAAAAAGTACCGAACTTGCCAAATCAATCGAATAGTGGGATAGGGATTTGTAAAATATACGTGATGTCTCGTATTAACGCTATAAATCTATGGAAGAATATTTGTGGAGAGAATAAAAACTACAACATACGTAGACATCTAATGGACGTATCGAACTGATGTTGGATATACTAACATTTCCCTTCATAGTCGGACGCTTGATGATGATAGACATGGATCTTTTGAGCCACGACTACGAGGGGATGTGATGTCGGTTTTGCTACCATATACAATATATGTAAAGTCTCATATTAACTCTTCAAAACAAGCTGATGTGTTTAGTTTAGTATATAAAATAAGCTTTAAATAACTTGACAACAAATCTCAGACAACGGCGTCAAAAACTTGATGTGTGTGTGTCTATATATATATATATATATATATATATATATATATATATATATCCCTATCTAATAAAAGAGTAGTTCTTTTGCCATGTGTCACAATGTTAGGCATTGTAATTAATATCATGACACTTGTCAATCTATTGACACTTGTAATTAATATCATGATACTTGTCAATCTATTAATTCTCCATTTCAAATTTCAAATTTCAAAATTTAAATCACATTTTAATTACATTAAATTAATATTAATAATATTAGAATAAAAATAAAATAAAGTTTATACAAATTATAATAAAATAAAATTTATACAAATTATAAGATAATATATTTTACGTATTTATTTGAATCAACGATTATAATTTTATATATAACAAAAAAATATACTTTAATTAATAAGTTATTTAAAATTATTAATTAATAGTTTTGAGTTTTTATTTAGAAAGTTTAATTAGTTTTCTAATCGTGGTTCTCACGGGCTATAAACTAGTATATATATATATATATATATATATATATATATATATATATATATATATATATATTGTTGGATTAGTGTCTAAGTCCATAACTATTTTGGTATGTACTTGACCCGATGGTGCATGGTCCTTTTGGGTTGCCTTCACCAAAGCAACTTGATTGGAGAAATGAATAAAGAGAGAGAGGATAATATGATTTATTAATATGTTATAAGAATAATATATTAAAGGAGAAATCATATTTGTTTAATTAATATTGGTCAATAATTAATTGAGAATTAATTTTGTGATCAAGTGTAATTAATTAAACTAGAGGGGCTGATTTGTAATTATGTAATAGTTACAAAATAAGGTAAGAATTATCTTTTATATATGGTGGACGAATTTAAGGTTGGAAAGCCTTAGAATTCGAGTATGATAAGGATTCAAGGATTATCTTATTGGTTGCTTAATGGATAATCAACTAGATAAGGATAATGACTGAAACCCTATCTCTACACCTATATAAACAACCCCAAGATCATGAATTCGTGTATCCCTTCCCAAGAGGTCCCAAATACGAATTCTAACACCCTTCCTCTCTCTTTATACCTTCTCCACTTGCTTATGGTGTTTGTAAGCCATTAGAGGAGTGACACTTGTGACTCTTTGCTTTCCAAGGTCAATTCAAGGAGGAATTGGATTGTTATTGCTATATAACAATCAAGGTATGTTCTTAAACCTATTTACATGTGAATTCTGATTTCCATATGCTAGAATTAGGGTTCAAGTCTTGGATTCAAAGTATGTACAATAGAGAAACCTAGATCCAAGCTTTAGGGTTTGTATGAGCACATAGGATGTCTTATGCCCAAAACCCATCAGTGGTATCAGAGCCTTGATTGGTTTCTATTGTATTGATGCTTGTTGTAACTGAAAAATTCGATTTTTTGCATTCTGGAGGCTGGACTCGCCGAGTCCATGGCTGAACTCGCCGAGTCCAAGGTGACTCGACGAGTCCAAGTCTGACTCGACGAGTCAACTCGTCAGAAGGAGGGTACTTCGGGATTTCTTGCTGTTTTTGCTTATGGATAGTTACCTTATCATGTTAGATCAATATTAATCCGATTATATGATATATTTGACTATAATTTTGATCTAATTGAAGATATTTATCAATTAATAAGATAATTGTTTCCTTATAAGATAATTGATTAATTATTTTGAGTAAATTGATAAATTATTTTGCAAGAAATCATCAAATATGGATAATTATGTGATTAAATGTTAATTTGAATTATTTGTTATTTGATCCTTGTTGTTATGAAAAGTTTCATATTTGACCCTTTAGGTTTTATAGTTTAAATTTGAACCCCAAAAGTTTTGTTGTTTTGAAATTTAAATAGTTGAAACCCTAATGTTTTGAAAAAGGTTTCAAGACTTGCCCTCAAGTTTTGGAATTTAAATTTTGATTAAATAGTTTAATTTTGATGCATATTTAAATTCTAAACCCTAATATTTGAAATGTTTCAAAATTTGCCCTCAAGTTTTGGAATTTAAAAGTTGATTAAAAGTTAATTAGGAATGTTAAATTCTAAAACCCTAGTTTTGAAAAAGTTCAAATACACCCTTATGGTTTTATTAATTAATTAAGGTGTATAATTAAAAGAGATTTAATAAATCCATAAAAGTTTAGGTTAACCATTTAATTAAAAGTATAATTGTTAACCACATAGTATTTTAAAAGTTATAAAATACACCCTATACTATATATAACATTAAAAGTCTAACATTATATATATGTATAACTAAAGGTCAGTCTTACCGTTAGTAGGCCTCATTCACGAAGTTGGTCTATAAGGGGTGTTTAAGGAAATTGCCTATAAAATGGCGATTGAATGGGTATCCACTCTTACCCACCGCACTCTTGACTAGTGGAGGGTCGTTAGCCGAACGGGTAGGATAGGACGAAACCTTCCATTATAAGTATAATGAATTACTAAAGTAACTAAATGTTTTCATAAAATTCCCAATCTTAGTTACTTAGGCAAAAGTGAATTGATGCAATTCCATGAAATTACACTTTGTGCCCTTGCGAAGACGTTAGTGGAGCGTGTGTGGTTAACCGGCACACTAAATGGGTCTAAGCAAAGGTAGCAAAGGGTGACTCAATGTTTGTCATAGTTCGGTGGAGCGTGTGTGGTTTACCAGCACATCGAATAGGTGATTGTAACATATGAGGGCACCATGTAAGTTTGCATGGTTATTCACACCCGCTTTGTGATCCTCGGCATCCCAGTCACAAACAAGAGGGGCATATCGAGATATAAACATGCCATTGAAAGTTCAATGTATCTCAAAGGATCTAGGAGTTTTCATAGATTTAAAACTTAAATTTCTTTTTCGTTTTTCATGGTGGAAATTAGTGAATCGTCATTCACTTACCTTCAAATATTCTGCAACTAGATTACGACATCCCTTTTCTAGGTTGTAGCGTATTGTGTTGGGTCCTAGCCTTGGAATTTCATTTGGGTGATCTACCAAGGACTCAATCTATCAACTAACTTGAATTCATTTTTCTCCCGTATTGTAGATGTCAAAGTTCGACAACTATGGTCTTCTCAAATCCCGTGGAACAAGCATTCCACATGAAGATGATATTCCACGATTCGATCGAGGAACAAGAGATCATGCTTCACTTCCTCCTCCTCCTCCAATTATTCTCCCTAACCCACAAGATTGTAAAATTGAAAGGTTCAATATCACTCAAGCCCTTTTTGGCAAGTAAACATAAAGAAGGTAAGTCGGTGTGTGCACACATCCTCGGGATGAAGTCGCACATTGATAGACTAAGAATGATGGGATCCGTTATTAGTGAAGAGATGGCTGCTGATTGGGTTCTTCGGTCACTTCCTAACTCGTATAGTGAGTTCATAAGAGAGTACTATATGATGAACCATGACGTGACCCTTATAGATCTCACCTATATGCTTATTGCTGCTGAATCAGCAATGGATTGGCGCAATAGAAAAGCAAAGTTAATTGGTGAATCTGCCTTCAAGACCTCTATGGATATAGACAATGGCAATGAAAGACATGCAATGATCGAAAAGTTTGATCATAAGAGAAAGGCGATGTCTGAAGTAGTTCCATGTGTTGTTCCGAAAGAGTCAATTTGATTTTATTGCCATTGGAGACAAAGTTGCCCTAATTACCTAAGAGATCTAAGAGATGGGAGAGTCAATAGTATGATTGCGCTTTAGGTAAATATCCACTATCTAACTCAATTAAGTTCCTATTCATTGATACATGATGTAATAAGATTGCATTTGAATGTTTTGAAAAGAAAGGAAGCTTGATAAGAGAAAGCAAGATGAATCTAATCACAAGAGATGGATCTCGATCGCATGGACTTGAAGATTAGATTTTGAGCTTAGAAAGTTATGATAGGGTTGTTAGAAAATTTCTTTTGTACATAGTTTTCAATGGATTTTGCATTGTAAGGACAAATTTTTCCGCTGCTTTTATAAATAAAATAAATTTTGTTTGACTTATTTATTTAATTGTTTATTTCCTTACAATGAAATCATTATGAAAATCGATGTTTGAATATTTCTACAACGAATGGATATGATTCTTGTTTATGTTATTTATGGAAATGTCAAGAATTTACCAAATAGGGAGAGTTTCTCATCGCCCAAAGTTTCAATCGGACATAAATTTGGAATCATGCAACTTGGTTGCATGATGAATGAGAAATTCATATTTGAAAATTAGACCAATTCGTTGACAAAGTGTCAAGTGAAGGACTAGGAGATCAAGTACACAAAGTAGTGTGTTGATCAAGTTCACCATAAGAATAACAAAGATATTCGTCATGATTTACTAAAGGCTTAGTAAATATGATTATACTTACAAGATTAAGTGTAATTCTAAATTGATTAAAGGGTTTAGATCAATAGTAGAACGAATAAGAAGAATCAAGTAGGCAGAAAGATAAAAGTTTTTCCATTCTAAGAAGAAGGGAGAGTAGCTTTTATGCTTTATGATAGGTCTTAATGATTAAGAACCATATCTCAATTGATCTTCTAAGTGAGTCTTAGTACAATTGTACGTCTAAGAAGAGGAATCAAGAATTGAAGAAATGGTTAAATCAATAAGTCAATCATACTTCGTTCCAATAACAAGTCTTAAAGTTAAGATTGTGACATTGAGTGAAAGGTATTAAGAAGGTTTATAACTTTCATTAAATGTGGTAAGTTGTGATGTCTTAGATAAGACAAAGACCAACTAGGACCAATTTATGAAGAGTTTTGATAAAAGCTACACTAACTCTTGAATATTTGTTTGTCAAGAAATGTTTTGACAAGAGAATCTTATATGTCAAGGAGTCAGTGGGAGTCTTAATGGTCTTGAAAGGTTTCAAGAACAAATCAAATAAACCTAATCGATCATCACTAGCACACGAGTTAAGGTTTACAACCTATCGTGATGACATTATTCTGTGCCAATCCAATCGAGTTAATTATGCATGAGAGTTCTATGAGTTCTCATTTTGACCGCATAAAAGGCAAATCACCTTGATCAATGAAAGGTACATTGATAAGAAAAGGTGAGCTGCTTAACTACTTGGAAGACATGGTGGGCAGCTATGCCACCATGAGGCAAGAAATCAAGATTAAGAAAGTTCGATCCATATGAGTTTGAATTTGTCGTAAACGTTGGTTTTGACAAATTTACATGGATAGGAACATTTACACCGTTTAAAATCTAAGTGTCATAAGATTTCCTCCTTCATGAAAATGATTGTGAGGAAATGCTTTCACTAAGAAAGATTTTAAGAAGATAGTGATTGTAAAATTGCATTCTCGAATTCAATTATGGTTACGGCATCCCTTTCCATAATTTGAATTGTGAGGTTTGGCAATTAGTCTTAATTGTTTAGACACACATATGAACTATCGAAGGCAAAGGTGTATAAGTTCAAAAAGCCTTGATAAAAGATTATCAAAGCACTAAGTATTAGGAACATGAACTTAAGAAATTCAATAAGCATTGGTTTTCTGAAAGTTAAGATGTTTAAGAGTACATGTCGAAGCTAGTGGGAGCATAAGTGTTATGTTTTTATAATAATCATCAAGATAGTGGGAGCATAAAAGTTATGATTGTATGATTATAAGGAAAGTATTGCAAGGTTAGCAATATTAATTATAGAAAACAAGAGTCATACTTTGCAAAGTTGTAAGAGTTGAAAGGTTGTTTTGCTATAATTAAGGGAGAGAATATTATGCTTCATTTCAAATCTAAAGGTTTAGGTTGAGAAATGTTAATAAAATTTAGTCAAAGGTACAAAGTGTGTTCTTAAAATTTCGATTATGATTACGGCATCCCTTTTCACAATTCGAATTTTGAGAACATAGCAAATAAAACATTATGCGTCGTGTCCCATACGCTTTGGGTATAGGATCGATTGCAAATGCTTTAATGTTTGACCATTCTAAAATTTTCCAAATGTCGAGCACATTTAGAGGGAAAAGGGACTAGAATTGGTTTTGACTAAAATAATTAAACAACTATCAAAGGACAATCCAAGTTCGACGAGGATTGGTCGCTTGTGAGTAGTTGGAAGTATAGTATTGGAAAATATGGAAATTTGTCAATATTGGATGGACCATATCGACATCATTATGAATAGATAAGATTCTATTAAGAATGAGTTGTCATATGGAACATATGGAAGTTTGTCCATATTGGGAATTGAATATTGAGAAATCTATGACTAGATTAGACACTTCTATGCAAAAGGATGTTCAAAGAATGTACTTTGAGTGAGAGACATCACGTCTATGGAATTGTCTTGTAACAATCTCTGATAGAGGACTTTGTAATATCATTGGCAATAGTCTTTGTGACTTTGGTGCAATGACATTACGGAAGGATAGTTGCATAGAATGTTAGAATCTAGCATATTCTATAAGTAGCAAGAATTTGATATTCTTTAACTTATGAAAAACGGATTTGGAGTTGTGAAATGAGAAGGATTGGAAATGTGTTCAATGTGATCTATTTCACAAAGTAAGAACCATAGGTAAACATTGTGTGCATGCTAGGAGCATGGGACAAGTGTAATAATTCAAGTAAGAAGTTGATTACCCGAAACGACAAATAATGAGTAATCAATATGGTGATAATTAAAAGGAGTTTTATTTATGCTCAAAGGGTTGAGGCCATATGGGATTAGTATTATTCTTGTGTTTCACATTTGCATGTTTTAACTTCCAGAATAATTAAGTTTATTAAGAATAATCGAATTATTCAAACGGGCCACAGTCGTTCATATGTTGGAAGTAGATATGAATGAAGACTGTCGTGAATTGGTGTGTGGATTGTCTAGAAAAGTATTAGACATAAGCAAATGTTTGCTGCAACGTTCATGAATGCTTATGAATGTGATTTGAGCATTGGATTAGACCCACGCTCACTTGGATCACTCCATGGATTGTATCACGAGTGATTGGTGAGACGATAACATCTTATATTCTTGAAACCGAGATGTGTGAGTTGTATCTTGCGAATCGGTTGCACATTGATAATATGTAAACGCACCAGTAACTTGGTGTTATAAAACATATTGTTGTGTGTGATTCGGTGCGTGAGTACAAGCAAGCATTGTATCAAAGTTTATTCGTTCCTTTTATCCAAAGTAGGATAAAAGCGATATCTTTGGGCTCCTCGATGGTTTAGTGATGACAAACGTAAATGCTCGGCCGGGCTAGGGCTAATTTGATTTGTTCAATTAGTCAGTCGTCATAAATCAGAAATCGAGAAGTAGTACAAAGAGAATGATTAGAAATCATATCTCATATGATATCTAGAATGGAGGAATATATGATCCCTTATCTAAGGACACGCGTATTTGATATGATCAGAGTTGACAGCGGCTTTGGAAAGCTACGATTGCAGATCGGGATCTGAAGTCATACGCATAATAGTTATTAGACTTATCCAAGTGGGAGACTGTTGGATTAGTGTCTAAGTCCATAACTATTTTGGTATGTACTTGACCCGATGGTGCATGGTCCTTTTGGGTTGCCTTCACCAAAGCAACTTGATTGGAGAAATGAATAAAGAGAGAGAGGATAATATGATTTATTAATATGTTATAAGAATAATATATTAAAGGAGAAATCATATTTATTTAATTAATATTGGTCAATAATTAATTGAGAATTAATTTTGTGATCAAGTGTAATTAATTAAACTAGAGGGGCTGATTTGTAATTATGTGATAGTTACAAAATAAGGTAAGAATTATCTTTTATATATGGTGTACGAATTTAAGGTTGGAAAGCCTTAGAATTCGAGTATGATAAGGATTCAAGGATTATCTTATTGGTTGCTTAATGGATAATCAACTAGATAAGGATAATGACTGAAACCCTATCTCTACACCTATATAAACAACCCCAAGGTCATGAATTCGTGTATCCCTTCCCAAGAGGTCCCAAATACGAATTCTAACCCCCCTCCTCTCTCTTTATACCTTCTCCACTTGCTTATGGTGTTTGTAAGCCATTAGAGGAGTGACACTTGTGACTCTTTGCTTTCCAAGGTCAATTCAAGGAGGAATTGGATTGTTATTGCTATATAACAATCAAGGTATGTTCTTAAACCTATTTACATGTGAATTTTGATTTCCATATGCTAGAATTAGGGTTCAAGTCTTGGATTCAAAGTATGTACAATAGAGAAACCTAGATCCAAGCTTTAGGGTTTGTATGAGCACATAGGATGTCTTATGCCCAAAACCCATCATATATATATATATATATATATATATATATATATATATATATATATATATATATATATATATATATATGATGTAGATCCGGTAAGAAACTTTTTTTGGTAGGAAGGTAAGAAGTTTTTTTTTCTACATATTTTTCTGACGAACAAAAGAAATAAATCACTAGATGAATCAAAAATAACATGATTCACCCAAAAAAATCTCCAAAAAACACACCGATGATTCATTTATACAATGATTTCGTTGTTATTCACTAAAATTGTCATAAAAGTGAATTTTTTCTTAATTTACTTAAAAATGAATCATGAAGATGTTTTTTTTTGGAATTTTTTCTTGTGAATCATCTTAGCTTTGAATCATCTAATGATTCATTTTGTATGTTCGCTAAAAAAATATGTAGAAAAAATAAACTTCTTACCTTCCTACCAAAATTTTCCTTCTTATTTGATCTTGACTATATATATATATATATATATATATATATATATATATATATATATATATATATATATATATATATATATATATATTATCAGGTTTTAAATTTATAAATTATAACCTATCGCAGCTAACTAATACACATTACAAGCAATGAAGTTAATCGTGTAGCAATATGGTTTTGATAAGACCAAGTGAACACATGGAGAATGAGAATTCAATTTAGATATATTCAAATCCTAATTAAACTATAAAGAATAAAAGTAAAGGAGGGGGGCTTATTTAATTCAACTAAACTAAGATAATTAAAGAATTGATTTAGAAACAAAAGAGATAAAGATGTTTTCACATAGATTTTGATTTCGCCTTCAAATATGGTGAATTCAAATTAAGTGTAATGAATATTAGTTAAGTTTACCCATTTCTAATGTATTAGTTATCTGGGTCGATTAACTAAATTGTATAATTATAAAGATGATTAACACAAGGATCATGCAATTAATTATCCTAAACAATTATAATTAAGTTCGTATTTTGAGAGATTTCATCTAGGAATTAATTTCAATAGTCATGAAAGTAAATTATTAGCGTAAGTTGTTCACAAACGCTTTCTTACACATTAAAGTTTACAATTTTATCATTTAACCCTAGGTTTTGGTCAAAATATTAGTCATAATTATTTAATGGTCATAATATAATCATGGTTCAAACTAATAAAACCTAGATTAATCGTCTAAATTCTACCGACTCATTAATAAGTAATAAAAATCAAAATTCTAACACATAAAGACTTTGATCAAACAAACATAATATATTAAGCAAAACCAATATTCAAACAATCGAATCACTTCAAATTATTAAGTTACTTCTAATCTAATGAAAACATTAGATTTTTCCCCCAAATGTTTTTTTAGAAACAATCGGCCATAAAATTAAAGACAAAAAGAAAATGAACTAGCAAGAAGCAAGAACAGAGATTAGAAAGGGTTCAAAGGGTATTTAAACCAATTAAGTATATGTATATTACATTTTGTATTTCTATTGGCGTACCAAATAAAAGAGACTTGACGGATAGAATCCACAATGTCGCTTTGTTTGAGAGTGACATCCGAAAAAACTATCATTCTTGAATCTCCAAATATACCAGATGCTTATGCAAAAAACCGCCACCAAACTTTTTTTCTTTGCAGAGATAGGCATTTCATCAATACCCAAAAACAATTCAGTGATCGTACCAACTAGAAAGGGAGAAATATCCAACCATTTAAACATTGCATTCCACGTTCTGGCAGCTACTTCACATTTAAGAAAGAGATTATCTAGCGGTGTTTGGGCTTTCTTTTCAAAACAGCTTATTGGCTTTTTGAAAAGCTAATAAGTCAAAAAAAAATGTTTGGCAAACTCAAAAGCACTTTTCAGAATAGCTTTTCCATTAGCTTCAAAAAACACTTTTTAAAAAGCATATAAAACTTGGCTTTTCGAAACTGCTTTTGGCTTTTTAACCAAAATAACTTCAAAAATCAATTTTTAAGCCAAACGCATTTTAATTTATTGACTTATTGGCTTTTCACCATAAAAGTTAATCCAAACACTTTCTAAAAAACTCATTTTACCACCACTATAAGCTAATAAGCACTTTTATCTAGAAGCACTTTTAGAGTTTAAAAAGCACTCCTATACACCCCTAGTTGTCCGACGTCCAAGTCACATGAAGGGCACAAGGTCGATGCAACTTATACCCCCAATTTCGAAGAATTAAAAGAATTTGAGACTCTATCTCTCAATACACGCCAAATCAGAATATTAACCATCTTAAGGACAAAACATTCCATCTAGTTTCCATACCTGAATTAGGAAGAATAATCTTGTCATTCCATCATCTAGTGGCACTCACTGTGAAGCTACCATCCTCTCCAATCCCCCATATATGTCTATCCCTTTGATCATTAAGATGAACCTCCGATAAGAAATAAATCAATTTCAAATATCTGGTCATTTCAATACCATTTCAAATGGGACGCTTCCAGTTCCAAATCTATGCACCATCACATCTGCGATTGGCAATGGTACAACCTCTATCAACTTCCAACTAAAATAATCTAGGAAAATGATTAGCTAGATTATTTTCACCCACCCAATTTTGCTTCCAAAATAAAGTTTTCATGTTATTCCCAACACTCCTATGAAGAACCGAGTTTAACACAACTCCTTTTTCATTTAACTAAGACATAGAAGCAGCAATTCTAGCCCACAAACTACCCCAAAACGATTATATCTAGTTTGATCAAAACCTCCATTCTCACCATATACTTTCTTGATCACTTGAACCCAAAGCACATTCCCTTCTACATGAAAACGTCAACGCAATTTCTCAAGAACGGAATATTAAGTGAGACCAAGCTACCAATATCCAACCCACCATGAATCTTATCAGCTAACACTTGATCCTAATTGATCCAATGTAATTTTTGATTGTCCTTGGTGCCATCCCAAAAAAGTTGACTTCTAATTCCTTCATAACTTTCATTGGCATTAAAAACAAGGACATAAAATAAGTACCAAGAGAACCCAACATTGATTCCAAGAGTAACTACCTACCCCAAATGGAAAGAGTAGACACTTTCCATTTAAAGAGTTTTTTCTGGAACTTCTCCTTTACCGATTTCCACCCAATAACTCTAGACATGTTTTTCCCCACACGAAGCCTCAAAATACGTGAAAGGAACTTTATCAACTTTACATCCAACCAGAAAATCAAAATGTTTAACTTCTTCAAAAGGAACAGAGACCTCATCAATATTTGATTTATGCATATTAATATTCAACCCTAAGACTAGATAAAAGCAGTGTAAAATTCTACCAATATTGCATATGTTACTTTTGGCCCAATCACCAAGAAAGATAACATCATCAGCATATAAAAGATGTGTTATGCAAAAATTATCACCTCCAACCTGCACACCAGAAAAAAGACCAACCTCTTTAGTATCTTCCATGGCTATATGAAGGCCTTCCATTACAAGAATGAAAAGAAAAGGAGATAACAAATCTCTTTGTCAAAGACCTCTATACAGTCTAAACTCATCAATAGGGATTCTATTAACAAGAATAGAAGATTTAGTTGAAATTAAACACGCCCTTATCCAGGCACACCATTTATATCCAAAGTTCATAAAATTCATCATAGTATCAAGACAGGACCAGCTCACCGATTCATTTGTTGTTTCAAAATCCATTTTAAGGAGCATCGTTTTTCTCTTTTTCTTCTTTGCAACGCCCCATTTTCACAAGAAAAATTTTCATTTTTAAATAAGGTAAAATCATCATTTACATAAAATTCAAGTTTTAAAACCTATTTGTTCCAAAATACAATTGTTTGAAGATCAAAGAAATATAAATATTATTGAGTCTCCATTGGTGCTGATGTATGTGTACAATCACACCTTCGCCTTCCCACGATCACCAATGGTACCTGAAAAACATTTAATTCACAACTGTAAGCCACAACTTAGTGAGTTCCCTCAAAATATCACATACATCACAATATAATAAAC
Organism: Lactuca serriola; assembly: GCF_051521515.1. Taxonomy (NCBI): domain Eukaryota; kingdom Viridiplantae; phylum Streptophyta; class Magnoliopsida; order Asterales; family Asteraceae; genus Lactuca; species Lactuca serriola. Next base: position 10,782,014 of record NC_136415.1, on the reverse strand, counting down.
AGTTATGGGTTATCAGCAACCGTGGGGACTATCAGCAGCCCTAATGGGCTAACAGCACGCCCTGTGGGTTATCAACAACTCTGCGGAGTATCAGCAATCCCAATAGGCTAACAATATGTCATGTGGATTATTAGCAACCCTGGGGACTATCAGCAGTCCCAATGGGCTAGCAGCATGCCCTATGGGTTATCAGCAACCCCGGGGACTATCAACAGTCCCAATGAGCTAACAACACACCCTGGAGCTATTAGCAACTCAATAACACATAACAACAATCAACAAATAAGAACATAAACACATGCAACAATACATTAGTCTACTGAAATAACAACTCAATACCACATGTCGGGCCTCACACCATACTCTACATCACCATCAGCACACCACTATTGAATGCATAGTTATATGTAATCATAGGCGAGATAGATAGTCAAACAGGTGATCCCACTCTAGAGCCACAACCAAACAAGGAATGAGTAGAAATCCTAGATCAAGAGTTCTCGGAATATCCTACATGACTACATACAAACCCTAAGGCATTCAACTAGATGATCACTAATCTCCTAGTAGTCTAACCAACATACCACTACCCCTTTGTCAATATAAAATGTAACGTCCAAAATTTCAAAACAATTAAAACTTTCCAAAATCACCCATTTTATTAACATTGTTGCAAAAAGGTTTTCAATACATTATTAAACAGAGTAATTCCCAGGTTCATATCATAAAACACCAACGCATGGAACGGTACGATCACGCCTTTGCCTTGCCACAGACTCTTGAGAACCATAAACATAAAACCACAACTGTAAGCCCGAAAGCTTAGTGAGATACCCCCAGAATACCAACCACATATACGCCTTTCCAGGCCCTGACCTTCCGGTCCATCACACAACATAATCGCCTTCCGGCCCATAACATATCGCCTTCCGGCCCATAAGCATAAAATGCATATATAACATAACAAATAATCATATAGCAGTTCATAGACAACAATCGATCAACAGCTCACATATCATAGCATTACTCTAAACAAGATACCGGTCTGGCCGGTCACTAGCATAACATTACCCTATGAATTAGTCAACATACTAAATGCATACATACGCCTTTCCAGGCCATGACCTTCCGGTCCACATAGTAATGCCTTCCGGCCCATAACATGTATTGCCTTCCGGCCCATAACATATAACAACTGACAACTACCCGGATTTCCATCCGATAAAAGGGTTGGCATTGGTGCCATAAACCCTAGCGATATAGTGAGGATAACTCACCTCGAAACTGCCGACTGAACAGATAGCTCAAGCTGCTCCGATCACTGATACGATCTCCACCTCTGGATAGCCACCAATGCACTGAACTCAAACGATAAACAACAATTACCAAAATACCCCTGGAACCACTGGTAAATCCTTGGTCAAAGACAAGGTCAAAGTCAACCCCTGACTGACCCTACTCGCCGAGTCAACCCTAAGACTCGCCGAGTCCCCAGGCTCAGAACTTCACTCAACCCGCGACCTAACTCGCCGAGTCACCCCAAGACTCGCCGAGTTCAACGACTCTGAGTCCACTCGCCCTTAACTCACCGATTCCTTAAGGCACCCTTTCTACACGTCGAGTATCCCCTTTTTACTCGACGAGTTCCTCCTGGAAGAATCGCGGGGCCACCCCGACTCAACTCGCCGAGTCTGAAGAACAACTCGACGAGTCCCAGTTAATCTTCAAGCTACTCGCCGAGTCTGTTCATCGAACTCGGCGAGTCCATGCCATGCAACCGCTCAACTGCATCCTGGGATCCGCATGGTTCCGAAATACACAAGCATGGGGCCTTCTGGACCTCTAAAGGTCCTAATACAGGGTTATATTCGTTTGGGTAACAAGGCAATAATCCATCTAATCACCAAATGGGTTCCATAAACCCTAGATCCATACACACATCAATATAACAGAAATGATCCGAAATATTACCTGAATAACGCACTCTCTGTGTCCCCAAACCTCAGAATTCGAATCCCTTGCAGTTCCTTTAGCCAAGACTCCCCTCCTCCTTGCACCACAATTTCTTCAAATCACCAATGGCCTTCAATCTTGCTCTAGATGCCCACAGCCGCTTAGGGTTCTTCTCAGAAGACTAAAAGACGGACAATGACGGCATAAAGTGCGTTATATACGACCCAAACCTGAACGGTTAGGGTTTTCGCTAAACAGCGTAGACTCGCCGAGTCCATATCGGACTCGTCGAGTCCAGTGCGAACCCGCGACCCGGTCTGCGATCCTACTCGGTGAGTCTAGGCTCCAACTCGCCGAGTCCCCTCTTAAAACACCCCCAAAATCATAATTATATCAATATTTGAAATTCCGGGCTGTTACAACTCTCCCCCACTAGAACTAGACTTCGCCCTCGAAGTCTCACTCTGAAAAATAGCCCCGGATGCTGCTCCCACATATCACGTTCCAGATCACAGTTCATTTCCGATTCCCCTCCGGTGCTGCCACTGAACTAATACCAGAGGTATCTCCTTATTCCTCAGAACCTCGATCTTCCGTTCTCTGATGACCACTGGCTTCTCGGTGTAATTCAGGCTTGCATCTACCTGAATGTCTTCTAATGGAACCACTGCCGACTCATCGGCTATATACTTCCTCAATTGCGACACATGAAAAAAAGATATTGTGGATTTGTCTCAAATCCGTGGGCAACTCCAACCGGTAGACCCTCAGGCCTACCCCCGCAATCACATGAAAAGGCCCAATATACCGGGGCCCCAACTTGCCCCTCTTCTGGAATCGAATCACTCCTCTCCAAGGAGAGGCCTTCAAGAGTACGAAGTCACCGACCTGAAACTCAAGCTCGGACCGGCGTCTGTCTGCATAACTTTCCCGTCGACTCTAGGCGGTCAATAATCTCTGTCTCATCTGCTGAATCTGCTCTGTCGACTGAAGCCCAGTCTCTGTACTGTCCATCGCTCTCTGTAACCGAGAATTACCCAAGATGCAACTCTGCTCTAAATCTCAACAATCACTCGATCCATAAGGGTTAGGAAACCATGAACCACCAGATCCCCGATCCAAAGCCCACTTTGTCCATTCCGGACTGACTGAGAGATCCATTCTCACTCTCAGAGCAGCTCTCACAAGTTCCCCTCTTACAATCACATACACCTGCTGAACGAGCCCCAACGCCCGCAGGTTGGAAGACCCGATACACTGATGGTATCCTCGAACATCCCCCAAGATGAACCTCTACATCCACCCTACACTCTGATCAGAATCACATTGAGACTTTAAGATTCTCTCTCTCCCTGTATCCCTTCTGAGCCTCAACAGACATCCCAAACCGAATGGGTTCCTACTTCGCTGCCGCGAACACGATGCTCGAAGGCATACTCGAAATACTCTAACCATAACTCTGCTCTGCAGCTTTCATTCTCGTGAACTTGCACTCCCCTTCGGAGTTACACACCTTTCTCTCTTCCTTCCAAGGGACCCTCTTGGCCATAATGCCACTCCAACCGGTGCTATGGTGCCTGCCCCAAGCGACACCACCCTTTTTGCGTAATCGCTAATCACATACCCTGGCTCTCATTGCAGGGGCTCTCAATCCCATGCCCTCTCTCCACTCATCAAAATCACTGCCTCAGCTAAACAAGATCACTAACCCGGGACCAGACCTTCCAATGCAATCATACTGCAACATACACGATCCGCAATCTCAAACTGATCCAGCAATACCAACAGAGTCTCCAGCATGACTGGACCGACTCTCATAACACATACTAGCCACTCGAGGCTATATCTCTGTGGGTTCGTACACCCAAACTCTGCGAACCCTCAGGTTCTGACTCTGGGAACCTTCCGGTTCCAACTCTAGAAACATGCACAACATAAATCCCGTGGGATTAATGCAGTACAACCCATCACGTACATCAAGAATACAAATACCCTGATCGCATAACCCCGATTACTTACTCAAGCTTGATCCCGGCCTTCTCTCAGGCCTCCACAATCAAATGCCCTAGGTCTGTATCCCGCCCCGCATACCCGACACTCGCTCTCGTCGGCCTATACTCTGAGCTGACAAACACTGCTGAATCCCAACAGCTAAGCACCCTCACATACTCATCGATCTCCCGGAGAATTCTCCAATTCTCCCCCACTAAAGCACTGACTAACTGCCACCGATCGTCATTAACGACCTTTCAGAACAATCCTGCACAAGAGAACATTTAGCCATTGACTGCTTCCCACAAGCATAAGCAACCCTCAGCAAAGCACATATCCTCCTTGATCAATCCGCTCAAAAGAATCTGGTCTTTCAATTATCCACTCCACGACTGCAGATGCTACCCGACATTCAACCCAGTGCCGCATTACCACTATCAACTCTCACGAACGATAACTAACGGAATTCCCGATAATAACCCGTAACCAAACCCACCACCTGCCAAAGGATGAATACCGCATCGAAAACCGCACAAGGCTACCGGCACCAAAACACCAAACTATAACCATACCAAACCATCAGGGAACAACAAATGCCAAAGCGAAAACCTGAAGCACCAATCCATAACCATGCCAAACCCGCGAAACAACGAATACCGCATCGAAATCCACACAAGATACCAGCACAAACAATACGCCACAATCAACGCAAGGCAATCAGGACATCAAGAAAGCATCATACCCGCAGCTGCCTCCGGCACTGCTCCGTCTCTCTCTGCCGCAAGCCGATAAGCACGACCCTAAGCCCTTGGGGCTCCGCTCCATCCTGTCCTCCTCCTGAACTCCTCAAGGTGGCCGGTGCTAGAGCCTGCACCGGTCCTGCAGAAAGCTGTGGACAGTTGACCCTCAAATGTCCAACCTGCCGACACTGATAACAAATCCTCAAATCCCGAATTGGCACTGACTGTCGATAATCCCGTGCACCGTGCCCCTCCTTTCCGCACTTGCGGCATGCACCACCGGACCAACAAGCTCCGGTGCCATCCCTCCCACACTTCCCACAAGTGTGGCCGCTCCGATCCCCCCATTCTAACATCTACGGTCCTGGACCGTTTCGGCGCCGACTGCGACTGCATCGGGGCCTGCCTCAGCTCACGCAACTGTAACTCAACCTCTAACTTACGCCACATGGCGGCCTCCTGCAACTCCAACAAGGTCTCACACCTCCACGCAGACACGAACTGTCTGATATCTCTCTTGAGCATACTCAGATATCAGGACATCTAAGCCTGCTCCGAAGCGAACTTCAGGGCAAAACATCGTCCTCTCAATAAACATCCTGGTGATCTCAGTCACCGACTCCAAATCCTGCTTCAGCTCAAGGAACTTCCGAGCCAATTTCTCCTTTTCATCCCGCGGAACATAGCAAGTACTGAACATCTCTCTGAATTGATCCCATGAAACCGCAGCCCTCTGCGCATCGGAAAATGACCTCGTAGTCAATCTCCATCAATCCTTCGCTCCTAGCCTCAACAGGTTCAGAGCACACCTCACCCTCTGATCAGCAGGGCATAAACTCGTGGAGAAATACCCCTCCACGTCTGATAACCATCTCATAGCAACAATCGGGTCCTGAACCCTATCGAATGTGGGAGGCTTCGTATAATAGAAGTCCCGATACTGAAAACCCCGACTAGCTCCTCCCCTCGCCGCTGCTACAGCCGTTGTAGCCGCCGCGGCAACCGTCTCTGCGAGAGCCGCATATCGCTCGTCGAAATACTCAATCATGGCGGTCTTGATCGACCCAAACAACTCCGGCAACTCAGCCCGGAACAATGCAGCAACCCCATAACGCAGGATCCCACGAATCCTCGCATCCCGCTCGCTCGTGCTCGTCCGATCGATAACCTTCGACGGCACTGATCCACCCGGAACTCGTTCTCCAGCTCCCGATCCTGATCCGGATCCGCTATCATCATGCCTCGAGATCTCCATAATGAAGACACCCTACCAATCTCAGACACTTCCCAAAATCCTGGGATCCAACTCTCGCAACCCTACCCTAGAGATCATGGTTTCCCTGATACGCGTATGGGTCCTGTGCTTTCAGTAGTACGGGCCCATACTACCTTCCACACCTACCCATATTTGTATGAAGTACTACCACAATACCCTAGAGAACATGCATAACAACTATCAACCCTCACCACTAGAGGAACACTGGGAACATCCCATAAGGGACCCTAGGCTACAGGCATCACATATCAGGCAACATTATCATGAATTCCTGAAGATCCCTAGCCTAACTCTAGCATGCTGTTCTATCAAGCTCAAATAAACAAATATCATGTATGGTATCTTGGGGTTACTTACTGGCTCCGGCTGATCGTACCTCCGCGTCCTCCTTTTACCAAATTTGAAAACCATTTTAACTTCTCATTTTAAAATCCTCCTCGATTTGAGACTGGAGTCACACGAATGTTTCCCCAATTCACTCAAACCAAGGCTCTGATACCAACTTGTAACGTCCAAAATTTCAAAACAATTAAAACTTTCCAAAATCACCCATTTTATTAACATTGTTGCAAAAAGGTTTTCAATACATTATTAAACAGAGTAATTCCCAGGTTCATATCATAAAACACCAACGCATGGAACGGTACGATCACGCCTTTGCCTTGCCACAGACTCTTGAGAACCATAAACATAAAACCACAACTGTAAGCCCGAAAGCTTAGTGAGATACCCCCAGAATACCAACCACATATACGCCTTTCCAGGCCCTGACCTTCCGGTCCATCACACAACATAATCGCCTTCCGGCCCATAACATATCGCCTTCCGGCCCATAAGCATAAAATGCATATATAACATAACAAATAATCATATAGCAGTTCATAGACAACAATCGATCAACAACTCACATATCATAGCATTACTCTAAACAAGATACCGGTCTGGCCGGTCACTAGCATAACATTACCCTATGAATTAGTCAACATACTAAATGCATACATACGCCTTTCCAGGCCATGACCTTCCGGTCCACATAGTAATGCCTTCCGGCCCATAACATGTATTGCCTTCCGGCCCATAACATATAACAACTGACAACTACCCGGATTTCCATCCGATAAAAGGGTTGGCATTGGTGCCATAAACCCTAGCGATATAGTGAGGATAACTCACCTCGAAACTGCCGACTGAACAGATAGCTCAAGCTGCTCCGATCACTGATACGATCTCCACCTCTGGATAGCCACCAATGCACTGAACTCAAACGATAAACAACAATTACCAAAATACCCCTGGAACCACTGGTAAATCCTTGGTCAAAGACAAGGTCAAAGTCAACCCCTGACTGACCCTACTCGCCGAGTCAACCCTAAGACTCGCCGAGTCCCCAGGCTCAGAACTTCACTCAACCCGCGACCTAACTCGCCGAGTCACCCCAAGACTCGCCGAGTTCAACGACTCTGAGTCCACTCGCCCTTAACTCACCGATTCCTTAAGGCACCCTTTCTACACGTCGAGTATCCCCTTTTTACTCGACGAGTTCCTCCTGGAAGAATCGCGGGGCCACCCCGACTCAACTCGCCGAGTCTGAAGAACAACTCGACGAGTCCCAGTTAATCTTCAAGCTACTCGCCGAGTCTGTTCATCGAACTCGGCGAGTCCATGCCATGCAACCGCTCAACTGCATCCTGGGATCCGCATGGTTCCGAAATACACAAGCATGGGGCCTTCTGGACCTCTAAAGGTCCTAATACAGGGTTATATTCGTTTGGGTAACAAGGCAATAATCCATCTAATCACCAAATGGGTTCCATAAACCCTAGATCCATACACACATCAATATAACAGAAATGATCCGAAATATTACCTGAATAACACACTCTCTGTGTCCCCAAACCTCAGGATTCGAATTCCTTGCAGTTCCTTTAGCCAAGACTCCCCTCCTCCTTGCACCACAATTTCTTCAAATCACCAATGGCCTTCAATCTTGCTCTAGATGCCCACAGCCGCTTAGGGTTCTTCTCAGAAGACTAAAAGACGGACAATGACGGCATAAAGTGCGTTATATACGACCCAAACCTGAACGGTTAGGGTTTTCGCTAAACAGCGTAGACTCGCCGAGTCCATATCGGACTCGTCGAGTCCAGTCGCGAACCCGCGACCCGGTCTGCGATCCTACTCGGCGAGTCTAGGCTCCAACTCACCGAGTCCCCTCTTAAAACACCCCCAAAATCATAATTATATCAATATTTGAAATTCCGGGCTGTTACATAAACATACATGGGTTATCAGCAACCTTGGGGCTATCAGCAGCTCCAGGGACTATCTGCAGTCCTGGGGTTACCAAAAACTCGGTAAATACTCATAATAGCCACCTAGTCTAGCATGCACCCTACAATTACATAGGTAATATAGTATGAAAACTCACCTGAATCAGAGAACCAAGGAAACACAGAAACACGCTCACTCCCTACATTGATCGCACCCCCAAATCAACTAGCACCAAAAAAAGGTGGAACCTTAATCAATACCCAAATTCCTTTAAGTTTCACAAAGTCAATATGGTCAAAACGTCAACGGTCAACCCTCACCACGACGTGGAGGACTCTTGGTCACGTCGTGGGAACATGTGGACAAAATAGTCGTGAGGACCTCAATCGTTACGATGTGACAGGCATATCATCACGTTGTGGGAACTGGTTATGGACAACTTAATTGATTAATCCCTTAATCCATTAAGCCACACACTCATCTCCTCCAAAAGGCTTCCTTAAACCACAATAGCAATAAAAATCGCTACTTTATAGTCATGCATGCCCTATGCAAGTCTTGTGCTCAAATTGGATCAAAAATGATGAAAAAGAGGTCAAAACCCCATGCATGACTTCAAAACTCCACCAAACTTCAGATCTAGCACATCTAACCACAAAGGGACTCTAATGACCCATAAAGTTTACAACTTTATGGAATCCCAACACTCCAACTAGTCTAAACATGGAGAATGATGCATAAAAGTCTAGATGTAGCAAGAAGGAATCATAAATCTTGGAGCTTGAATACTCACAAATGTCCAAGGTAAGTGCTAGAAGTTGATGATGAGAGTTACAAGCTAGATCTATCCACCAAGGATGCTCCATTCTCCTTCAAGACACAAAAACACCACCAAAAGCTCAAGAACTCAACAATGGATGCTAGGGTTTCGCTAAAAGGGGTTGGAGGCTGAGGAGGATGCCCTAAACCCTGATTTTAGGGGCTTCAATATGGAACAAAACCTAAAAGATCATGGGTTTGGGTTATAGATGCAGTCATGTCGTGACCTTCATTTTGTCACGTCGTGACAACCATCCTGGATACGCGTTCATCCAATTGGAATGTCAATTCGTGGTGCTCCATTCATCATGTCGTGACACAAGGTTTTTCCTTAAAACTTTACTTTTGGTCCTTCTAAAACCTCAACCAATCTATTCTGGAAAATGGGTGTTACAATTCTTCTCCATTTGAATTAGATTTTTTCCTCGAAATCTGTTCTCATATTTTGCTCTCGTAACACCCTTCGAACCCCTAGTGGGTTCTCCAAACCTGACTCCTTTCATACAAGTTGAGATCATTTGAATGCCAGCATTTGCAATCATAGATGCAAAGGGTTCCAAAACCAGGCTCCTAAGCTAATCCGAGAGAGACTCCAAAAAATCTGAATCATCTCTAATCCAGCATCTCTTAAGCAGTCGACCAACATCTGACACTTATGCTAACACCATTCTTAGCAAGAAATTCATGACCTGATGGAGAACGAATTCCAACATAACACCATTAACCAAAAATGAGCATAACTAACTTTTTTTCCTGCAACTTGTAGACCCCGAAGTCATACTTCGCATCTAGAAGTCATACTTAGCATCTAGGTAGACAGAGCCACCCCATACGCCACATATGTTGACCGAAAGCTCACATACCTGATCTGACCAAGACCTCCTAACTTGGTGCCACCTATCGAATAACCAAAGAAGGAATCTACAACCAACACCATAGCCGACAACCTCATGCACCGACATACCAGCGAAAACCCAAAACAAAGCCCATCATACAAAGACTACACTAACCTATACATCCACACTGTCGCCCGAAATCCGCAGATTTGATAGGTACGAGATCTTCTTGGCTTCGCGTCGTTCCACTGGTAATCGAAAAATAGAATCCATGACCGATTGCCGTAGTTGATAACCTCACCTATATAAATGTACTAATTAACTTGAACGAAACCAATCGATCACATATTAAAATATGCATATACTCCCTTGGTTCTAACACCGGGATCTGGTATCCAGTGGCAACACTCGGGCTTAAGCCCTACCTGCTAACCACTAACAGCTATCAGGCTCACCCCCAATCTGCTAACCACTAACAGCTCTCGAGTTCACCATTGATCTACTAACCACTAATAGCTCTCGGGCTCAGCCCTGATATGCTAACCACTAACAGCTCTCGGGCTCACCCCCGATCCACTAACCACTAACATGTAACGAACCAAAAATCATAAGGTAAAAATTCCATTTTATTTCAATATATAAACACCTTTTATTCTTATCAACCATTCAAAAACATGTCAAAGTGAAAACAATTATCAGAGTACACTCCCAAAATCATAAGTGCGAAAACATGGGTGGATGCGCTGCGATCAAGTCGGGCTCTAACTTCTCGAACCGAAAATACCTAAAACCATAAGCACAAAACTTAGTGAGTTACCCAACACACTCATTAGGCCCCACTCGGTACAGATCTATCAGTAACATGCGATGGGCCCCGCCCAACACACTCATCAGGACCTGCCCGGTATAAATACAAACACATACAACACATGCAAGAGTCACACATACAGCTAGCATAAAAATAACAATAATACATGGGCCGACATTGGTGCCTTCGACCCACCAAACACTGGTGGAGACTCACCTCACAGTCAGACGAATTAGTTGCAACCACACGCTACTCCAAATACCAACTCTACGGATCATCTTTACAATAAATAATGACCAAAACTCAGAAAACAACTCAACATACCCAAAATACCCTTAGGTCAACTTAGTCAAAATCTTGGTCAAGTCGAAAGTCAAAAAGTCAGCCGAGTTTACTCAGCTAAGTACACCCATCGTACTTAACTTGTACGCTTGACGTACTCAAGATCCACAATCGGGCCTCTCATCGCGTATGTGCGGCGTACACCAACGTACGCTGGCTAACTTTACTTTTTTTAAGAGGTTATTCCATTAAGTCTTTTTACCATAAGCAGATCTAGTCCCGAAATAACATCTTAAGTCATAAAGTTTCCAACTTTATGACTTTGCATGGCTAGGAAGTGCTCAATACCAAAAACCCAAACTTCTTAACTCATTAAGACATCCTAGAACATGCATGGAGGAAAACTAAGGACCAAGATTACATTTTTATGGTTCCTAATAACTTCATAATGGATAAAGTTTCCAAATTTATCCATTAGAGTGGTCCAAAAAATCATGATATAGTCTTTAAGTCTCAAAGGGACCAAAAGTGCATCTTTTTCAACTCAATCCATTAAGTCCAAGTCTCAAACCTTTTGATCTGAATCAATATTATGTTTAGATGGAAAAAATTTCTAACATTTTCCATAACAAGGTCACAAACTTTCAAGATCTAAACTTTATGCACTAAAATGACCAAAAGCTCATAACATCCCAGACTAGCTAGATCTAACAGATGCATCATCAAGATTCAAGCTTTATACCTCAAGAAGAAAGATCAAGGTTAACGAAGTCTGGATCTACAATAGAGCTCGTTCTTCTTCAAGATGCAATAAGAACACTCCACGCATTGCACATCAAATTTCGACTTTTAACGGGTTTTTTCTACTATGTATTTTCAAATTTTGATTTCTTTTCCATTCCTTTTGCTACTGTATTTACTTTATACTTCTACATCTATCATATAATTTGTATATGTGAAGGAACATGTACCAATTTGATACACATATATTTTACAGAGCAATTTATATACCTTGTTATATGATTTGGAAGATGTTTCTTTTCTCCTCTCCCTATCATATAAAAACTCGTTCTCTTTACTTGTGGTTGCGGACATGGAATCATCTTCGCCTCCGGAAGTTACATCAAACTCACAACAACATAACACCAGTTAAAAATCTCAAAAACATAACACCGGTTCAGTTAATGACCAAAAGATGAATGGCACAGAAGACAATGTAGAGGAGAATTCCCATTTTGAAAGGAAGAAGGGGGCAAAGGCTTCACCGGTATGGGAAGATTTTAAAGAAGTTATGATATTTGATGGGACTATAAAATCAGAGTGCATACATTTTAAAAGTAGACTCTCTTTACTCTCAAGCAAGAGTACCAGTCATTTGGGACGACACTTGAAGAAATGTCTTCCAAAAATACTCCATGACAAGCAACAATAGAAGATCACTTTTCAACCAGTTGATTCGGGTAGTAACTCACAACATTTCACTCCCGCCCTTACTGATGGAAATTTTGATATGATGAAAATGATAGAATCAATTGCCCATTGGATACTAATGCATGAGTATCATTTCATAATTATTGAGGAGGAGGGATTCAACATGATGCAAAGACGAGGAATGCTTGTTGAATGGGAGACTGTCTCATGCATTTCTATCAAAACAGATTGTGAAACAGTTTATGATATAGAAAAGAAGAAATTGAAGGATTTACTAAAATCTATTTCAAAGATTAGTGTGACCACAGATATGTGTAAGTCTACCAATAAAATCGAATATCCGGCTCTTACTAGCCATTTTGTCGATTCTAATTAGCATTTGCAGAAGCGTGTTCTTAACTTTGTTCACTTACTGCCTCCTTGTTGTGGTGTTGAGATTGTTGACAACCTTTATAAGTGTTTGAAGGATTGGTGCATCGAGAATAAGGTTTTTACTATTTCAGTAGATAATGCCTCAAATAATGATTCGGCTATTAGGATCTTAAGTGAAACTTTCTCAAAGACTAAGAGGTTGCCTTGCGGAGGAAAGATGTTTCATGTAAGTTGTTGTGCACACATCTTAAATCTTATGGTTTAATATGGACTTTATATGATTATCTATATTATTGAGGATATACATGATAGTGCGACGTTTATCAATCAAAATGAATGAAGACTTAACTTTTTTCTGAGATCATAAAACAGTTGCAATTACCACATAGAAAACTTATTCTTGAATGCAAGATAAGATGGAATTCCACATATGAGATGTTGGCTGTTGCAATCAAATTTAAAGATGTGTTTCCAATGTTTAAAGAAAAGGAACCACGCTACCTTAGTTGTACCAGTAATGAAGATTGGTTGAAGGTGGAAAAGTTATATGAAATTTTAGAAGCTTTTAACTCTAAAACTAATATTGTCTTTGGGAGTGAGTATCCGACTTCAAACTTATTTCTTAATGAAGTTTATAGAATCAAAGTTTTATTGGATAAGAGGTTTCAAGATCCCAACGAAGATAAGTTTGTTCATGACATGGTTGGGTGCATGAAACAAAATATTGATAAGTATTGGGGAGAGTGCAACTTGATGATGCCGATTGGTGCCATTTTAGATCCTAGGTGCAAATGAGGGTTATTGAGTTTTGCTTTCCTAGGATGTATCCCAAAAATGAAGCTCGTGAAAATATAGACAAAGTGAAAAAAGCTTTATATGACTTGTATGGAGAATATGTGGATGATTTTTACTCTGAAAATGGTGAAACTGTTGTTGGTTTAGGTGGAAACGGTGCCAGCATTCAACCTTCATCTTTCAGTTGGTCCAAGTTTGCTCAATTTGTACGGACAGTTGAAATATTCAACCATAAAAATCATATTTAGATAATTATCTTGAGGAGGGTTGTTATATTAGTGATTTCGGTCCAACACCATTTGATACTTTACAGTGGTGGCAGTCAGATTCGTTAAAAGATCGTATATTGTCATGCATGGATCGAGATATACTAGTTATCATTATCACTATTGTTGCATCAACAACTACTTTTAGTGCGGGTAGTATAGTTATTGGCTCATATAGAGCATCATTGAGTCCTGAAATAGTAAAAGGCTTGCTTTTATGGATGAGATTGGTGTCGAAGCCTCCATGGATTAAAAAGAAAGAACAAGGCATGATTTATTTGTTTATCATTATTTTTTGAATTTAAATATATTTATTATTTTTGTGTTTATGCATTTCAAAATGAGAATCAACAAATTGAGATCGACCTACCCATTCCTTGATATATGCATGAGAAGTAAGTACTCTTTTAGCATACATTTAAAATGCATGAATATGTTTCTTGTTGTTTTTTTTGTTAAAATGTTGCTTTTGTTGTTTTTTGGTGGTGTTTTGAATTTCGATGTTTGTTGTGTCATTTATTGTTGTTTGACAAGTATTGAAGGTTGCTTTGGTGTTATTTTTTTAGCAAGATAGTTTTTTTTGCTGCTATTGAAACATGTTAATGGTTGAATGGATGTTGTGGAACATGTTTTATTTTTTAGTTGATCTTATTGTGGAAATTGAACGTTTTCCAATTTTTTTGATGTTGGAATGGTATTGTTTTGATGGGTGATTAAATTTTTTTTGGGGTTTTTTGGCTAGTTTTGGAATATGTAAAAACATGTGAAATGTTTTAAAATTATAGTTAATCCTATTTTTAATGTATTTACATAAATTTGCATATTTTTTTTACTTTGTTATATTAAATCGAGTCGAGCTCGATAGTATCGAGTATTTCACGAGCTCGAGTTCGATTTTGAAAATGTAGGCTCCACCAAGTTCGAGTCGAGTTTCAAGCTCGAGTGTTTTTGTCGAATCGAGCTTCGAGCCTGGTACTACTTGGCTCGATTCGGCTCGTTTACACCCCCTAGGTATGGGTTTACTTTCTAAAAAATAAATATGACATTTTTTGTACTTTTAAAAGATTCAAAGTTGTTGTGGAGAACAAGACGAATCTGAAGATAAAATGTATGAAGTTAGATAATAGGGGTGAATATAGCAGCAAGGAGGTAACCGATTATTGTGCATAATACGGGATCAGAATGCTGAAGACTGTGCCAGAAACACCTCAACACAATGGTGTTGCGGAGAGGATGAACAGAACATTAAACGAGAGAGTGAAGAGCATGAGGTTACATGCAAGGATGCCAAAAATGTTATGGGAAGACGCAGTGAGCACAATTTCTTACCTTATAAATTGTGGATACTCAATCCCCATTGGGTTTAAAATTCCAGAAGAGGAATGGCAGAAAAGGGAAGTATCTCTCTATCACCTTAAAGTTTATGGTTGTAAAGCTTATGTCTAGGTTAAAAATGCATAAAAAGACAAACTTAAAGCAAAGCTAAGAAGTGTATCTTTACCGGGTACGGGTTGGGCAATATGGGCTATAGATGATGGGATAACCAAACCATGAAAGTGATCATGAGTAGAGATGTCAGTTTTAATGAAGATGCCCTCTATAAAGATGATCTAGCTATAGCTCTAAGCAAAAGCAAATGAAGTCAGAAGGCGGTGTTCGAAGAATTAAATGTTGCTGATGTTTTACAACCTGAAACATGTGAAAGCTTAGAAAAAGTGGGAGTGATGGAGAGACAGAAAATACTAAAGTCAATGGGAGTTCTGATGACGATGAAGACTCAGAAACCAAAATCCCAGATCAGTTAAAATACGAAGCTCCAAATCAGACAGATATTGAAACTCTGAATCTCATAAGAACGACCAGAGATCGGAGATCCACTAGAAAATATTCTCCATTGGTTAAATACTTGTTACTGACAGAGAATGGAGAGTCAGAGTCTTATCTAGAGGTGCTGAAACTGAAAGACTCTATAAAATGGAAGAAAGACATGAAAGAGGAGTTGGATTCACTTGACAAGAACCATATCTAGTCCTTGGTCAAATTACTAACAAGAAAGAGAGATTTGCAAAATAAATGGGTGTTTAGAATTAAGGATGAAGTTGATGGTAGCAAGAGGTATAAATCCAGACTAGTTGTAAAGGGTTTCTCTTCAGTTGTGAAGATGACTACTATTCGGCTGGTCTTGAGTATTGTGGTTGTTGAAGATTTACATATGAAATAGATGGATGTTAAGACTGTATTCTTACACGGTAAAATTGATGAAGATATTTACATGTCCCAACCAGAAGGTTTCTAGGTGAATGGTAAGGAGAATGTGGTGTGTAAACTGAAGAAGAGTTTATATGGACTGAAACAAGCCCCAACGCAGTGGTATTTAAAATTCGACAGCTCCATGCAAAAAAATGGGTACACGAGATATGAGAAGGAACAATGATGTTATCTGAAGAAGTTCAAGTCCTCTTACATTATTCTTTTATTATATGTTGATGATATGTTGGTTGTTGGATCAGACATATAGGAAATCAATAGATTGAAGCGGCATCTCTCCAGAGAGTTCAAGATAAAGGACTTGGGAGCTGCCAAAAAAATTCTTGGGATAGCATTTTCAGAGACAGGGTTGTTGTAACTTTGAAGCTTTCACAACAGAAGTATATCCAGAAGGTTCTAGAGAGGTTCATCATGACTGATGCGAAACAAAGAAGTACACCTTTGGGAAGCCAGATAAAACTTTCCAAGAAACAGACCCCAAAGACGATGAAGACAGAGAAGAAATGGCTAAAATCATGTACACATCAACAATTTGCAGCTTATGTATGCTATAGTGTGCACTAGACCGGACATTGCACATGCAATGAGAGTTGTGAGAAGATTTATGTCAAATCCAGTTAAAGAACATTAGGAAAGGGTTAAGCGGTTGATGCGTTACTTAAAAGGTACTTCTGAAGTCGATCTATGTTTCAACGGTGTAAATTGGCATTGTAAGGATTCGTTGATGTTGATTTAGGTGGATGTGCGGATTCGGGAAAAAGCACTACTGGGTATGTTTTCATTATCGGAGGTACAACAGTGAGTTTGATGTCTAGACTTCACAAAAGTGTTGCCCTTTCAACTATGGAGGCAGAATATATGGACATTGTGGAAGCAAGCTAAGAGTTCATATAGTTGAAGATTTTTTTGTGAACTGAGAATAAAACAAGAAGACTGTGTTCTCCACTATGACAATCAAAGTGCAGTACATCTCGCGAAAAATATGGTGTTTCACAGCCGAACGAAACACATAAAGATCTGATATCATTTCATACGAGAATTGATAACTGATGGTACACTAAATCTGAAGAAAATCCTTGGTACAAAAAATCCAGCAAATAGGTTTACTAAGGTGGTACTAACTGATAAGTTGAAGTAGTACATGGCTTCAACTCGGATTCCAGGAATTAAAGAGGATGCGGGGATTAGAGAGGGAGACGAGTGTTATAGAAGATACGAACTTGGATGGAAGTTGAATGATGGTTAAGCCTCCAAACGGGAGATTGTTAGATATGGAGACTTATCATCAGGATTGAAATTTAAAGACTGAATTTTTTTTGGGTGTAGACCACAAGATCTTAGGCATGAGTTGGGCGGGGCAATTTCTTTTTAGTTTTTTTTTCCAGTCAAGCTTGGCCTTTTAGATGTTTAGGTCAAATTTTCTCGTTTATATACTTATGAACGACCATATCTTTAACATTGCAGCAGAAAAACGTGTGTGGAATAAAATATTTCTCTCTAGTTCGACAGTGGATGTAACCTATCGCAAGATAGTGTGAACCACTTAAATCCCTGTGTTTTGAGTGTTTTGATTTCGTTCTTTTCCTGATTTCTCGTATTCTTTAGATATGTTTCCGTTTATCGTTTGTTCTTTAACTAACATATGTATACAACCATGTTGTATTTTCCTATAGGGTTTACGCCACAAAAGTCATTATATATACAACGATGTTCTGTTTTAACCCCAATTTTAGTTTTTGTTCCTTATATGCCATTATATTTTGAAAAACTTTTCATCTTTAAGTACTTGGGCGGTCACCAACAGGTTATGGTGACAAGTTAGCTAATATATTATAAAATGAAGGAATAAACCTAGTGTAAGTCTCGAATCTATGACATCTAATAAATAATGTGACGTGTTAATTTTTGAGTCGATCAAATTTGTTAATTCATTCGTAATTCATTTAAGAAACAATTAGATATATCTGACATAATTGTTAAGAAATTCGTATTTCTTGGTCGTTGTTTTCGGTGCTACTATAAGAGGTGCTGATTCGCGACTTTCCTTAAGAGAGAGAGAGAGAGAGAGAGAGAGAGAGAGAGAGGGAGAAAGGGTGGGGGGGGGGGGGGGGGGGTTAGTCGATGAGCCAAAGGTTGTCTTTGTTATGACTTAAAAACTTATTTAGTTGTCATCCCATCATAATTCGAGTCAACAAGTTAAAAATGCATTAATAAATATGCCATTATATATAGCCCGCAATTTAGTTTCTCAACATATATGATCTCATTTCTTTGGTTTTTTAACGAATGTCATTAGAAATAACTAGTTGTTTCTTAGATGAATTACAAATGAATTAACAAATTTGATTGGATAATAGATTAACATGTTGTATTGTTTATTAGATGTCACGGATTTAAGATTTACACTAGGTGTTTTTCCTTATTTTAAAATATATGTATACATTAAATACAATAAACACTAGTAATACACGAAAAGAAGAAGCCACTGGCTTATTAGCTAACACGCACTGCCCTTCAATGAGAAGTTGCAGTTTCGGCTCTTGCCTTCAACGTCTCTTTCTTTTTCATTTTAAGGGTCAAGGACTAAAAACGAAAAAAAAAAAAAGAAATCCAAAAAATAATGGCAAATGGAGAACATAAAAATGTTGTGGCTAACACAAAGTGATGTGTAAATGTTAGGGTTAAATGTAAACCATGAAAAAAAATTATGTCAACAAAACCGATACATCACCATAATCTGTTCGTGACCAGCCAATCGCCCAAAATAAAAAAAATCCAAAATATAATAGCATATAAGCAAAAAAAACAAAAGTTGTTAATGAGAACATGGTTGTTTACAATGACCTTTGTAACATAAATCTTTTCCTATAAGTACAACTCTTTCTCGTTTACAACTACTCAAATTAACTATATAAATCATTGGTATAAACTACATGTCCTCAGGCTCGAGTGATAGTCAATTACGTTTCAATGCAAGCATAAGAATTTACCAAAATGTCATTCTTGATAAATTTCATATTTCCTTAACCAAGTCAAAAACTAATAAAAATGCATCGTCAATTATAGAATTTAACCCATATTTTCAAGGGAATCATGTTTGTTATATTATTATAAATTAGTTTTAAAAACTAAAACGAGGCCACGATGAGCCTTGATTAGTTGTTGGGTACGATTAAGTAAAAGGTGGAACACTGGAATGAGGGGGCCAACAACTCAACAACCTTTGTATTGAAAACGGACATCTTACTTAGTACAATATATATATATATATATATATATATATATATATATATATATATATATATATATATATATATATAGGGCTTAGGGAATATGTGGCTGTTATGTACCTAATATAAGATATAGAACTATCAAAATCTACATAGTTTTAACAAAATGCAATCAAATCTATTTACCAGCTTTCTTCTATTCTCTATTAGACTAGATGATAGGCTTTGTACATATTTTTATGGAGTTTTAAATATTAAATTTTGCACCACAAACTATGTATAAAAATACATTATAAACTGCCTAAAAATCTTCATATTCAAATTTAATATAGAAAATTATAGTGAAAGATTGAAATTATTAATTAAAAACCCAATAAACTTCTTCCCATACTACATCAAAAAGAACTATGCAAGTATATATATGGTAGGTGTCAAAGAAAATTATGAAGTCTACTAGAGGTCTAATATAAACAACACATTCGCAATGGGTAAATGTTGGGGATAAATTATCAAAATAAGAAATAATATGAGCTCAAAAGCAATAGGAAGAAGCTAACAATTAAAAAAATTATGTTTTTTTTAATCAAAATGAAGTCAATTTTGATGGTTCTATACCTAATATTACATACATGACAACCACATATTCACTTTTCCAATATATATATATATATATATATATATATATATATATATATATATATATATATATATATATATATATATATATATATATATATATATATATATATACTAGTTTAAAACCCGTGGGAAACAAGATTATAAAATTAATTAAACTTTTATAGTAAAAACTCAAAATTATTAATAAATTATTTTAAATAAATTATTAATTTAAGAGATATTTTTATTAGTTATGTGAAATTATAATCATTGATTCAAATAAATATATAAAATTAATTTTTAATATATATTAGATATTTTTTATTTGTGAATTAATGATAACAATAATTTAAAATTTAAAATTTAAAATAGAATCACATTAATGAGGAGGTCTAATAAATTTAAAATGGAAAAGTAATAGATTAACAAGTGGCAACATATTAATTAAAATGTCTAATATACTGACAAATGGCAAAAGAACTACTCTTTTATTAGTATACACCTTATATTATAATTTTATAATTATAATATTTACTCTTGTATAATATAAAAAGAATTACGTTTTTAGGAGATCTTTCTTGTTGACATATTTTAGATTCAAACTCTGAACAAGAACAAGATAATAAGAGAAGCAAACAAAAACAGAATTGACATGGTCTGCATGGCAAGTATCGAAAACTATAAAAATTTTATTTGTGACGACACGAATTTATATTCTCAGAGGCATTGACGACGAAATGAGATGACATGAGGTGATAAACAACAGAACAGAGTGTTTATTCGATTTATTCCTCAAACACGATTGGAAGAAAACCGATAAACAAACACAAGGAACAGTCTGTTAATGGCAGGTGTCACCAGCTCATTCCAAATCCTCCAGTCTATAAATCTTAAACCTCCCACTCCATCAATCCCCACAAACTCATAAACCCTCAATTTTCTACACCTCAACTGTAAATCAACAAAATATGGCTGTTGAAGAAGCAAAGAAGGTAGAGGTCGAACCTGAGTGCCTGGCTGAGCCACCGCCTCCTCCTCCACCCACCGTCGTGGAGAAGACACCTTCCGTTCCTGAGGAAAAACCCACCGATGAAGCCAAAACCGTTTCCGTTGAAGAAAGTAAGTCTCGTTTTATCTGTGTGACATCTACAGCGTAAAGTTGATGCACAGATGCACTCTAACTGTTTGTTTATATGCCAGAGTCAGAGCCTTGCGAGGAGAAACCAACGGAGGGCTCCGTGGACAGAGGTAGCATCATCGTTCATCAATTCTTTGTTTCATTACTCGTAAATCATAATTAATTTGTTTAGAATCAGAATCGAAGCCTGGTTTTGATTTTTGACGTTTCTAAATTATAATCAGATGTTGTCCTCGCTCGAGTCGCAACAGAGAAGAAAGGCGCACTCATCAAAGCATGGGAAGAAAGCGAGAGATCCAAAATCGATAACAAGTAAGAAAATCTACAAACTTATAATATAAAATCAGAAGCTCGATCAAAAAAAAAAAATTAAACTCTGGAATTGTTGAATAGAGCCGAGAAGAAGCTAGCTGCCATTGGAGCATGGGAGAACAGCAAAAGAGCAGAACTGGAAGCTGAATTGAAAAAGATCGAGGTCAATTGCTCAATTTCAATTCCCAAAACAACGACGTTAACTATCTTCTTCATTTAGTAATATTGATTCTTAAACTTTTTGATAAACAGGAGACTCTAGAGAAGAAGAAGGCTAAATACATAGAGAAGATGAAGAACAAAGTGGCTCTCCTTCACAAAACAGCAGAAGAAAAGAGAGCGAACACAGAAGCCAAACGTGGAGAAGATGTATTGAAAGCAGAAGAGCTTGCAGCTAAGTGTCGTGCTACTGGAGCTACCCCTAAGAAACTACTCAGATGGTTTTCTAAATAATAAGCTTCTTTGCAAATCTTTTAAATTTTTGTTTATTTGTGTATTTGATTTCATGATTTCATGTTTTGATTATTATTATTTTTTGTGTGCATTTTGTACCTAGAACAAAATAAAATATATACATATGTAACAACCAAGTTTCTAAAGTAACATTTCTATCAAGAAGTTTCAGATTCCTAACAAGTCTTGTAGAGTAAATAAGTAGGAAGGATTACCTATTACAAACAACCAAACATTTTCTAAGCCGAATTATCATTTAAATATTCTAGATATTCCCCTTCATTTGGAAAATCAAGCAACAGATCCAACGTTATATCAGATGACTTCTCTGTTTTATAAGAGTTTGGAGAGTAGGAATTACTATTCGTCCCCTCCTCAGCTTGCATTGTAATCACCGATTCCGATTCCACTTTAATCATCGATTCCGATTCCTTTCCTCTTTGAAACGCATCACCACCAACAGAATTCCATGCTTTCATAAAGTAGTCACAATCCCCTCCACCAGTAACAATCGGATCCATCGCCTCCACCCTGGCACTTTCCCATTCTGCCATGTGGCTGGTTGACAGGAGCTTGGGTTTTATATCTTCTGCTGACATGGAATCTGATTTGGCTTGTAAATTTGGGATGCGTTTCCTTAAATGAGAGTTCCAGTAGTTTTTTATCTCGTTGTCTGTTCTTCCTGGCAGCCTTGATGCTATAGCTGCCCACCTGCATATTATATAATTTTTTTTTTTTTGACTTAATGGGTTAAGCACTTATACAGAACTTAATCAGGAGGAAAAAAGAAAATAATTAAATAAAGAGAGTGAAGTGGTTGATTACTTGTTACCAAGCAAGGTATGCAGCTGGAAAATGGTTTGCTCTTCTTCAAAAGTGAAAGCACCACGTTTTATATCAGGACGAAGATAGTTTGTCCATCTCAGCCTACAGCTTTTGCCACATCGCCGGAGACCTGCCGGAAAAAGATAATGATTTGCCATTTCTTAATTAATGGGTGTACCCTATTTATGAGTGTATGTGCATTGGGCAGTGGTCCTATTGATTCAGGGAAAGGCTGTCTACATAGGGACTGATTTGGTATTTATTGTCATGTGTGTATATTCAGAATTTGGTGTCTGATTCTTATTGTTTTTAGGGTTGTCTTCATCTCAATATGTTTTTATTCCATGGGTCATGAATTAAGTAACTTGTACATTCAAGCAATTACTCCGCGGTTCACAACTTTTTTGGCAAAAGAAATATTGAGATGATCAAAGGACAATCCACAATTTCTATAGAGGTAACGTTAGGTCGTGTGTTTGGATAAAGCTTCCATGAACACCATTAGTGGGGACACATACGAGATCTGGATAATAACTTTACCACCATTCTGACCATCGATTCACGAAAGTGAAAATTCGTCTCAACAGCTAGATTTGGGGTCGAATGTGAAAAAGCATAGTGAGAGAGAGAGAGAGAGAGAGAACCTGCAAGTTTAGGGAAAGAACGCCAAGTGCCATGGCCGTTCTTAGTGATATAATCGAGAAGTATCCTGTCTTCTTCAGGGGTCCAAGCACCTTTTTTCACCTCGCCTTTATCGCAACATGGTAGTCTTCCCATTTTCCCCTCTTTTCCTCCCTTTTTTCTCATTCAACAAATTCGCAGAAACGAACTGAGTGAAGGAATGTGTGTGCTTATGAGAGAGAGAGAGAGAGTCAAATAATAGACGCAGTCCAAAATGACAGTAAGTCAGTAATGGAAACCAATTATCGATGACCGGACCACGATTTTGAACCTCTGAACTAGCATTAACGCCTATGAAATCGTACTATTTCATCTCTGCAACATTTTCCAGTACAATTCATTAGAAATGCCCCAAATAATTGCACAATTTGAACATTTAAAAGGTAAAAACGTGTCTTCATCACACACACAACAATGAATAAAAAGTTGTTTCGAACGATTAAACAGCCAAAGCTGCAATAACAGCACAATTAAACGTCTTCAATATAGGTGGCTGTCACTGTTACCAAAGCTAGAAAAGTTTTTTTTTTTTTTCTTCATAAAAACATACAAATCCGCACACACAAATGCATGCGAAAGAAACAAATTGAGGAAGGTGATGAATGGGAACCTGAGTAAGCAGGAGATTTGACAGAATAATGGAGTTTATGGAGTGCAAGAAGGTGCAAATGGGGGATGAAAGTAGGGTTTTTTTTGGGTGTTTATGAAGAGAAATGAAGTCTTCTACTGCATATGTCCATCTCTGTGTTCTTTGCGTTTCTTAATGCGTGAGCTCGTGGAGAACATGACAAAAAGAGTGTGACCTTTTTATTTGTTTATTTTATATTTAAATTTAAATTTTGGAAAAAGTTGGGTTTTGATAAACTGACTTGCAGTTGATTTGTATTTTCCATGCACCTGAACCACGTGTTATGGAGTGTTTTATTATTTTTTGATTTTTTTATGTACATGAAAAAAATGCAACTTTACAATATCTCTAGATACATGAAAAAAATGCAACCACTAGTCAATTTATATAGTATATTAATATATTAGTTTTGCAATTCTAAAATAAAACAACGTATTACGTTTTTTTGTGGAGCGGAAACTTTTATAAAAAATTAGCAAGAAGAAAGAAACATTACAACATAATAAAAGTTAAAGCAGGATTATGGAGTGAAGCAGTTCAAACAAGCTTAGTTTTTCTACATCTATTAGAAATCCAAAAAAAATGCTCTTTCAACAATATCATCAAAAATAAGAGATTTCCTAGACAACACTGTTCCAAAAATGATGGAATTTCGAAAATTCTAAAGGCACCAAAAGGCTAATATCACAACCGCATTGTCACACCCCCAAATCAGAACGACAGAAATGTCTGAGGGTGGATGGAGTGACTTCATGTATAGTATCATAACAATTGGATTGTAATGAAACATAGCAACATAAACATTCATACATTGAGAATTCAAGTATTACATTGTTTACAAAAACTCTGTTTGTTCAAGAGTTGAATACAAATAACTGAAAAGTATAAAAACATGAGACGATGTCACACCCCCAAACCAGAACGGCGGAAACGTTCGGGGCCGGAGGACGTCATGTAGAGTATCATAACATTGCACAATAGTAAAACAAACAACAACATCCATTGCATTAATAAAATAGTTAATACATGTGTGTTCTGTGAATAGTTGTATAACACCAAAAATCTATATTTAACAAAATTTAAGACGAGTATTGAACATGCTCTGTTTTCTCAAAAACCTGATCTAGTGTACCTGTCTACTGGTGACCTGAGAATACAAGTTATTTTGAAAGAGAGTATCAACATAAAACTTGAGTGAGTGCATAAGTATTGTTGTGTCAAGTGTTTGCATTTGTTTCATGAAAATGTTTGTATATGTATAATGAAAATGTTTGTATAATTTCCAGAAAATCCTATATTTTCTTCTAAAATGAAAAGTAGTCTTCTACCAAGACTCAATTGTTTGTATGCTCTGTTCTCTTGAATAAAGTGTAAAATGTATGTTTGTACTTGAAATAGTATAAATGTATTGAAATAGTATAAATGTATGTTTGTACTTGAAATAGTATAAATGTATGTTTTTCCATATAGGTAACTATCTTTACTTGAAAAATAGTATGCATTTCTCATGTGAGGATATCACTGTATGAATGTAAATGGAAAATGAAGATTTACAGTAGTGTTATATAAAATACACTACTAATGCATTAACTACCTTGTAACCAAACTGGTTAGTTTAAGGTTAAAATGTGATTAAGGTTATAACCATGCTTGATTGACTAGTATAAAATACGACGTTCTTCAGGCGTCGAAAATGATATAACATTTGTCACCCGTAGACTTGCATGTCCTACTGTAGCTAGCAGCAAGGTGTAGGATTGTCAATCCAGTATAGATCTATACACAAACTCACGCTCTCCCTCCAGGAGACTCTGGTTATAAAATGTGACATAGCAAGGATATTGCCATGCCATGAAATAACATCTCACATTTTAGTTATCTTGTTTTTGTTATAGTATGTATGTTCCTTATGGTTCTTGTTATAGTATGTATATTCCTTCTGGTTCTTGTTATAGTATGTATATTCCTTCTGGTTCTTGTTATAGTATATATATTCCTTCTTGTTCTTGTTATAGTATGTATATTCCTTCCAGTTCTTGTTATAGTATGTATGTACTGACTCATGTATGTTTCTCTGATCTAGAAATAGTATGTAGAAATTCTCTAAACTATACCTATTATAGTTTACTAGTATGTTTGTTTGAACTGTTACTAATTTGTAGAAAAGACTCAATTGTTCAACATAAGAAACTGAGTTAGTATGTTCCTTAAAAATGGGTTTAATATTCATGTATGTATTCAATGAGTATAACTATGATTTAGCCGACAGTCGGACTAGTGATCCTACCCTTAGCCCACAACCAAACAAGGAACATGAGTCAAGGTATTTAGGAATAGTCCTAAGTCCGTTAAAGCATACTTATACATAAATAGATACATGAATATGATTTTGATATAAACGGAAATCTAAGAATAGTTTTAAAATGGTTTGAACAAGTGTTTGAGTATAAGAAATCCTTTTGTTTGATGTTTTCACATGTAAGTGGTTAACACAATTATATCATGTTCTACTTGTATTCTCCCATTTAAAAGCATTTAAAAAGCATTTAAAAGCATATAACACTGTAATTTGTAGGGGATTGTGACAACCCGAAATTTCTATTATGTACAACATTTCACTTCAATAGAAGTCAAACTATTTCTGCTAACTTTCAAGCTTTTTTGAAATAAGTTTGAGTATTTTAAGGTTAGTACTTTAGGAGATATCAGGAGAGAGGATGCCTTAGGGTTTATTGTGCAACAATAATGTCCCAAAACTCCAAGAGTTTGGAGTTTACGGCCTAAACATGGTGTTTACGGCCATAAACCCTAAAGGGGGTATAAATATGACACTTAGTCATTATTTACCACTTTTTCACATTTTCAAGATCCAAACTCAAATCCTCTCAAGTATCATCCGACCTTTCTTCTTGATCTTCAACTTTGTAAGTGTTTCTTACCCTAATAAGTTGATATCTACCTTAATCTAGTGATCTTACATGATTCCATCCGTGAAATCATTCCATATGTGTAGATCTTCAAGTTTCACCAAGAACACCAAGAACACACACTAGTGTTCTTGGACTTTTAGCACCTTTTCAAGCTTCTACCTAGTAAGTACTCCTACCCTAGTGTATTATAAGGCTTGTTACACATCATAATCATTTATAAAACACCATGGAACAGAAGATCAAAGGTGTTTACGGTCCAAGAACACCTTGGACCGTAAACCCTAACAAAGGGGCCAAAGTGGCCCTAGTCCCTTACCAAGCCTTGGAAACTATCCTAGACCCCTTCCTTGATGTGCTTGGTACTTGAAAACATCAAAAAGACCATAAACCATTTGGGTTTATGGCCGTAAACCAAAGACAAATGGTCCAAGGACTGTAAACTCCACAAAGGAGTGAAATGGTGCCCTAATCTCTTCCTAAGGCTTAAACATGAAGTAGGAATGCTTCTTATGATCTTTAAAGCTTCAAAACACAAAATGGTCAAAGTACCATGAGTTTACGGCCGTAAACTCATGGGTTTACGACCATAAACTCAAGGGTTGATGGTCACAAAACTGTAAACTCCAAAGGAGTTTACCCTTGAACCCTAAACTCAAATGCAAGGTCCTACCACCCTTAGATGCAATCCTTTGGACTTATAGCACTTAAATCAAGTGTTTTACATGTCTTAGGATGTCTTAACATGGTTAATTAGTTATTTAAATGACTAATTGGATACATATATGTGTGATTATATGTTAACTAGGATCCTTGTGTGTGCTTAAGTCTTCACTTGACACTTAGCATCCTATACTATCCATTCATCTAAACCACCCACTACAGGTGAGTTCATACCCCTTAATCAATCTTTTAAATGATTTTAAATGCTTTTATGGGGGGAATACAAGTAGAAAATATGAAGTTATAGAATCAATCACATGTGATTTATAACTATATTTTCAACCAACTGATTTCACATGCTTCAAAATGTGTTCAATACAATAGTTTTCAGTTATTTTATACTTTGTTATCAAATCAACTACTTTTGAATCGTTTTATAAACTGACATCAAGTCATTATTATTTATTGTTCAAAACTCTGAAAGGTATTACGAAACCTCTTTCAACTTATTGTTAAAAACCATATCTATACACTTATGTTTCATGTATATATGTATTGATATAAGAACTTTCATTTCTTATTCAGTTCCAACACTCTTGGGTAGCAAGGGTGTATAAACCTACTTGGACATTCAGTCTATGTCACACCCCAAAACCGAGAACGGCGGAATACGTTCTGGGGTGGAGGACGTCATGTACAGTATCATAACAATGCATAATAGTAAAGACAAGCAACAACATCCATTGCATTAAGATAATAATTGTAATACAAGCATGTTCTGTACAGTTTGTTAGACACCAAAAGTATAATCAAAATAAAAGATGAGTCTTATATGGGCTCCATCTTCTCAAAATCTGCATCTGTACCTGTCTACTGATGACCTGAGAATACAAGTTATTTTGAAAGAGTTTATCAGCATAAAGTTGGTGAGTTCATAAGTATTTAGTGTCATTGCTTGTATAAAAATGTTTACAACAATATAATGCAATAGCTGATTTCGATGTTTGAAAATAGTATACTCCCTAGAAAATCCTATATTTTCCAGTAAAAGTAGTCTTCTACCAAGAGCCGGTTGTTTGCATGTTTGATCTTTTGAAAAAGTTTTCCCAGTATTACTATCATTATAAAAATATTGTTTTAGTCTTCATTCATGTAAAGTAATTGGGAAAATAATGTTTTACCCGGCAGTGTCACTGCCGGCTGAATGTAATGAAATGCAGATTCCATGTAGTATTAAATGTACAATACACCTCGGGGAGTCTGTTTTGCCTTTAAGACTATGTTTGGCGCGCCACAGCTAGCTGATAAGCTAGCTTATTTTTTGAGCTTTTTTATATTGTCGTGTTTGGTAAGCCGAAAAATAGCTTACAAGCTGGCATATTGAAAAGCTGCTTGGACAAGCTTTTTAGGAGCTTTTTTAAAATTTTCTAAATACACCCCTTGATTAATTATAGAAACACATATTCTTACATGTCATTTTATGTAATTTTATATATTTCAGCTAGCTTTTCAGCTAGTTTTACCAAACGTTATTTTTAATCAGCTAGCTTTTCAGCTATCAGCTAACTTTTTATTTAACAGCTAACTTTTCAGCTAATAGCCATCTTTTCAGCTAGTACGCCAAACATAGCCTAATTCTTAATGTGTTAATTAATGGTCTGAATGTGAACTCGTATGTAACCATGCTGATTGACGATCGAATAACTGATGACCCTCCAGGTCACACGTAGTAAGGTGACATTTTGTCACCCCTGGGCCTAATCTGCTCGGACTGTAGCTAGCAGTCGGGATGTGAGAGTGTATGTCCTGTATAGATCTATACACATAATGCCCGCTCTCCCTCCAGGAGACTCTGGTTACACGGTGATAGCACAATGAAGTGTCGTATCGAGAAGTAGTATGTCACATTCTGTTTTAGTATATTCTCTTGTATATTGTATAATGTACTTTCTGGTATAATGTATAGAGTGTTCCCTTGTATAGTATATAGTATTTTCTTTGTATAGTATCTAGTATGTATTGACTCATGACTGTACTGACTCTGGTAGGTGTCATTTTATTAGTAGTAATGAGTAGTAATCCTTAACTATACCTATTATAGTTAAATAGTAATGTTGGTTGCATGCCTTTGTTACACAAAGGTATTGAACTGAAGTGAAGACTTTTATATCTAACACAAATATATATGATATATAACTAAGAATTCAACGACAGTCAGACAAATAACAAGATACCCTAAGTCCACAACCAAACAACGAACAGGAAATAAGGTGAGCTATCAGTCCTAAGTCCTTCAAGTCTTACTTATATAAATATATTAGTATAGATATGGATTTGAGAATAAATCAAGTTAAAAAGAGTTTGAAAATAGTTTTGGCATTAAAAGAGTTTGATAAAAGGTTTGAAACACTTGAAAATCCAAGGTTTGATGGTAATTTGAAAGCAGTAGCAATTCTTGTAGTCTGTTCTAGTTATTAATCACATGTGATTGATTCAATAACTATAACAGTTCAACTTGTGTTCCCCCTCATAAAAGCATTTAAAAATCATTTCAAAGGTTGATTTAGGGGTACGAACTCACCTGTAGTGAGTGGATTCGATGGAAGTGCCGGGTAGAATGATAGGTGTCAAGTGAGGACTTGAACATACACACGGATCCTATGTAACATGTAGTGGTACATAAATGTATCTAATTAGTTAATTAATCACTAATTAAGTAAGTAAAGACACTCTAATGCATGAAAACACTTTGTTTCAAGTGCTAGGAGTGCTAAGGGTTGCTTCTAAGGAGTGTATGGACTCACTATGGAGTTTACACTTCAAATGGTCACCCTATATGTGTTTACGGTTGGTGGACCATTCCCCCCATGAGTTTACAGCCGTAAACTCATGGGAATGGTGCATTTGAGTGTTTCAAGGTGTCATGTTTCACAAAGAAGTGTCCTAGGGTTGAATCAAAGGCTTAGGAAGTGGTTAGGGTTCGAAATGGCACTCCCTTGGAGTTTACGGTCCTTGGACCACTCCTTGGGAGTTTACGGTCGTAAACCCTAGAGTTTTTACGGCCGTAAAACCTTGGCCACTTCATCCTTTTCATGTTTTGTGGTTCTTAGTTCATGCATTCAAGTTTCTAGCCTCTTGTCCAAGCATTAGAAGGTGTTAGGGGCATCAAAACACCCTTTGGGGCTGTTTACGGTTTTGGGAGATCCCCAAACCGTAAACACATGTTCTTGGGGATTTTTGGTGTTCATTCCATGGATTAGCAAGCACACCAAGCAAATAACTAGTTAGGAAGAGTATACTTACTTATAGGAAGCTTGTAAGAGTGTTTAGGACCCAAGAACACTAGTGTGTGTTCTTGGTGTTTTGAAGAACACTTGCAGATCTATGTAAAAATCGAAAACCCATGGATGAAATGATGTATAAACACTAGATTAAGTGTTGTATGAACGAATCTAGGAAGGAAAAATTACATTTTTGGCGGATTTGGGAGAAGTGTGTGATGATACTTGAGAGAAAAAGCTTGGTGCTCTTGAGGTGGAAAGTGTGAAGTAAGGGAAAAGGTGTGTAAACTCATGCTATATGCATGAGTCTTGGGAAAATGGTGTTTACGGCCCAAACACCACTTGTTTGGCCGTAAACACCTAGCTAAGGTGTTGGATTGTTTTGCTCGTTACACCTCACTCGTAACGTCACTTCCTTTTATTAGATCGTTTGACGAAAATAAAATAAAACACTCAAACGCACTTAAAACCAGCCAAAAATGTACTGAAATGTTTTGACTAATATTTGAAGTGTTTGACTGTGGAAATTATACAAATGAAAATTTCGGGTTGTCACATCATCCCCCCGTTAGAGGGAACTTCGTCCCGAAATTAGAGTTCATGCAACTATGTTATTACACAATAACTAAGTAAAAAGATGAGGATATTTAAGTTTCATTTGACCCTCGCACTCCCAAGTGAACTCCGGTCCTCGCTTGGCGTTCCAGCGAACCTTCACAATTGGGATGCAGCTTTGTATCGTTCGTTTGACCTCTCGGTCCATAATTTCTACATGTTCTTCCACGAAGTTGAGGCTCTCGTTGATCTCGATCTCGTCGAGTGGAATTACAAGAGTCTCGTCGGATAGGCACTTTTTCAAGTTCAAGACATGGAAGGTAGGATGTACGTTACTAAGCTCGCGGGGTAGATTGAGTTTGTAAGCTACAGGGCCGATTCTAGCAAGAATCTCAAAAGGCCCTATGTACCTTGGATTTAGCTTTCCACACTTTCCGAAGCGTATCAAGCCCTTCCAGGGTGAGACTTTCAAAAGGACTCGGTCTCCCACCTGAAATTCCAAAGGTTTCCTTCGTTTGTCTGCGTAGCTTTTCTGTCGGTCTCTAGAGGCCTTCAATCGTTCACGAATCTGAACGATTTTCTCTGTCGTTTGCATCACAGAGGGGATCTGCACTTTCGGTCGTAGAGGGCTTCGAATGGAGCAGCTTTGATGCTCATGTGATAACTATTGTTATAGGAAAACTCGACTAGGGGTAAGTGGGTATCCCATGCCTTACCAAAGTCGACCACGCATATCTTCCAGAGTTTGGATAGTTCTCTCACTTTGTCCGTCGGTCTGTGGATGGTAGGCTGTACTCATGTCCATCCTCGTTCCTAAGGAATGGTGTAATGACTGCCAGAACCTCGAAGTGAATCTACTGTCTCTATCGGAGATAATAAATATAGGAACACCATGCAGTCGTACGATCTCCCTAATGTAGGTTCTAGTGAGCTTCTCCATCTTGTTTGTTTCTTTGATGGGCAGGAAGTACGCGGACTTGGTCAATCTGTCGATGATGACCCATATGGTATCAAGTCCACCCGTTGTTTTGGGTAACTTGGTTATGAAGTCCATAGTGATCCGCTCCCACTTCCACTCAGGTATCTCCGGTTGCTGGAGTAGACCTGATGGTTTCTGGTATTCGACCTTGACCTTGGCGCAAGTAAGGCATTTACTCATGAAGGTCGCGATCTCCCCTTTCATGTTAGGCCACTAGTATGATTTCTTGAGATCCAGATACATCTTATCTGAACCTGGGTGGACGGAGTATTGAGTGTTATGCGCTTCCTTCATGACCAAGTCTCTGAAGCCACCGTGCTTCGGTGTCCAAATCCGGTCCATGAGATATAATGCTCTGTCACCCTTGGCTTCCAGGTTCTTATCCATTCCTCACAGGGATTCTCCCGCTACATTTTCAGGTCTCAAAGCTTCGAGCTGAGCTTCCTTAATTTGTGCGGATAGATGCGAATGGATAGTCATTGTTAGTGACTTGACTCTTCGACCATAGTATTGTTTCTGACTTAGGGTGTCACACCCCAAAACCGGAACGACGGAAACGTTATGGGGTGGATGACGCCATGTTAAGTATCACAACATATGCAGTATAGTAATCAAAGTACAACAACCATTGCATTAATAGTAATAATTTTACATAGGTTACATTTCATAGCAACATCAAAATAAATACAAAACATAACATAGATGCAGCTCGGTTCTAGGCTGACTTCGCAAAAGCTCCTGGGGTGTACCTGTCTATTAATGACCTGAGAATACAAGTTATTTTGAAAGCGAGTATCAGCATTTTTATAATGCTGGTGAATCTATAAGTATTTAGTGTCATTTGTATAAATACACATTTTTATTCGAAATAACTTTATGACAGATAGTAGTTTAGAATCTACGGTGTATTAGCGCTCTTTCTAGAAAATCCTATTTTTTTTCTAAATAATAGCATTCTTTGACCAAGACTTGACAGATTTATGTTTTAAGGAGTAATTTCCCCAAAATACTATCATTACCAAAGTGTAGTTTTAACTTTAAAGGAATTATGAGAAAATCACAAGTAAAAATACTAGGGGAAAATAACATATACTTCAGCAGTAATACTGCTGACTAAAGCAAATGAAAACATAGACTCCAGGAGAGTATCGAATGAATGATACACCTGGCTCAGTCTAACACAAGGAAGCACAGACTCCAGACAGTATCGAATGAACGATACAGCTAGAAAAGTCTAAAAGAAGGAAATACAGACTCCAGACAGTATCGAATGAACAATACAGCTAGCAAAGTCTAAAACAAGGAAATACAGAATCCATACAGTATCGAATGAACGATACAGCTAGCAAAGTCTAAAATATCCGGTAATCCTAAGTGGGTTGGTTTAAAGGTTTATAACGTGACCTAGTATATAACTAGGATAATAGGTTAAGATGGTTTCAAAAATACCGTGATAATTCTTGTTACCTTAAAGCCATGAATTATAAGGTAAACATAAAGATAGTCGTAACCATACTGATTGACAATCGAATACTTGACGACCTGCTGGCGTCAAAATGAATGTGACATTTGTCACCCCTTGGCTTGGTCGGCTGGGACTATAGCTAGCAGTCAGGGTGTGGGAGTGTCTGTCCCGTATAGATCTATACACACAATGCCCGCTCTCCCTCCAGGAGACTTTGGTTACCAACTTGAAAATGGTGGAATTCGTGTCCCGAGGATGTATCTCATATTTCGAATTCTATTATAAGTATTGGAATAATGATATAGACTCACGAATGAACTGACTCCTTTGGAATTCTCCGTACTGGAAAGAGTAAATATAAATTTCCTAACTATTCCTATAATAATTACTAATGTTTCAGGTATATGATTGCTGAATGGAAGGATGCCCTTGCTACCCAAGGGAAACAAACTGGTTGATGGAAACCTTTATGTCTATACATGTATACACAATATATAATTAATATTTAAACGACCTTCGGACGGATGACCGATACCCACCAGACCACATCCCAACGAGGAAGAGGAAATAGGGCGAACTAGCCGTTCTAAGTCCTTTAAACATTATTTATATAACTATACAAATATAGGCATGCATTTAACGAAATAAAAGCATAGAAGAAAACATTGGTAAAACCTTTGGAAAATCTTTACAAATAAGAATTTACGACTTGATGTCATTTTATAAGACAAGTTTTGAAAACCTTTGGAAAACCTTTGAAAAACCTTTGGAAAACCTTTCGAATACTTTTGATAATCTAAAAGAGAAATTCATACTTTAACAAGATTTGAAAATTGAGATTGGAAAACCTTTTGTTAAATGAAGCAGTTTAACATGTAAAAATCCATTTGCTATACAGTTATTAATCACATGTGATTTATCTAATAACTGTATAGTTCAACTTGTATTCCCCCCTATAAAAGCAGTTAAAATCATTTAAAAGGTTGTTTCATGGGTATGAACTCACCTGACGTGGGCGATTCGGATGAATGGACGGTATAGGACGCTAGGTGTCAAGTGAGGACTTGAACACACACTCGGATCCTATTTAACATGTAATGATACATTTAAGTATCTAATTAGTCATTTAATAACTAATTAAGCAAGTAAGGATGTCCTACTACATGAAAACACCTTGCTACAAGTGCTAGGAGTACCAAGGGTTGCATATGAAGAGTGTATGGACTCACATTGGAGTTTACTCTTCAAATGATGGCCCTTAGGGGTTTTTTCGGTTCCTGGATTATAACCCCCATGAGTTTACGGCCGTAAACTCATGGTAGTGGTGCCATGGGTTGTTTAAAGGTCTTATACCACTCAAGGAATTTAGCTAGACTCGAATTTAGGGCATAGGAAGTGATTTGGGGCTCCAAATGGACCTTTGGAGGAGTTCATGGTCATAAACACATGAGTTTACAGCCGTAAACTCATGTTTGCCCATTCATTTTATGTTTTGGTGTTCCTAGATTAAGCATGCAAGGTTCTAGTCAATTATACAAGCCATAGGGGAGGGTTAGGGGCACCATATGACCCCTTTATGGAGTTTACGGCCCAAGGACCAATTCCTTAGGGGTTTACGGCCGTAAACCCTATGAGGACATGGTTTCATTGATGATTTATGTCTCTGGTTCAATGGTGGTTGGTTCTAGACTAAGTTCTGATCATAAGGAAGGAAGGAAAGGCACCTTTTCACCCTAAAAGGGAGTTTACGGCCCAAGAACATCCCTTGGCCGTAAACTCTCATTCATCCTTGTTTCTTGATGATTTCCATGCTCTAAACATGTTAAACCCATTGTACAATGAGTTAGGATAAGAGTACTTACGATCTAGGAGCTCGAATGGTCGTTTTTGGCCAAGAACACTAGTGTGTGTTCTTGGTGTTCTTGGTGAAACTAAAAACACTTGAAGATCCACTCAACAGGAATGATTTCATGGATGGAAAGATGTAAGATCACTAGATTAAGTAGTATATCAACTATTTGGGACAAGAAACTTACGAGTTTTGAAGATCGGGGACGAAGAACGGGATGACAGTTGAGAGGATTTGAGCCAAAGGAAAGGATGGAATGAGCAAATGGCCAACATTTCTCCATATAAAGTGGAGTTTACGGCCCACATGGGGTTTACAGCCGTAAACTCCCATGTGGTGGCCGTGAACTCCAGGTCGAGGTGGTTAAGGCTCGTTGGTCGTACTATTGCTGCAGCAGATAAACCCCAACACTTATTCCCTAAGTGTACCAGGCTCAGAACGCTCGAACAGACTCTAAATTGTGCTAAATGATAGCAGGAATAAGTCTGACATTTATTTGGGTTAAATGGTTGTGCTTTCAAGGCAACATAAAATTTCGGGTTGTCACATAGGGCGTTTGCTACTATATTGGCTTGGATGATAACGAATTTCACAGTCGTAGTCATTGAGTAGATCGACCCACCATCGTTGTCTCATGTTGAGCTCTTTCTGTTTGAAGATGTGTTGGAGGCTTTTGTGATTGGTAAAGATAGTGCTCTTCGTACCATACAGGTAGTGTCTCCAGATCTTTAGGGCGAACACAACCGCTCCTAACTCGAGGTCGTGTGTGGTGTAGTTGACCTCATGTGTCTTCAGCTGTCTTGAGGCGTAGGCGATGACCTTACCTCGTTGCATCAGCACACAACCGAGCCCCTAATTGGATGCATCGCAATATACTACGAAGGCTTCTATCCCTTCGGGGAGGGATAGTATCGGTGCGGTGCATAAGGCTCGTTTCAGGGTTTGGAATGCCTTCTCTTGTTTCTCTTCCTACTCAAAGGCTACGCCTTTCTGGGTCAATGTCGTAAGGGGTTTCGCGATTCGAGAGAAGTTTTGTATGAACCCGCGGGAGTAGCCAACAAGGCCTAGAAATTGGCGAATTTCTATAGGCGTCTTCGGTGCTGACCAGTTCTCAATAGCTTTAATCTTGGATGGGTCCACGTGGATTCCTTCTTCGCTAACCACGTGTCCTAAGAATTCGACTCTTCGGATCTAAAATTCGCACTTAGAGAATTTCGCGTATAGCTTCTTCGATCGTAGGGTTTCCAGGACTTGTCGTAGATGATTGCTATGCTCTTCCTTACTTCGAGAGTAGATAAGTATGTCATCAATGAAGACGATGACAAACTGATCCAAGTAAGGATGGCACACCCTATTCATTAAATCCATGAATACCGCGGGCGCATTGGTCAGTCCGAACAACATCACTACGAACTCGTAGTGTCCGTAACGAGTTCGAAAGGCAGTTTTCGGAACATCCTCCTCAAGTACTCGTAACTGGTGATACCCGGATCTCAGGTCAATCTTGGGAAAGTAACTCGCCCCTTGCAGTTGGTCGAATAAGTCGTCTATACGAGGAAGAGGGTAACGATTTTTGACCGTCAGCTTATTGAGTTCCCTGTAATCGATGCACATACGGAACGATCCATCTTTCTTCTTCACAAACAAGACCGATGCTCCCCAGGGTGAGAAGTTTGGTCTTATGAAGCCCTTGCTGAGCAGTTCGTTAAGTTGACCGGATAGTTCTTGCATCTCGACAGGCGCTAGACGATAGGGTGACTTGGCTATGGGGGTCGCTCCCGGAATTACGTCGATTCGGAACTCGACTTGACGTTGCGGGGGCAATCAGGAAAATCGCGTAATACGGGGAGATCTTTTAGGTCTTTTGTTTTCTGGCTTGAGTCGACGACGTGTGCAAGGAATGCACGATATTCCTTACGCAAGTACTTCTGGGCTTGAATACTTGAGATGATACGAAGGCTCGTACTGGGTTTGTCTCCGTAGATCAACAAGGTTTCGTTATTCGGTAGGTTTAGACGGATGGCTTTGTCGAAACACAGGATATCGGTACGATGGAGACTCAACCAGTCCATGCCTATGATGACATCGAAGCTCTTGATTTCTACTGGTATGAGGTCGATAGGAAATGAGTGATTATCTAGCGTGAGGGTACAACCTATGTAGATCTCATTAGAACTCTCTGTCTTTCCGTTATCCATTTCTACGACGAAGGTTTCTTTTAGTGGTTGCGATGATTGTTTAAGCAAGTGCTTAAAGTTTTGGTTTACGAAACTCCTCTCTACCCTACTATCAAATAGGATACAAGCATAAGAGTTATCGAGAAGGAACGTACCCATGACTACCGTGGGGTCTGCTACTGCTTCATTGTGACCAATAGCAAGTAGTCTTCCTGCTCCATCCGCGTTCCCAGCCTTCGGACAGTTTCTTATTAAATTCCCTACCTCGCCATAGCCATAGCAGGCCTGGCTTACTCCTGAACTAGGGACCTGGGAAATGGGTTTGGGTGGTGTTCGGCAAAACCGGGTGGTGTGGCCCTTCCGGTCACAGTTAGTGCAGTGCGTTTCCCGGAAAGGGCCGTTGTGATGGAAAGAGCACTTGGCGCACTTGGGTAGACTCCCTGCATATGTTTTGGCTGGTACAGGGGCAACAGGAGTAGTGGCAGCAGGAGTAGTGGCAGCATGGACATCCACCATCTGTTGGTTCTTGGAAGTGGATTGATTTGATTTGCCCTTCCTTCGGTCTCCGCATTTCCTTTTGTTGTAAGATGTCTTGGTTGATGCGAGGGTAGTGGTGTTGGTTGTTGTTGGATTAGAAGGAACCTCGTGATCGATGAGTCTTTGGGCCAATTATTTGGCACTATCAAAGGTCGCAGGGTGTGAGGCTAGAACGTTCCCTCGATATGGGGGTACCAAACCCCAGATGTACCTTTCGATCTTTTTGGTTTCGGTGGGGACTATGTTAGGACACAGAGCCACCAGGTCGCAGAACCTGGCTGTATAAGCTACTTTGTCGGAACCTTGCATTTTAAGGTTCCAGAGTTCATCCTTGAGCTTCTGAATTTCGCCGCTCGGGCAGTACTCCCTCATCATGAGATCCTTCAGTGTGTCCCAACCCATGGTGTTGGCTGTTACCAAGGAGAGTGATTTGACATGGCCATTCCACCATGTCAGGGCCCTTTTGGTGAAGGTGCAAGCAGCAAATTTTATCTTGCTTCCTTCAGGGCATGAGCACATCTCAAAGATTGCTTCTGTTCTTTCGATCCATTGGGACAGTGCAAGGATCCCTCCGGTTCCGTTGAAGTATGTAGGTTTGTAGCTGATGAAGTCTTTATAGGTGCACTCCCGTGCACGTGGGTGGGTTTCACCATGGCTAGAGATAGTGCCCATTCCACCTCCACTGGCTCCACCAGAATTTACGTGAGCCATGGAGGCTGTCACAGTCGTGGTCACAGCTGCCTGAAACATCACCGCATCAAACTGCTGCTGCGGAGGTGGTGGTGGTGGAGCTTGAGTTGCGGGTCTGCTCCTGGTCGGATGAGGACGAGGCGGCATCTTTTACTGAAAATTCATAAAAATGATGATAATAATAAGAATCGATTTTAAGTATGATGAGAGTGTTTCATGGACTAAATCTCCATAGTCCAACTATCAGATAAAGTCATAACAATAGAGTAGGGAAACATAGAAGTATAAACTTCCCCATAGCATGGAAAACTGCCAATATTACTGGTATTAATGATGTAAAATGAGTTCGGGAAAAATGACCTAACAGTAGGCCTTACATCAAACCATAAGGGAAAATGTTGGCAGCTTAGAAGCCTAGTTAGAGTACTTTCAAAGTTAGGAATGTTTACAGACAAGTGCTCTACATAGCATAGAAAAGAAAAGGTTATTCCTTAATCAAAAGAGAAGGATGAATTGACATCTTCTACTGGCGACGGGTATCCCTTGGGCGAACCCTCAGGTCTGCCAGTTGGCGTACAACTTCCTGAAGATGTCGTTCATGAGCCCTCTGACGCACTCGGAGTTCCATGACTTCAGCTCGGGATGCAGCTAGTTGTTGCTGTAGAGCCTCATTGGTCCTCCTAGTCCTATCCATAGCTTATTCGAGTTGACGAATGCAGACTGTGTTAAGGCCAGAGTTGGCGTCAATTTCCACTACTCGGTCGATGGCTGCATGACCTTGCTCTACGCTCCTAGCAATCCTACGGACCATGATGGGCAGGACTCGGTCAGCTGAACCACCCTCGCTTATGTTGTAAAAGCTTCGGTCTCCGTTGAAAGGTAAGGGCTGACCCTGCTCATCGCTCCATTGATTCAAGGTTGTTGCCCACACGGGAGTGGGACCTTGAAATGTCGGACGACGGTTAGGGTTTGGAGCTACTGGGGGTAGGTTGTTGACTTTTGGTTCGGAGTCGGAGCTATCCAAAAAGCCTTCTGCACGGTGATCATCCAAAGGGATCGGGTGATCATCTTCTGGCTCTTCATCAAGCCATCCTCCAATGCCTTGATTTGGATAGTACGGATCGCCGGGAAGGTGGAAGTCAGCCATGCTATCTACACGAGAATGGGGAAAGAATAGTTAATAGACGTTCCAATATAAGATACTTATAAGATGATCTTTACCAGTTACTTCGATACTTGCATAGTGCATACCAATTACATGTAATCTAGACAAGATAGACCTTCGAATAAGTGACCCTAACCCTAAATCCACAACCAAACACGGAACAGGAAGTAAAGCAAAGGTCACAGATTCTGAGTCTATAGCGTCTTAGTTGCATGTAACCTTAGCGTATCCACTTAGCAACTATCGCCCTACTAGGAAAGACCCTTTTAGTTATCACATATGTAAATTACAGCAATGCAGAATACTCCTATAGTATTCTTGTTCTGATGTTCTTGTAGTAGTGTTGGTAAGTTTTTAGACTTGTTGCAACACCACAATC
Organism: Lactuca serriola; assembly: GCF_051521515.1. Taxonomy (NCBI): domain Eukaryota; kingdom Viridiplantae; phylum Streptophyta; class Magnoliopsida; order Asterales; family Asteraceae; genus Lactuca; species Lactuca serriola. Next base: position 10,741,353 of record NC_136415.1, on the reverse strand, counting down.
ATTCTTAGGCACATGCTAGTCACTCCTTGGGAAATGTAGTTGATCAGGCTACATCCACCCAGACTTGACTATATGTCTCTAAGCCTAATTGTGCTGTTCAACAATCTTAATACTTTTGTTCTGTTCTAGTATGATACTGACCCTTTGTATGAATGGATGTATATATACTTAGTTAAATATTTTATTATTTGGAAGTATATATTCTTGGTCAGATTGTTTTAATCCCGATGTGTTTATAGTTCGTATATCTTTTATGGGTTGATATACTTGATTCACTATAAATAATGCTCTGATACCAATCTGTCACACCCCAAAACCGAGAACAGCGGAATACGTTATGGGGTGGAGGACGTCATGTACAGTATCATAACAATGCATAATAGTAAAGACAAGCAACAACATCCATTGCATTAAGATAATAATTGTAATACAAGCGTGTTCTATATAGTTTGTTAGACACCAAAAGTATAATCAAAATAAAAGATGAGTCTTGTATGGGCTCCATCTTCTTAAAAGTTGCATCTGTACATGTCTACTGATGACCTGAGAATACAAGTTATTTTGAAAGAGTTTACCAGCATAAAGTTGGTGAGTTCATAAGTATTTAGTGTCATTGCTTGTATAAAAATGTTTACAACAATATAATGCAATAGCTGATTTCGATGTTTGAAAATAGTATACTCCCTAGAAAATCCTATATTTTCCAGTAAAAGTAGTCTTCTATCAAGACTCGGTTGTTTGCATATTTGATCCTTTGAAAAAAATTTCCCAGTAAAACTATCAATATAAAAATATAGTTTTAGTCTTCATTCATGTAAAGTAATTGGGAAAATAATCTTTTACCCGACAGTGTCACTGTCGGTTAATGTAATGAAAATGCAGACTCCAGGTAGTATTAAATGTATAATACACCTCGGGGAGTCTGTTTTGCCTTTAATTCTTAATGTGTTAATTAAAGGTCTGAATGTGAACTCGTATGTAACCATGCTGATTGACGATCGAATAACTGATGAGCCTCCAGGTCACACGTAGTAGGGTGACATTTTGTCACCCATAGGCCTAATCGGCTCGGACTGTAGCTTGCAGTCGGGATGTGAGAGTGTCTGTCCCGTATAGATCTATACACATAATGCCCGCTCTCCCTCCAGGAGACTCTGGTTACACGATGATAGCACAATGAAGTGTCGTATCGAGAAGTAGTATGTCACATTCTGTTTTAGTATATTCTCTTGTATATTGTATAATGTACTTTCTGGTATAATGTATAGAGTGTTCCCTTGTATAGTATATAGTATTCTCTTTGTATAGTATCTAGTATGTATTGACTCATGACTGTACCGAATCTGGTAGGAATCATTGTATTAGTAGTAATTGATGAGTTTTAGACATAAGAACAATCCTATGTGCTCATACAAACCCTAATGCTTGGATCTTGGTTTCTTTATTGTACATGCAATGAATCCAAGACTAATAAACTTAGATCTAACATATTATAAACTGAATTAGGGTTTAGAGAATTACCTTTGATTGTTATATAGCAATAACAATCAATTCCTTGCTTGGATTGGCTTCAAAATCTTAGTGCCTCAAGTGTCGCACCTCTAATGGAGTCACAAACACCATATACAACTTGGATGAAGAGGAGAAGAAAGGAGGCTGCCAAAAATGGCTAGAAACCCTAGAGAATCAGTTGCTCACGTTTTTGGGGCATAGGGGCCCTTTATATACATGTAGGCTATTAGGGTTTACAACTAGGAAACCCTAATCTGGTTGCTTAAGCCCTAAGCAGCCCATGGACTCCTTTAACATATCCCTTGGACGATTTCTAATGGGCTTCCCATAGAATTCTTCCAACCTATATATTATTAGGTGATCCATAGCCCAATTAAAATTATCTTATAATTACAACTCCAGTCCCCTAAGTTTAATTAATCTCTTTTAGCCACAAAATTAATTATCAATTAATTCTTGACTAATATTAATTAAACAATATGATTTCTCCTTTAATATATTATTCTCATAATATATTAATAAATCATATTTAAACCTTTCTCTCCTTAAATCATCCTACATATTGCTATGGTGAAGGCAACCCAAAAGGACCATGCTCATAATCGGGTCAAGTACATACCAAAATAGTTATGGACTTAGACACTAATCCAACAGTCTCCCACTTGGATAAGTCTAATAACTATTTTCCGTATGACTTCAGAACCTGATCAGCAATCGTAGTTTTCAAAAGCCGTTGTCAACTCTGATCTTATCAGATAGCGTGTCCTCTAGATAAGGGATTATATATTCCTCCATTCTCAAGATATTGTATAGACATAAGACATGAATTTGAATCATTCTCTCTATACTGTTCCCGACTTCCGATTTATGACGACTGATAACAGACTACAATTGAGCACATCAACTTAGTCCTGGCTTGGCCAAGCGCTTAGGTTTCATCACTAAATCATCGAGAGGCCCACATATATCGTTTTTATCCCACTTTGGATAAAAGGAATGGATAAACTTCAACTCAAATGCTCGCTTGCATTTACTGATCGAATCACACACAACAATAAGTTTTATTACACCAAGTTACTAGTGCGTTTACTTATTATCAATGTGCAACCGACCAACAAATAACAACTCACATGTCTCGGTTTCAAGAATATACAATATTATCGTCTCACTAATCACTCGTGACAAAACCATGAAGTGATCCAAGTGAGCGTGGGTTTAATCCAATACTCTAATCTTATCAAAGCACTCATGAACTCTGCAGCAAACTTGTGCCATGTCTAAACACTTCAGACAATCTACAGACAAATTCATGACAGTCTTTATTCATACCTACTCCCAATGTATGACCGACTGTGGATGTTTGAATAACCTAGTTATTTTGGAAGTCAAAACATGCAAATTGAAACATAACAATAATACTTAATCCTATATAGCCTCAAACTTGTGAGAGTAAATAAAAAACTTCTATTTAACCACCATATTGATTACTCATTATTATCGTTTACTATTTCAGAAAATCAACTTATTACTCAAATTACAACAATAGATATCCCATGCATAAAGCATGCACACTATGCTTCCTATGGTCCTTACTTTGTGAAATAGATTAATTGAAAAACCTTTTCAATGATGCTCATTTCACAATTCCCAATCCTTACCATTAGTGTAAGAACGCAAGGTTCTTTGCTACTATTAGAATATGCTAGAATCTAACATCTTATGCAACGATCCTTTCGTAAAGTCATAGCACAAAAGTCACCAAGACTTAGCTAATGAAATTATGAAGTACTCTATCGGAAATTGTTACAAGACAATTTCATAGACGTGAAGTCTCACATTCAAAGTACATTCATTTGAAAATCCTTCCTGCATAAAAGTTTCTAATCTAGGCATAGACTCTCAACATCTAACTCCTAATATGGAAACATTTCCACATTTGCCATATGATAACTCATTCTTAATAGAATCTTATCTATTCATAATAATGTCGATATGGTCCATCCAATACCATACTTCCAACTACTCACAAGCGATCAATCCTCAGCGAACTTTGGTCGTCCTTTGATAGTTGTTTAATTATTTTAGTCAAAACCAATTCTAGTCCTTTTTCCCTCTTAATGCGCTAGACATTTGGAAAATTTTAGAATGGTAAAATATTATAGCATTTGCAACCGATCCTATACCCTAAGCGTATGCGACACAATGCATAATTTCTTACATAAAGATATGATACTTTACCAATCTTTTTCCATAATATTTTATGTGTGATGTTCTCACAATTCGAACTATAAAGAGGGATGTCGTAATCATAATCGAAATTTAAGAACACACAATGTATCCTTTGACTGAAGATATTAAAATTTCTCAATCTAAGCTTTAGATTTTGAAACGAAGTATAATATTCTCTCCCTTAATTATATCAAAACAACTTTTCAACCCATGCAACTTTGCAAATTGAATCTTTGTTTTTCTATAATTAATATTGCTAACTTGTAATACTCGCCATAATAATCATACAATCATAACACTTATGCTCCCACTATCATGATGATTATTATCATATAAGCATAACACTTATGCTCCCACTAGCTTTGACATGTATTCAGAAAACAAATGAACTTCCAGAAAAACAATGCCTATTGAATTTCTGAAATTCGTATTTTTAATACCAGATGCTTCGATAAGCCTTTATCTAAGCTTGTTAAACTTATACACATTTGCCTTAGATAGCTCATATGTGTGTTTAAACAATTTAGAACTTATGTTACTAAGTTCCAAATGTTCAAACTAATTGCCAAATCTCACAATTCGAACTATGGAAAGGGATGTCGTAACCATAATCGAATTTGAGAATACAATTTTCACAATTGCTATCTTCTTAAATCTCTTTTAGTGAAAGCATTTCCTCATAGTCATTTTCATGCAGGAGGGAATCTTATGACACTTAGATTTTATGGTGTATGAATTCCTATCCATGTGAATTTTCCAAAACCAAGGTTTGCGACAAATCCAAACTCATATGGACTAAACTTTCTTAATCTTGATTTCTTGCCCTATAGTAACACGAGTGCCCACCATGTTTTCCAAGTAGTTTAGTAACTTGTCCTTACATATTAATGTACTTTCCATCGACTAAGGCTCTAGTATGCATTCAAATGAGAACTCATAGAACTCACATACACAATTAACTCAATTGGAATGGCACAGAAACAAAATAATGTCAGCACGATAGGTTGTAAACCTCAAGTCGTGTGCTAGTGATGATCGATAAGGTTTATTCTTGATTTGTTTTCAAAACCTTTTCAAAAACATTAAGACTCCCACTGACTCCTTGACATATAAGATTCTCTTGTCAAGAAACATTTCTTGACAAAGAAAATATTCAAGAGTTAGTGTAGTTCTTATCAAGACAAAACACTTCACATAATTGGTCCTAGTTGGTCTTTGTCTTATCCAAGACAGCACAACTTACCAATTTCAAATGTGCAAGAATAAGAAAATTTTTCCAAATTCCACATTTGATGAGTGTTATAAATTTACTTAAGACTTGATATTGGAACGAAGTATGATTGACTTCTTGATTTACCCATTTCTATAATTCTCGATTCCTCTTCTTAGACATACAATTGCACTAAGACTCACTTAGAGGATCAATTGAGACATGGTTCTTAATCATTAAGACTTATCATAAAACACAATAAAAGGTACTCTCCCTTCTTCTTAGAATAGAGAAACTTTTATCTTTCTGCCTACTTGATTCTTCTTTATTCGTTCTACTATTCATTGAAACTCTTTCAATCAACTCAGAATTACACTTAATCTTATAAGTATAATCATATTTACTAAACTTTAGTAAATCATGACGAATATCTTTGTCACTCTTGTGGTGGACTTGATCAACGCACAACCTGGTGTACTTGATCTCCTAGTCCTTCAATTTACACTTTGTCAAAGAATTAGTCTAAGTTTCCAAAATGTGAAAGTTTTTCATTCATCATACAATACACATTGCAAGATTCCAAGTTTCTGTCCAATTGAAACTTGGGCGATGAGAAACTCTCCCTATTTGTTAAACTTTTGACATTTCCACAAATAACATAATTAAGAATCAAATCCATTATTGCTAATAATAGAAACATTCAAACATCAATTTTTCATGCATGTCATTGCAAGGATAAATAAATAAGATAAAATCAAAATTCATTTTATTGCGGAAAATTTGTCATTGCAATGCAATTCAATTGAAAAACTATGTTATTACATATTTTTTTAACAATCTATTCTAACTCCAAGTAGTAGCTCAAGAATCCATTCTTCAATTAATGCGATCGAAATCCATTTCTTCACGATTAGATTCAGCTCATTTCTTCCCTTAAGCTTCCTCTCTTTTCTTCGATCCTACAAAACATCAAAATGTAATGTATTAAGAATCTAGAATAGGAACTTAAAAGAGTTAGATAATGGATTTTACCTGAAGTAGAGTCATACGTCTTGACTCTCCCATCTCTTAGATCTCTCAGGTAGTTAGGGCAGCTTCGTCTCCAATGCCCCTTCTCTTGGCAATAAAAGCAAATGGACTCCTTTGGCACAGCACATCGGACAATCACATACTTAGTTCTTTCTGGACTTCCAATGTTGCCAGTGTCCATTGAAGTTTGGGAGTTTGATTCAGCAGACAAATTTGCTTGACCAGCATGCCAAATCATTGCTGATTCAGCAGCTATAAGCAAATAGGTCAGATTAATGAGGGTCACGTCGTGATCCATCATATAGTACTCTGTAATGAACTCACTATATGATTCAGGAAGTGACTGAAGAACCCAGTCAACAGCCAACTCACTTGAAATCTCGACACCCAACATGCTTAACCTATCAATGTCTGACTTCATCTCTAAGACGTGTGCACACACAGGTTTCCCATCTTCGTGTTTACCTGCCAAAAGGGCTTGAGTGAGCTTGAACTTTTCAAGCCTTTGAACTTATGGGTCAGGGAGAACAATTGGAGGAGGTGGAGGAAGTGAAGCATGACTCTCATTTCCTTGATCGTATCTCAGAACGTCATCTTCATTTGGAAAACTTATTCCATGGGATTTGGAAAGACCATGATTGTCAGAACTAGACATCTACAAAACGGGAGAAAATTCAAGTTAAGTTGATTAGAATTCTTGATGCAACACCCAAATGAAACATCAAGCTAGGATCCAACACAATACTCTACAACCTAGAAAAGGGAAGCAGTAATCTAGTTGCAGAATATTTGAAGGTAGATAAATGACGATTTACCAATTTCCACCATGAAAGACGAAAAGGAAGATTAAGTTTTAAATGAATTGAAACTCCTAGATCTTTTGAGATTCATTGAACTTTTCAATGGCATGTTTAATCTCGATTATGCTCTTCTATTTATGACTGGGATGTCGAGGATCACAAATAAGGTGTGAATAACCATACGAATCATGTGGTGCACCCAATGCTACTATCACCTAATCAATGTGCCGGTTAGCCACACACGCTCCATTGATCTATGACAAACATCGAGTCACCCTTCGCTACCAATGTCATCCCAAATTAGTGTGTCGGTTAACCACACACGCTCCACTAACGTTTGACAAGGGTACAAAGTGTAATTATATGGATTAGCATACAATTTCACATTTTTCCTAAAGTAACTATGATTTAAGAATTTGAAAAGACATTTAGTTACTTTGTACTTCATTATACTTATAATGGAAGGTTTCTGTCCTATCCTACCCGTTCGGCTAACGACCCTCCACTAGTCAAGAGTGCGGTGGGTAAGAGTGGATACCCATTCAATCGCCATTTTATAGGCAATTTCCTTAAACACCCCTTATAGACCAACTTCGTGAATGAGGCCTACTAACGGTAAGACTGACTTTTTACTCATACATATATATAATATTAGACTTTTAATGTTATATATAGCATAGGGTGTATTTTACACTTTTAAAATACTAGGTAGTTTAACTTAGTCAATTATACCTTTAATTTAATTAAATGTAAACCAAAACTTTATGGGTTTATCAATTCACTTTTAATTATACACTTTCATTAATTAATAAACCATAAGGGTGTGATTTGAACTTTTCAAATTACTAGGGTTTTAGAATTTAACATTTCAAAATTAAACTTTTAATCAACTTTTAAATTCCAAAACTTGAGGGCAAGTTTTGAAACATTTCAAAACATTAGGGTTTAACTTATTTAAATTTCATAAACAAAACTTTTAAGTTCAAATTTAAACTATAAAAACTAAAGGGTGCAATTGAAACTTTTTCACATCACAAAGGATCAAATAACAAATAATTTAGTCATTATCTATATTTGACCTAATCTTATTTTAGTCACTAGATAATTACCAAATAATTTGAAATAATCTATATTTATCATATAAACAACCAATATTTAAAAGATTTGAAATTATCTATAGTTTTGGCAAGGATAATCACTAATTTAAGATAAAAATCGGATTTTAACTTCAAAAAACGAATTAGGCATCAAATCCAAGTCAAAACAGCAGCTAAATCCCGAAATACCCTCTGTCTGGCGCACAAACTCGCCGAGTCAGACCTGGACTCGCCGAGTCCAGATACTGACTCACCGAGTTGTGTTGGGTAGAGGCAAAAAACTCGATTTTTAGCAAACAAAACAGTTAAGCATCACATACAAATGAAACCAATCAAGGCTCTGATACCACTGATGGGTTTTAGACATAAGAACAATCCTATGTGCTCATACAAACCCTAATGCTTGGATCTAGGTTTCTCTATTGTACATGCAATGAATCCAAGACTAATAAACTTAGATCTAACATATTATAAACTGAATTAAGGTTTAGAGAATTACCTTTGATTGTTATATAACAATAACAATCAATTCCTTACTTGGATTGGCTTCAAAAGCTTAGTGCCTCAAGTGATGCACCTCTAATGGAGTCACAAACACCATATACAACTTGGATGAAGAGGAGAAGAAAGGAGGCTGCCAAAAAACGGCTAGAAACCCTAGAGAATCAGTTGCTCACGTTTTTGGGGCATAGGGGCCCTTTATATACATGTAGGCTATTAGGGTTTACAACTAGGAAACCCTAATCTGGTTGCTTAAGCCCTAAGCAGCCCATGGACTCCTTTAACATATCCCTTGGATGATTTCTAATGGGCTTCCCATAGAATTCGTCCAACCTATATATTATTAGGTGACCCATAGCCCAATTATAATTATCTTATAATTACAACTCCAGTCCCCTAAATTTAATTAATCTCTTTTAGCCACAAAATTAATTATCAATTAATTCTTGACTAATATTAATTAAACAATATGATTTCTCCTTTAATATATTATTCTCATAATATATTAATAAATCATATTTAAACCTTTCTCTCCTTAAATCATCCTACATATTGCTATGGTGAAGGCAACCCAAAAGGACCATGCTCATAATCGGGTCAAGTACATACCAAAATAGATATGGACTTAGACACTAATCCAACAGTAATGAGTAGTAATCCTTAACTATACCTATTATAGTTAAATAGTAATGTTGGTTGCATGCCTTTGTTACACAAAGGTATTGAACTGAAGTGAAGACTTTTATATCTAACACAAATATATATGATATATAACTAAGAATTCAATGACAGTCAGACAAATAACAAGATACCCTAAGTCCACAACCAAACAAGGAACAAGAAATAAGGTGAGCTATCAGTCCTAAGTCCTTCAAGTCTTACTTATATAAATATATTAGTATAGATATGGATTTGAGAATAAATCAAGTTAAAAAGAGTTCGAAAATAGTTTTGGCATTAAAAGAGTTTGATAAAAGGTTTGAAACACTTGAAAATCCAAGGTTTGATGGTAATTTGAAAGCAGTAGCAATTCTTGTAGTCTGTTCTAGTTATTAATCACATGTGATTGATTCAATAACTATAACAGTTCAACTTGTGTTCCCCCTCATAAAAGCATTTAAAAATCATTTCAAAGGTTGATTTAGGGGTACGAACTCACCTGTAGTGAGTGGATTCGATGGAAGTGTCGGGTAGAATGATAGGTGTCAAGTGAGGACTTGAACATACACACGGATCCTATGTAACATGTAGTGGTACATAAATGTATCTAATTAGTTAATTAATCACTAATTAAGTAAGTAAAGACACTCTAATGCATGAAAACACTTTGTTTCAAGTGCTAGGAGTGCTAAGGGTTGCTTCTAAGGAGTGTATGGACTCACTATGGAGTTTACACTTCAAATGGTCACCCTATATGTGTTTACGGTTGGTGGACCATTCCCCCCATGAGTTTACGACCGTAAACTCATGGGAATGGTGCATTTGAGTGTTTCAAGGTGTCATGTTTCACAAAGAAGTGTCCTAGGGTTGAATCAAAGGCTTAGGAAGTGGTTAGGGTTCGAAATGGCACTCCCTTGGAGTTTACGGTCCTTGGACCACTCCTTGGGAGTTTATGGTCGTAAACCCTAGAGTTTTTACGACCGTAAAACCTTGGCCACTTCATCCTTTTCATGTTTTGTGGTTCTTAGTTCATGCATGCAAGTTTCTAGCCTCTTGTCCAAGCATTAGAAGGTGTTAGGGGCATCAAAACACCCTTTGGGGCTGTTTACGGTTTTGGGAGATCCCCAAACCGTAAACACATGTTCTTGGGGATTTTTGGTGTTCATTCCATGGATTAGCAAGCACACCAAGCAAATAACTAGTTAGGAAGAGTATACTTACTTATAGGAAGCTTGTAAGAGTGTTTAGGACCCAAGAACACTAGTGTGTGTTCTTGGTGTTTTGAAGAACACTTGAAGATCTATGTAAAAATCGAAAATCCAAAACTAAAAGAAAACTTAGCACACAAATTAAAACAGAAACAAAAATATTTTTTTTTGTTTTTTTTTAAAATTTTTCTGAACAAGAAATAAAACATAAATAACACTATTTTTGGATTTTTAATTTTTTTGATTTTTCTTTGATTTTTTTTTTTGATTTTTTTGATTTTCATTATTTTTAATTTTTAATTCTCCCATAATATTTAAATTAGAAGAAACTATGACAAATTTAACAAAAATAAGATTGATATCTAACTTTAAGAGTGATTTGGGATCAAAGTTTTTAGACAGCCTTTATCCACTTGTCGGTACCTTTCATATTCACATCTTTGTCTGGTCGATCGTCGGTATTGTTGTCCACTTAAACACGAAAAATTGTGACAAATTTAGGACATACTATTTGTTACAAGATAGGTGAACTTAAGTTCCTAGATATTATATCTGATCCTAAGTTCCTAGATACTATATCTTAAGGACTATTCATCTGACGACAATCAGGGATATTGTGATCCACCTAAATTGAGCAGCGAGATCTACAGACAATCAGTATGTGTTCAATTTTAAGTGTACTAGAACGTATTTCCCGCTTCCTGATATGGCCCAACCATCAGGAACTTCCAGAGTACTCCTTACACCGGGTGAGCAGACAACCATTCAGAGAGAGGATAGATTCAGAATTCTATTACTTATTACTTTAGAGGGGTTGAGAAGTAGAAGGTTGCATATGCTGTGTACCAGGTCGGATTAGAAGTCACGCAAAGGAGACAACATATGGTTAACAGATAAGAAGTATTTCACATATATAAGATGCAGAGAAATAGAGTTGCATATGTTGTGTACCAGGTCGGATTGGAAGTCACGCAAAGGAGACAACATATGACTAACAGACGGAATGAAAGAAAATGATATTCTACATACCTAATTTATTGGAATTTACCAGTCGCCTCATCCAATCGGAATTAAGGACAAAATCCGCACATCGAGGAAAAGTTAAACCACGGTTCCAAGTACGAGTTCAATTAATGTGACGAGTAGATTCCCATATATATCTCCCAACTCAACCTATCCGAGCGTCGTATTGTCAGGCTGAATGGATCTAACTAGGTCAAGATTTGTCAAGTCTATAAATTTCCTAAGATCAACTCTGCCTAGTCATGTCAATTTTAAAATTTTTCATGCCTACCGACACATCAAACTAGAGTATAGACCCTTCAACTTTGGGTACGTTACGCAGACTCAGATTGTCTGTTATCACTTGCTAATATCACTTCCCAAAACATCTCCCTCAAGCACATTTCATAACCAACATATATTTTTTTTTTTTTGATTTTCTAATGTTTTTGGATTTTTGAAACTTTTCTAATTTTTGTTTTGTTTTTATTTCTCCCCCTAAATTTGTGCATAGGAGAGAAACGAAAGTAAATGCGCAAATTTAAACTATTTTAAAACAAAAATTAGTCTTTAAAGCGAATCAGCTTAAGAAAAAATCAGGAGTATAGAGAAGAAGACGCAAACCGTAATTCACCGATTGAATCTGCATTCAGAAGGTCTGAGAACAGCAAGCATAATCTCAGAACAGATCCGGAAATTCTTCATATTATTAAGCACTAACCTCATTTGTGATCTCTTCCTTTCTTCCTTTCCCGCAAAAGGACACATACTCTCAAACAAAGGTCTGAATGTTGTATAGTTGAGAGATGTCCCCTATCATGTGCCTGGAACAGCCACTACCAACAAACCAAAGTCTGATGATATGCCTCCATAGCTGCTCCGACACAGAGCAGGATTAATTGGTCTTTGGAACCCAGTCCATTTTGAAATTGGGTTGACCTTTCTCATCAACGCACGATACTCTCTCCCATGACATATCCTTTGGTACCCATCTATATTCGGGTTTAACCCATTTCTTGTTCGATCCGATGGGTGCCTCGGCACTTGCTTTGGAACTTGAAGTCGATCTTCGAGATGATTTTGACTTAGCCGGTCTTTGTTTCACTGGAGCATCTCTTGGATTGGGCTTCTTGGCCGACACTCCCTTCTTGGCCTTGTAGGTTTGATTCTTGGCCTTGTTGGTTTGATTTTTGGCCTTCTGCGCATTCCAGTCACCATAATCTAAACGTAACCTTGAGTGAGTTCCTTTTGAAAATCTCCCACTTGATGCGTTCTGCCATCCTTGTGCGCAGTAGGGAACGTATGCACGATTTGGATAATTTTTGGCAATGTGTCCAGGTGTTCCACAGTGAAACAAGTCTTTTTCTTTACTGTGAAATTATTTATTCCTGCCCCTGGTGGCGTATCCTTGCCTTGTCTCTTGTTGTTCCCACATGCACACTTGCCACAAGAACTCTGTGGTGTTGGAATTGGTGGCCTGTATTTCTCAACGACAGGTTGATCAGAAGCAGTTGAGTTCGAAGCAATAGATTCAGTGTTCAAGGAGATGTTGGTTTGTTCAATTGTTTTCTCCTTGTTCTCATCTTCTGCTACTTTACCTGCACATAAAGTAGCAACATTAGTATCTTCAATATTAATAACTCCTCCTGACACAAATCTCGCTGGTTTGCCATAAATCATTAATGGTTTGTTGGCAATCTCCTCTTTGGTCAACAGGTGATACTGATATACATGATTGAAAGGAGGAGGTACATTATCGTATCCTAAACCCTTTTGTTGGTTTTGTTTGAACTTTAATTGGGTTTCAAATAATGACTCGACTGTCTGACTTGATGCAGTATAATTTTTGAAACTAACGTCTGTTTTTTCACACTTAATTTTCAAAGAGTCAAGTTCTTCAGTTACAGCAGTAAGTTGTATTCATAGCTTTTAAACTTACGTTATCAAAATGTATTATGAAATTCGACTAAAAGCGTCTATAAAAACCTTTTAATTGGCTATATAGAATTAGAACGTGATAATGTTGATATAAAGTTGCTAATTTAATCAAATGAATTATATTTGGTGACACTTCTCAATTCAAATTGGGCAAGTCGAACTTTATTGCATCTATACTTATGTTATTTTTAAAGAGAAATATATAATGAATTTCATCCAAAAGCGTCTAGAAAAAACTGCAAGTTAGTTATAAATAATGAAAACGTAATAAAGTTGATAAAAAGTTACTAATATAATCAAATAAATTGTATTTGGTTCCACTTTTGAATTCTAAATTGGGGAAGTCGAATTTATAGCCTCCAAACTTACTTTATCGAAATGTATAATGAAATTCGACCAAAAGCGTCTATAAAAACTTTTTAATTGGCTATATAGAATGAGAACGTAATAATGTTGGTATAAAGTTGCCAATTTAATCAAATGAATTATATTTGGTGGCACTTCTCAATTCAAATTGGGCAAGTGAAACTTTATTGCATCTAAACTTATGTTATCTTTAAATAGAAATATATAATGAATTTCATCCAAAAGCGTGTAGAAAAAACTGTTAGTCAGTTATAAATAATGCAAACGTAATAAAGTTGATAAAAAGTTTCTAATATAATCAAATAAATTATATTTGGTGCCACTTTTAATTTCAAAATTGGGGAAGTCGAATTTATAGCCTTTAAACTTACGTTATCGAAATGTATAATGAAATTCGATCAAAAGCGTCTATAAAAACCTTTGAATTGGCTATATAGAATGAGAATGTAATAATGTTGGTATAAAGTTGCTAATTTAATCAAATGAATTATATTTGGTGACACTTCTCAATTCAAATTGGGCAAGTGGAAATTTATTGCATCTAAACTTATGTTATTTTTAAATAGAAAGACAGAATGAATTCCATCCAAAAGCGTGTAGAAAAAACTGTCAGTTAGTTATAAATAATGAAAACGTAATAAAGTTGATAAAAAGATGCTAATATAATCAAATAAATTATATTTGGTGCCACTTTTGAATTCAAAATTGGGGAAGTCGAATTTATAGCTTTTAAACTTACGTTATCGAAATGTATTATGAAATTCAAACAAAAGTGTCTATCAAAACCTTTTAATTGGCTATATAGAATTAGAACGTGATAATGTTGATATAAAGTTGCTAATTTAATCAAATGAATTATATTTGGAGACACTTCTCAATTCAAATTGGGCAAGTCGAACTTTATTGCATCTATACTTATGTTATTTTTAAAGAGAAATATAGAATAAATTTCATCCAAAATCGTCTACAAAATACTGTTAGTTAGTTATAAATAATGAAAACGTAATAAAGTTGATCAAAAGTTGCTAATATAATCAAATAAATTGTATTTGGTGCCACTTTTGAATTCTAAATTGGGGAAGTCGAATTTATAGCCTCTAAACTTACGTTATTGAAATATATAATGAAATTCGACCAAAAGCGTCTATAAAAACCTTTTAATTGGCTATATAGAATGTGAATGTAATAATGATGGTATAAAGTTGCTAATTTAATCAAATGAATTATATTTGGTGACACTTCTCAATTCAAATTGGGCATGTGAACTTTATTGCATCTAAACTTATGTTATTTTTAAATAGAAATATAGAATAAATTTCATCCAAAAGCATGTAGAAAAAACTGGTAGTTAGTTATAAATAATGAAAACATAATAAAGTAGATAAAAATTTGCTAATATAATCAAATAAATTATATTTAGTGCCACTTTTGAATTCAAAATTGGGGAAGTAGAATTTATAGCCTTTAAACTTACATTAACGAAATGTATAACAAAATTCGATCAGAAGCGTCTATAAAAATCTTTTAATTGCCTATATAGAATGAGAACGTGATAATGTTGATATAAAGTTGTTAATTTAATCAAATGAATTATATTTGGTGACACTTCTCAATTCAAATTGGGCAAGTCGAACTTTATTGCATCTATACTTATGTTATTTTTAAAGAGAAATATAGAATGAATTTCATCCAAAAGCATCTAGAAAAAACTGTTAGTTAGTTATAAATAATGAAAACGTAATAAAGTTGATAAAAAGTTGCTAATATAATCAAATAAATTGTATTTGGTGCCACTTTTGAATTCGAAATTGGGGAAGTCGAATTTATAGCCTCCAAACTTACGTTATCGAAATGTATATTGAAATTCAACCAAAAGCGTCTATAAAAACCTTTTAATTGGCTATATAGAATGAGAACGTCATAATGTTGGTATAAATTTACTAATTTAATCAAATGAATTATATTTGGTGACACTTCTCAATTCAAATTGGGCAAGTGGAACTTTATAGCATCTATACTTATGTTATTTTTAAAGAAAAATATAGAATGAATTTCATCCAAAAGCGTCTAGAAAAAAACTGTTAGTTAGTTATAAATAATGAAAACGTAATAAAGTTGATAAAAAGTAGCTAATATAATCAAATAAATTGTATTTGGTGCCACTTTTGAATTCTAAATTGGGGAAGTCGAATTTATAGCCTCTAAACTTACGTTATCGAAATGTATAATGAAATTCAACCAAAAGCGTCTATAAAAACCTTTTAATTGGCTATATAGAATGAGAACGTCATAATGTTGGTATAAATTTACTAATTTAATCAAATGAATTATATTTGGTGAAACTTCTCAATTCAAATTGGGCAAGTGGAACTTTCTTGCTTCTAAACTTATGTTATTTTTAAATAGAAATACAGAATGAATTTCATCCAAAAGCGTGTACAAAAAACTATTAGTTAGTTATAAATAATGAAAACGTAATAAAGTTGATAAAAAGTTGAAAATATAATCAAATAAATTATATTTGGTGTCATTTTTTAATTCAAAATTGGGGAAGTAGAATTTATAGCCTTTAAACTTACGTTATCGAAATGTATAATGAAATTCGATCAAAAGCGTCTATAAAAACCTTTTAATTGGCTATATAGAATGAGAACGTAATAATGTTGGTATAAAGTTGCTAATTTAATCAAATGAATTAAATTTGGTGACACTTCTCAATTCAAATTGGTCAAGTGGAACTTTATTGCATCTAAACTCATGTTATTTTTAAATAGATATACAGAATGAATTTTATCCAAAAGCGTGTAGAAAAAACTGTTAGTTAGTTATAAATAATGAAAACATAATAAAGTTGATAAAAATTTGCTATTATAATCAAATAAATTATATTTGGTGCGACTTTTGAATTCAAAATTGGGGAAGTCGAATTTATAGCTTTTAAACTTACGTTATCGAAATGTATTACGAAATTCGACCAAAAGCGTCTATAAAGACCTTTTAATTGGCTATATAGAATTAGAACGTGATAATGTTGATATAAAGTTGCTAATTTAATCAAATGAATTTTATTTGGTGACACTTCTCAATTCGAATTGGGCAAGTCGAACTTTATTGCATCTATACTTATGTTATTTTTAAAGAGAAATATAGAATGAATTTCATTCAAAAGCGTCTAGAAAAAACTTTTAGTTAGTGATAAATAATGAACACGTAATAAAGTTGATAAAAAGTAGCTAATATAACCAAATAAATTATATTTGGTGCCACTTTTGAATTCAAAATTGGGGAAGTCGAATTTATATCCTTTAAACTTACGTTATCGAAATGTATAATGAAATTCGATCAAAAGCGTCTATAAAAACCTTTTAATTGGCTATATAGAATGAGAACGTAATAATGTTGATATAAAGTTGCTAATTTAATCAAATGAATTATATTTGGTGACACTTCTCAATTCAAATTGGGCAAGTGGAACTTTATTGCATCTAAACTTATGTTATTTTTAAGTAGAAATACAGAATGAATTTCATCCAAAAGTGTGTACAAAAAACTGTTAGTTAGTTATAAATAATGAAAACGTAATAAAGTTTATAAAAAGTTGCTATTATAATCAAATAAATTATATTTGGTGCCACTTTTGATTTCAAAATTTGGGAAGTCGAATTTATAGATTTTAAATGTACGTTATCGAAATGTATTATGAATATCGACCAAAAGCGTCTATAAAAACATTTTAATTGGCTATAGATAATTAGAACGTGATAATGTTGATATAAAGTTGCTAATTTAATCAAATGAATTTTATTTGGTGACACTTCTCAATTCAAATTGGGCAAGTCGAACTTTATTGCATCTATACTTATGTTATTTTTAAAGAGAAATATATAATGAATTTCATCCAAAAGCGTCTAGAAAAAACTGCAAGTTAGTTATAAATAATGAAAACGTAATAAAGTTGATAAAAAGTTGATAATATAATCAAATAAATTATATTTGGTGCCACTTTTGAATTCAAAATTGGGAAAGTCGAATTTATAGCCTTTAAACTTACGTTATCGAAATATATAATGAAATTCGATCAAAAGCGTCTATAAAAACCTTTTAATTGGCTATATAGAATGAGAACGTAATAATGTTGGTATAAAGTTTCTAATTTAATCAAATGAATTATATTTTGTGACACTTCTCAATTCAAATTGGGCAAGTGGAATTTTATTGCATCTAAACTTATGTTATTTTTAAATAGAAATACAGAATGAATTTCATCCAAAAGCGTGTAGAAAAAACTGTTAGTTAGTTATAAATAACGAAAACATAATAAAGTTGATAAAAAGTTGCTAATATAATCAAATTAATTATATTTGGTGCCACTTTTGAATTCAAAATTGGGGAAGTCGAATTCATATCCTTTAAACTTACGTTATCGAAATGTATAATGAAATCAGATCAAAAGCGTCTCTCAAAACCTTTTAATTGGCTATATAGTATGAGAACGTAATAATGTTGGTATAAAGTTGCTAATTTAATCAAATGAATTAAATTTGGTGACACTTCTCAATTCAAATTGGGCAAGTGGAACTTTATTGCATCTAAACTCCTGTTATTTTTAAAGAGAAATATAGAATGAATTTCATCCAAAAGCGTCTAGAAAAAACTGTTAGTTACTTATAAATAATGAAAACATAATAAAGTTGATAAAAATTTGCTATTATAATCAAATAAATTATATTTGGTGCCACTTTTGAATTCAAAATTGGGGAAGTCGAATTTATAGCCTCCAAATTTACGTTATCGAAATGTATAATGAAATTCGACCAAAAGCTTCTATAATAACCTTTTAATTGGCTATATAGAATGAGAACGTGATAATGTTGGTATAAAGTTTCTAATTTAATCAAATTAATTATATTTGGTGACACTTCTCAATTCAAATTGGGCAAGTCGAACTTTATTGCATCTAAACATATGTTATTTTTAAATAGAAATATAGAATAAATTTCATCCAAAAGCGTCTAGAAAAAACTGTAGTTAGTTATAAATAATGAAAACGTAATAAAGTTGATAAAAAGTTGAAAATATAATCAAATAAATTATATTTGGTGCCACTTTTGAATTCAAAATTGGGGAAGTCGAATTGATAGCCTTTAAACTTACGTTATCGAAATGTATAATGAAATTTGATCAAAAGCGTCTATAAAAACCTTTTAATTGGCTATATAGAATGAGAAGGTAATAATGTTGGTATAAAGTTGCTAATTTAATCAAATGAATTATATTTGGTGACACTTCTCAATTCAAATTGGGCAAGTCGAACTTTATTGCATCTAAACTTATGTTATTTTTAAAGAGAAATATAGAATGAATTTCATCCAAAAGCATCTAGAAAAAACTGTGAGTTAGTTATAAATAATGAAAATGTAATAAAGTTGATAAAAAGTTGCTAATATAATCAAATAAATTATATTTGGTGCCACTTTTGAATTCAAAATTGGGGAAGTCGAATTTATAGCCTTTAAACTTACATTATCGAAATGTATAATGAAATTCGATCAAAAGCGTCTAAAAAGACATTTTAATTGGCTATATAGAATGAGAACGTAATAATGTTGATAGAAAATTGCTAATTTAATCAAATGAATTATATTTGGTGACACTTCTCTATTCAAATTGGGCAAGTCGAACTTTATTGCATCTATAATTATGTTATTTTTAAAGAGAAATATAAAATGAGTTTCATCCAAAAGCGTCTACAAAAAACTGTTAGTTAGTTATAAATAATGAAAACGTAATAAAGTTGATAAAAAGTTGCTAATATAATCAAATAAATTATATTTGGTGCCACTTTTGAATTGGAAATTTGGGAAGTCGAATTTATAGCCTTTAAACTTACGTTATCGAAATGTATAATGAAATTCGATCAAAAGCGTCTAAAAAGACATTTTAATTGGCTATATAGAATGAGAACGTAATAATGTTGATAGAAAATTACTAATTTAATCAAATGAATTATATTTGGTGACACTTCTCTATTCAAAATGGGCAAGTCGAACTTTGTTGCATCTATACTTATGTTATTTTTAAAGAGAACTATAGAATAAATTTCATCCAAAAGCGTCTAGAAAAAACGGTTAGTTAGTGATAAATAATGAAAACGTAATAAAGTTGATAAAAAGTTGCTAATATAATCAAATCAATTATATTTGGTGCCACTTTTGAATTCGAAATTGGGAAGTCGAATTTATAGCCTTTAAACTTACGTTATCGAATTGTATAATGAAATTCGATCAAAAGCGTCTATAAAACCTTTTAATTGGCTATATAGAATGAGAACGTCATAATGTTGGTATAAAGTTTCTAATTAAATAAAATGAATTATATTTGGTGACACTTCTCAATTCAAATTAAGCAAGTGGAACTTTATTGCATCTAAACTTATGTTATTTTTAAATAGAAATACAGAATGAATTTCATCCAAAAGCGTGTAGAAAAAACTTTTAGTTGGTTATAAATAATGAAAACGTAATAAAGTTGATAAAAAGTTGCTAATATAATCAAATAAATTATATTTGGTGCCACTTTTAAATTCAAAATTGGGGAAGTCGAATTTATAGCCTTTATACTTACGTTATCGAATTGTATAATGAAATTCGATCAAAAGCCTCTATAAAAACCTTTTAATTGTCTATATAGAATGAGAACGTCATAATGTTGGTATAAAGTTTCAAATTTAATAAAATGAATTATATTTGGTGACACTTATCAATTCAAATTGGGCAAGTGGAACTTTATTGCATCTAAACTTATGTTATTTTTAAATAGAAATACAGAATGAATTTCATCCAAAAGCGTGAAGAAAAAACTGTTAGTTAGTTATAAATAATGAAAACGTAATAAAGTTGATAAAAAGTTGCTAATATAATATAATTAATTATATTTGGTGCCACTTTTGAATTCAAAATTGGGGAAGTCGAATTTATATCCTTTAAACTTACGTTATCGAAATGGATAATGAAATTCGATCAAAAGCGTCTATAAAAACCTTTTAATTGGCGATATGAGAACGTAATAATGTTGGTATAAAATTGCTAATTTAATCAAATGAATTAAATTTGGTGACACTTCTCAATTCAAATTGGGCAAGTGGAACTTTATTGCATCTAAACTCATGTTATTTTTAAATAGATATACAGAATGAATTTCATCCAAAAGCGTGTAGAAAAAACTGTTAGTTAGTTATAAATAATGAAAACATAATAAAGTTGATAAAAATTTGCTATTATAATCAAATAAATTATATTTGGTGCGACTTTTGAATTCAAAATTGGGGAAGTCGAATTTATAGCTTTTAAACTTACGTTATCGAAATGTATTACGAAATTCGACCAAAAGCGTCTATAAAAACCTTTTAATTGGCTATATAGAATTAGAACGTGATAATGTTGATATAAAGTTGCTAATTTAATCAAATGAAATTTTATTTGGTGACACTTCTCAATTCAAATTGGGCAAGTCGAACTTTATAACATCTATACTTATGTTATTTTTAAAGAGAAATATAGAATGAATTTCATCCAAAAGCGTCTAGAAAAAACTGTTAGTTAGTGATAAATAATGAAAACTTAATAAAGTTGATAAAAAGTAGCTAATATAACCAAATAAATTATATTTGGTGCCACTTTTGAATTCAAAATTGGGGAAGTCGAATTTATAGCCTTTAAACTTACGTTATCGAAATGTATAATGAAATTCGACCAAAAGCGTCTATAAAAACCTTTTAATTGGCTATATAGAATGAGAACGTGATAATGTTGATATAAAGTTGCTAATTTAATCAAATGAATTATATTTGGTGACACTTCTCAATTCAAATGGGGCAAGTCGAACTTTATTGCATCTAAACTTATGTTATTTTTAAAGAAAAATATAGAATGAATTTCATTCAAAAGCATCTAGAAAAATCTGTTAGTTAGCTATAAATAATGAAAACGTAATAAAGTTGATAAAAAGTTGCTAGTATAATCAAATAAATTATATTTTGTGCCACTTTTGAAATCAAAATTGGGGAAGTCGAATTTATAGCCTTTAAACTTATATTATCGAAATGTATAATGAAATTCGTTCAAAAGCGTCTAAAAAGTCATTTTAATTGGCTATATAGAATGAGAACGTAATAATGTTGATAGAAAGTTGCTAATTTAATCAAATGAATTGTATTTGGTGACACTTCTCTATTCAAATTGGGTAAGTGGAACTTTATTGCATCTATACTTATGTTATTTTTAAAGAGAAATATAGAATGAATTTCATCCAAAAGCATCTAGAAAAAACTGTTAGTAAGTTATAAATAATGAAAACGTAATAAAGTTGATAAAAAGTTGCTAATATAATCAAATAAATTATATTTGATGCCAGTTTTGAATTCAAAATTGGGGAAGTCGAATTTATAGCCTTTAAACTTACGTTATCGAAATGTATAATGAAATTCGATCAAAAGCGTCTAAAAAGACATTTTAATTGGCTATATAGAATAAAAACGTAATAATGTTGATAGAAAGTTGCTAATTTAATCAAATTAATTATATTTGGTGACACTTCTCAATTCAAATTGGGCAAGTCGAACTTTATTGCATCTATACTTATGTTATTTTTTAAAAGAAATATAGAATGAATTTCATCCAAAAACGTCTAGAAAAAACGGTTAGTTAGTGATAAATAATGAAAACGTAATAAAGATGATAAAAAGTTGCTAATGTAATCAAATAAATTATATTTGGTGCCACTTTTGAATTCGAAATTGGGGAAGTCGAATTTATAGCCTTTAAACTTACGTTATCGAATTGTATAATGAAATTCGATCAAAAGCGTCGATAAAAACCTTTTAATTGGCTATATAGAATGAGAACGTAATAATGTTGGTATAAAATTTCTAATTTAATAAAATGAATTATATTTTGTGACACTTCTCAATTCAAATTGGGCAAGTGGAACTTTATTTCATCTAAACTTATGTTATTTTTAAATAGAAACACAAAATGAATTTCATCCAAAAGCGTGTAGAAAAAAACTGTTAGTTAGTTATAAATAATGAAAATGTAATAAAGTTGATAAAAATTTGCTAATATAATCAAATAAATTGTATTTCGTGCCACTTTTGAATTCAAAATTGGGGAAGTCGAATTTATAGCCTCCAAACTTACGTTATCGAATTGTATAATGAAAATCGATCAAAAGCCTCTATAAAAACCTTTTAATTGTCTATATAGAATGAGAACGTAATAATGTTGGTATAAAGTTTCTAATTTAATAAAATGAATTATATTTGGTGACACTTCTCAATTCAAATTGGGCAAGTGGAACTTTATTGCATCTAAACTTATGTTATTTTTAAGTAGAAATACAGAATGAATTTCATCCAAAAGCGTCTACAAAAAACTGTTAGTTAGTTATAAATAATGAAAACGTAATAAAGTTGATAAAAAGTTGCTAATATAATCAAATAAATTATATTTGGTGCCACTTTTGAATTGAAAATTTGGGAAGTCGAATTTATAGCCTTTAAACTTACGTTATCGAAATCTATAATGAAATTCGACCAAAAGCGTCTATAAAAACCTTTTAAGTGGCTATATAGAATGAGAACGTGATAATGTTGATATAAAGTTGCTAATTTAATCAAATAAATTATATTTGGTGACACATTTCTCAATTCAAATTGGGCAAGTCGAACTTTATTGCATCTAAACTTATGTTATTTTTAAAGAGAAATATAGAATGAATTTCATTCAAAAGCATCTAGAAAAAACTGTTAGTTAGTTATAAATAATGAAAACGTAATAAAGTTGATAAAAAGTTGCTAATATAATCAAATAAATTGTATTTGGTGCCACTTTTGAATTCGAAATTGGGGAAGTCGAATTTATAGCCTTTAAACTTACGTTATCGAAATGTATAATGAAATTCGATCAAAAGCGTCTAAAAAGACATTTTAATTGGCAATATAGAATGAGAACGTAATAATGTTGATAGAAAGTTGCTAATTTAATCAAATGAATTATATTTGGTGACACTGCTCTATTCAAATTGGGCAAGTCGAATTTTATTGCATCTATACTTATGTTATTTTTAAAAAGAAATATAGAATGAATTTCATCCAAAAGCGTCTAGAAAAAACGGTTAGTTAGTGATAAATAATGAAAACGTAATAAAGTTGATAAAAAGTTGCTAATGTAATCAAATAAATTATATTTGGTGCCACTTTTAAATTCGAAATTGGGGAAGTCGAATTTATAGCCTTTAAACTTACGTTATCGAATTGTATAATGAAATTCGATCAAAAGCGTCTATAAAACCTTTTAATTGGCTATATAGAATGAGAACGTAATAATGTTGGTATAAAATTTCTAATTTAATAAAATGAATTATATTTTGTGACACTTCTCAATTCAAATTGGGCAAGTGGAACTTTATTGCATCTAAACTTATGTTATTTTTAAATAGAAATACGAAATGAATTTCATCCAAAAGCGTGTAGAAAAAACTGTTAGTTAGTTATAAATAATGAAAATGTAATAAAGTTGATAAAAATTTGCTAATATAATCAAATAAATTGTATCTCGTGCCACTTTTAAATTCAAAATTGGGGAAGTCAAATTTATAGCCTCCAGATTTACGTTATCGAAATGTATAATGAAATTCGACCAAAAGCGTCTATAATAACCTTTTAATTGGTTATATAGAATGAGAACGTGATAATGTTGGTATAAAGTTGCTAATTTAATCAAATTAATGATATTTGGTGACACTTCTCAATTCAAATTGGGCAAGTGGAACTTTATTGCATCTAAACTTATGTTATTTTTAAATAGAAATACAGAATGAATTTCATCCAAAAGCGTGTACAAAAAACTGTTAGTTAGTTATAAATAATGAAAACGTAATAAAGTTGATAAAAAGTTGCTAATATAATCAAATTAATTATATTTGGTGCCACTTTTGAATTCAAAATTGGGGAAGTCGAATTTATATTCTTTAAACTTACGTTATCGAAATGTATAATGAAATTCGATCAAAAGCGTCTATAA
Organism: Lactuca serriola; assembly: GCF_051521515.1. Classification (NCBI taxonomy): domain Eukaryota; kingdom Viridiplantae; phylum Streptophyta; class Magnoliopsida; order Asterales; family Asteraceae; genus Lactuca; species Lactuca serriola. The sequence continues at coordinate 10,716,720 of NC_136415.1, read as the reverse complement.
AAACCTTTTAATTGGCTATATAGAATTAGAACGTGATAATGTTGATATAAAGTTGCTAATTTAATCAAATGAAATTTTATTTGGTGACACTTCTCAATTCAAATTGGGCAAGTCGAACTTTATTGCATCTATACTTATGTTATTTTTAAAGAGAAATATAGAATGAATTTCATCCAAAAGCGTCTAGAAAAAACTGTTTGTTTGTGATAAATAATGAAAACTTAATAAAGTTGATAAAAAGTAGCTAATACAACCAAATAAATTATATTCGGTGCCACTTTTGAATTCAAAATTGGAGAAGTCGAATTTATATCCTTTAAACTTACATTATCGAAATGTATAATGAAATTCGACCAAAAACATCTATAAAACCCTTTTAATTGGCTATATAGAATGAGAACGTGATCATGTTGATATAAAATTGCTGATTTAATCAAATGATTTATATTTGGTGACACTTCTCAATTCAAATTGGGCAAGTCGAATTTTATTGCATCTATACTTATGTTATTTTTAAAGTGAAATATAGAATGAATTTCATCCAAAAGCGTCTAGAAAAAACTGTTAGTTAGTTAGAAATAATGAAAACGTAATAAAGTTGATAAAAAGTTGCTAATATAATATAATTAATTATATTTGGTGCCACTTTTGAATTCAAAATTGGGGAAGTCGAATTTATAGCCTTTAATCTTACGTTATCGAAATGTATAATGAAATTCGACCAAAAGCGTCTATAAAAACCTTTTAATTGGCTATATAGAATGAAAACGTGATAATGTTGATATAAAGTTGCTAATTTAATCAAATAAATTATATTTGGTGACACTTCTCAATTCAAATTGGGCAAGTCAAACTTTATTGCATCTAAAGTTATGTTATTTTTAAAAAGAAATATAGAATGAATTTCATCCAAAAGCATCTAGAAAAAACTGTTAGTTAATTATAAATAATGAAAACGTAATAAAGTTGATAAAAAGTTGCTAATATAATCAAATAAATTATATTTGGTGCCACTTTTGAATTAAAAATTGAGGAAGTCGAATTTATAGCCTTTTAACTTACGTTATCGAAATGTATAATGAAATTCGATCAAAAGCGTCTAAAAAGACATTTTAATTGGCTATATAGAATGAGAACGTAATAATGTTGATAGAAAGTTTGCTAATTTAATCAAATAAATTATATTTGGTGACACTTCTCTATTCAAATTGGGCAAGTCGAACTTTATTGCATCTATACTTATGTTATTTTTAAAGAGAAATATAGAATGAATTTCATCCAAAAGCGTGTAGAAAAAACTGTTAGTTAGTTATAAATAATGAAAATGTAATAAAGTTGATAAAAAGTTGCTAATATAATCAAATAAATTATATTTGGTGCCACTTTTGAATTCAAAATTGGGGAAGTCGAATTTATAGCTTTTAAACTTACGTTATCGAAATGTATTATGAAATTCGACCAAAAGCGTCTATAAAAACCTTTTAATTGGTTATATAGAATGAGAACGTAATAATGTTGATATAAAGTTACTAATTTAATCAAATGAATTATATTTGGTGACACTTCTCAATTCAAAATGGGCAAGTCGAACTTTATTGCATCTATACTTATGTTATTTTTAAAGAGAAATATAGAATGAATTTCATCCAAAAGCGTCTACAAAAAACAGTTAGTTAGTTATAAATAATGAAAACGTAATAAAGTTGATAAAAAGTTGATAATATAATCAAATTAATTATATTTGGTGCCACTTTTGAATTCAAAATTAGAGAAGTCGAATTTATAGTCTTTAAACTTACGTTATCGAAATGTATAATGAAATTCGACCAAAAACATCTATAAAACCCTTTTAATTGGCTATATAGAATGAGAAGGTGATAATATTGATATAAAGTTGCTAATTTAATCAAATGAATTATATTTGGTGACACTTCTCAATTCAAATTGGGCAAGTCGAACTTTATTGCATCTATACTTATTTATTTTTAAAGAGAAATATAGAATGAATTTCATCCAAAAGCGTCAAGAAAAAACTGTTAGTTAGTTATAAATAATGAAAATGTAATAAAGTTGATAAAAAGTTGCTAATATAATCAAATAAATTGTATTTGGTGACACTTTTGAATTCAAAATTGGGGAAGTCGAATTTATAGCCTCCAAACTTACGTTATCGAAATGTATAATGAAATTCGACCAAAAGCATCTATTATAACCTTTTAATTGGCTATACAGAATGAGAACGTGATAATGTTGGTATAAAGTCGCTAATTTAATCAAATTAATTAAATTTGGTGACACTTCTCTATTCAAATTGGTCAAGTGGAACTTTATTGCATCTAAACTTATGTTATTTTTAAATAGAAATATAGAATAAATTTCATCCAAAAGCGTCTAGAAAAAACTGTAGTTAGTTATAAATAATGAAAACGTAATAAAGTTGATAAAAAGTTGCTAATATAATCAAATAAATTATATTTGGTGCCGCTTTTGAATTCAAAATTGGGGAAGTCGAATTTATAGGTTTTAAACTTACGTTATCGAAATGTATTATGAAATTCGACCAAAAGCGTCTATAAAAACCTTTTAATTGGCTATATAAAATGAGAACGTAATAATGTTGATATAAAGTTGCTAATTTAATCAAATGAGTTATATTTGGTGACACTTCTCAATTCCAAATGGGCAAGTCGAACTTTATTGCATCTACACTTATGTTATTTTTAAAGAGAAATATAGAATGAATTTCATCCAAAAGCGTCTAGAAAAAACTGTTAGTTAGTTATAAATAATGAAAACGTAATAAACTTGATAAAAAGTTGCTAATATAATCAAATAAATTATATTTGGTGCCACTTTTGAATTCAAAATTGGGGAAGTCGAATTTATATTCTTTAAACTTACGTTATCGAAATGTATAATGAAATTCGACCAAAAACATCTATAAAACCCTTTTATTTGGCTATATAGAATGAGAACGTGATAATGTTGATATAAAGTTGCTAATTTAATCAAATGAAATTTTATTTGGTGACACTTCTCAATTCAAATTGGGCAAGTCGAACTTTATTACATCTATACTTACGTTATTTTTAAAGAGAAATATAGAATGAATTTCATCCAAAAGCGTCAAGAAAAAACTGTTAGGTAGTTATAAATAATGAAACTGTAATAAAGTTGATAAAAATTTGCTAATATAATCAAATAAATTGTATTTCGTGCCACTTTTGAATTCAAAATTGGGGAAGTCAAATTTATAGCCTCCAGATTTACGTTATCGAAATATATAATGAAATTCGACCAAAAGCGTCTATAATAACCTTTTAATTGGCTATATAGAATGAGAACGTGATAATGTTGGTATAAAGTTGCTAATTTAATCAAATTAATGATATTTGGTGACACTTCTCAATTCAAATTGGTCAAATGGAACTTTATTGCATCTAAACTTATGTTATTTTTAAAGAGAAATATAGGATGAATTTCATCGAAAAGCGTCTAGAAAAATCTATTAGTTATTTATAAATAATGACAACATAATAAAGCTGATAAAAAGTTGCTAATATAATCAAATAAACTATATTTGGTGCCACTTTTGAATTCAGAATTGGGGAAGTCGAATTTAGAGCCTCTAAACTTACGTTATCGAAATTTATAATGAATTTTGTCCAAAATCGTCTATAAAAACCTTTTAATTGGCAATATAGAATGAGAACGTAATAATGTTTATATAAAGTGGGTAATTTAAATAAATGAATTATATTTGGTGACACTTCTCAATTTAAATTGGGCAAGTCGAACTTTATTGCATCTAAACTTATTTTAGTTTTATAGTGAAATGTAGAAGGAATTTCATGCAAAAGCGTCTAGAAAAACTTCTTAGTTAGTTAAAAATACTAACAACGTAATAAAGTTGATAAAAAGTTGCTAATATAATCAAATAAATTATATTTCGTGCCACTTTTGAATTCAAAATTGGGGAAGTCGAATTTATAGCCTGTAAACTTACGTTATCGAAATGTATAATGAATTTCATCCAAAAGTGTCTATAAAAACCTTTTAATATGGTGCAACTTTTCAATTCAAATTAGGCAAGTCGAATTTATAGCCTCTACACTTACTTTGTCTAAATGTATAATGAATTTCGTCTGAAAACGTCTATAAAAACCTTTTAATTGGCTATATAGAATGACAATGTAATAATGTTGATATAAAGTTGCTAATATAATCAAACGAATTGTATTTGATGACACTTCTCAATTCAAATTGGGCATGTAGAACTTTATTGAATCTAAACTTATTTTAGTTTTAAAGAGAAATGTACAATGAATTTCTTGTAAAAGCGTCTGGAAAAAGCTTTTAGTTAGCTATGAAGAATGAAAACTTTATAATTTTGATAAAAAGTTGTTAATATAATCAAATAAATTATTTTTGGTGTTACTTCTCAATTCAAATTGGGCAAGTTGAATTTATAGCGTCAAAAGTTACGTTATCCAAATGTATAATGAATTTCGTCAAAAAAGCGTCTATAAAAACCTTTTAATTTGCTATATAAAATGAGAACATAATAATGTTGATATAAAGTTGCTAATATAATCAAAAGAATTGTATTTGGTGACACTTCTCAATTCAAATTGGGCAAGTCGAACTTTATTACATCTAAACTTATATTATTTTTAAAGTGAAATATAAAATAAATTTCATCCAAAAGCGTCTAGAAAAACCTGTTAGTTAGTTATAAATAATGACAATGTAATCAAGTTGATAAAAAATTGCTAATATAATCAAATAAATTATATATGGTGCTACTTTTGAATTCAAATTGGGCAAGTCGAATTTATAGCCTCTAAACTTACGTTATCGAAATGTATAATGAAATTCGTCAAAAAGCGTCTATAAAAACCTTTTAATTGGAGACACTTGGGTTATGGTGACTTGGTAAGGCATGTGGAAGATATGGTGGATAGCCTATTGGCCCATGTTCAAATCCTGGCACCACTCAGCCCTTGTGGCCATGGAGGTTCGCCTGCGGTGACTCCAGAGCATGACGCAAAGCCTCATGTTTCAAGCGGGGGATTAGTCGGTGCGCGAAATCTGTCCCGGAAACCCTCGTTAGTGAAGTTCCCTTTCCAAAAAAAACCTTTGAATTGGCTATATAGAATCAAAACGTAATAACGTTGATATAAAGTTGCTAATTTAATCAAATGAATTATATTTGGTGACACTTCTCAATTCAAATTGGGCAACTCAAACTTTATTGCATCTAAACTTATGTTATTTTTAAAGATAAATATAGAATGAATTTCATCCAAAAGCTCCAGAAAAACCTCTTAGTTAGTTATAAATAATGACAACGTAATAAAGTTGATAAAAAGTTGCTAATATAATCAAATAAATTATATTTGTTGTCACTTTAATATTCAAATTGGGCAAGTCGAATTTATAGCCTCTAAACATACGTTATCGAAATGTATAATGAATTTCGTCTAAAAGCGCCTATAAAAACCTTTTAATTGGCTATATAGAATGAGAAAGTAATAATGTTGATATAAAGTTGCTAATTTGATAAAATGAAATGTATTTGGTGACACTTCTCAATTCAAATTGGGCAAGTCAAACTTTATTGCATCTAAACTTATTTTAGTTTTTTAGAGAAATAATTAATTTCATCCAAAGGTGTCTAGAAAAACCCATTAGTTAGTTATATATAATGACAACGTAATAAAGTTGATAAAAAGTTTCTAATGTTATCAAATAAACTATATTTGGTGCCAATTTTGAATTCAAATTGGGCAAGTCGAATTTATAATTTCTAAACTTACGTTATCAAAATGTATAATGAAATTCATCCATAAACGTCTATAAAAACCTTTGAATTAGCTATATAAAACGAGAAAGTAATAATGTTGATATGAAATTGCTAATTTAGTCAAATGAATTGTATTTGGTGACGCTTCTCAATTGAAATTGGGCAAGTCGAACTTTATTGCGTCTAAAGTTATGTTATTTTTAAAGAGAAATATATAATGAATTTCATCCAAAAGCGTCTAGAAAAACTTGTTAGTTAGTTATAAATAATGACAACGTAATAAAGTTGACAAAAAGTTTCTAATACAATCAAATAGTTTATATATGGTGCCACTTTTGAATTCAAATTGGGCAAGTCGAATTTATAGCCTCTACACTTACTTATTCGAAATGTCTAATGAATTTCGTTTGAAAGCGTCTATAAAAACCTTTTAATTGGCTATATATAATGATAATGTAATAATGTTGATATAAAGTTGCTAATATAATCAAATGAATTGTATTTGGTGACACTTCTCAATTCAAATTAGGCAAGTCGAACTTTATTGCATCTAAACTTATTTTAGTTTTAAAGAGAAATGTAGAATGAATTTCATGCAAAAGCGTCTGGAAAAAGCTTTTAGTTAGCTATAAAGAATGAAAACATAATAATATTGATAAAAAGTTGCTAATATAATCAAATAAATTATGTTTGGTGCCACTTCTTCAAATTGGGCAATTCGAATTTATAGCCTCAAAAGTTACGTTATCAAAATGTATAATGAAATTCGTCCAAAAGCGTCTATAAAAACCTTTTAATTGGCTATATAGAATGTGAACGTAACAATGTTGATATAAAGTTGCTAATTTAATCGAATAAATTATATTTGGTGATACTTCTCAATTCAAATTGCACAAATCGCACTTTATTGCATCTGAACTTATGTTATTTTTATAGAGAAAAATAGAATGAATTTCATCCAAAAGCATCTAGAAAAACGTGTTAGTTAGTTATAAATAATGTCAACGTAATAAAGTTGATAAAAAGTTGCTAATATAATCAAATAAATTATATTTGGTGCCAGTTTTGAATTCAAAATTGGGGAAGTCGAATTTATAGCCTTTAAACTTACGTTATCGAAAATGTATAATGAAATTCGATCAAAAGCGTCTAAAAAGACATTTTAATTGGCTATATAGAATGAGAAAGTAATAATTTTGATAAAAAGTTGCTAATTTAATCAAATGTGATGAGATTTGGAATCGAGTTTGAATGTAATTCGAGAATGAATTGAGTAAATGATTTCAAAAGAAGAACAGAGAAGTAAATAGAATATTTGATCAGCTCGTATTATGCTTTTTAGTTTACAAAATACAATGACTAATCTGTAAATCTCTGTTCTAGACTCCTTTGAATACTATTACAGACCCCTATTTATAGGAGAACAAAAGCATAACAATACTAAGGACTAAGAGTTAAGACTTGACTTTATAATGCCTTAGTAAAATAACAATACATCCGAAGACCTATATATACGAAGACAACAGATACTTCGTAACAATCAAACTGACCCTTCGACTATTACAACATTCAAGCCCTTACAATCTCCCCCTTTGGAATCAAGGTCGAAGTCTTCAAGACGTCAGTGATTGAACAGCATACATCAACACTCTTCGGATTTCCATATACCATGAGATAACTTTCTTTATCTCTTTCTTTTCTCCTTCATTGTTTTTCTTGCAGTGGTTCATACGAACAATTAAATTCGTATATTGTGAATTTGAGTATCTCTCCACTTCACAAGTTTGAAATAAAAATCTTTTAGCTCTTCCAGCTTTATCTTTTCCTGCAAAAACAATCCCCAGTGGCTTTAAAAAAATTTCACCATCTTCGTACTTGTTCAGCTCAGTCTGTTTCTTCGTTGGTGCCATTGGTGCAGTTATGTCGAAGCCTTTGACAGTAGCAAGTTCGACATCTGTTTGAGCCAAACACTCAAAGTAATTCTCCAAAAATATTTTGATGTGCTTGCACCCAAGATTAAAAACATCTGGCTCAGTGTCTTGAAGAAAAGAAAATGATTTGTCTTTGAGCATCAAGGTGATATTGATTAGATCATACGTATTCATCAAAGGAAAGTCTGCCACTGTAAATTCTTGTATCTTTCCACTTGCTCTTGCCACAGTATACTTGAGATTTTTAAACTTCCCTTCGAATACAACATCCCTTTTTATGGATATCACCTTTTTAATCTTCTCTAAAAACCACACTTCTTCCTGAGCTTTAGCCAACACTGCATGAAATCTTATTTTCATCTTCTTTCCCTTTTCGGTTTCCAATGATTTCATTTCAGCTTTGAATTGTGGCATAACAAACATCATTTCATTGACAGGAAAATCAAGTTGACCAAAATCTGTGTTTGTAACCACATAGCTCTTTTTAGGGACCTTCTCAAAAGAATACATGTGATCAAACATCACCCTGGATTCTATTGTTTCGTAGTTGTAAACTTTCGAAGGATCACCCTTGTCAACTTTCGAATTATCCAAAGCTCTTTGTCTCACTATACTTTGAACATGTCTCATTCTTTCAACCTCAGTTGCCACCTCAGCTTTCTTCTCTTTATTTGACTTCTCAATTATAATTCATTTTCCCTTGTCTTTAATGTTTGACGAAGCCATATTCTTTGAAGAAGAGACATCAATTTGTTTCTCAATTACAATACCTTTTGATATAGGTTTTGAAATTGGAACTGTTGTAATCACAGTCGAAATGACTGGATCAGCTGAAACAACAGTTGGTTTTACTACCACTTTCGAAGGGTATACTTTTCCGACTACCTTCGTATCTTCGGTTGTCTTTATTTGTTCCCCAGCCTTTCTATGATCAATCTTTTCTCCCCCTTGCACCCCTGTGAAAGCAGGTGGGGCATCCGATACGTTTGGTAAAAGGCTCGAAATGCGAAGTAGTGGAGCCAAATTCTTGTGTAAGATGGCTTCGAATTGAGAAAAATTTTGAGACAAAAATTCTGGAGAAATTATTGAAGAGACATTCTTCGAAGACAAGTCTTGTAATTCTTTCAGTAACCTGACCAATTCTCCAAAACTTTGTTCTTCTTTGGCAGAAATAGTTGTCAGTAGTGGATTTATCTGCTCAAACATTTTGACACATTTGACAACAGCATCACAAATAATGTCAATTTTCTTATTTGCTAAAGCGTAATCCTGCTGAGCAATTTGAACTTCCTTCTGCATGTCTTCGCGAAGTTCTCTTATCTATAAGTTGACATCCTCTCGTACTTTCTTGACTTCCTGTACGAAGAGCACATGACACTCCTTCGTAACCATTTTAAGATCTTCCAACTCTCGTATAAAATCAGATCTCTGAGAATTAATACGATTCTCATTCGAAACATCATGCTAATCAACTTTTTCAAGAACACGACTCTCTGAATCCCGAATGAGCCCAGATGCCTTCGAAATCACACGGCCTTCCATCATCTTGATTAAGGAATCAACTTCCAAACTTGTAACCCCACCACTACCCACATCAGCTTGTGATTGCAAGATTGAATTCAATTTTGAATTCAAGATCTTGAATTGCTTCATTGTCATCAACATATGGTCTGGAAAATCTTCTTCGGCATGATCAAAATGAAGAGCTTCGAATGTACCTCCAAAGCCTTCAGTATCAGTTTCATCATCAGCAGCCATAGTTTCATCAATTGGGGATGATGGGTTCGGTGGATCAATTGATTGAGTTGAAAATATGGTAGTGAATGGTTGATCCATAATAGATTGAAAAGTAGGAGAATCAGTAGTCGATGTAACCTGAGGTAATGAAACAACAGGACTTTGTTCAGTAGGCTTCGAAAGACCAACAGACACACTGGTCTTTGCTTCTTCATGAATTCGAATCTCCGGTGTTTCAGGAACTTGCTCTACATCTTCTATTCTTTGATTCTTCTTTAGAAACTTTGCAAGATCTTCAGCCCTTCGCTTTTTGGATGATGGAGACACCGGAGCTAGAATTTCCCTAACAGTTACACCCTGATGTGTAACTTGTGTTTTCTTAACAAGCTGAGACAAAGACTTTCGCTTTATTTTTACTCAACGAAAAACTCCTGTCTTTGATGGAATAGTTTCTTTCGAAGGGGATGCTTCAATAACAGGTGTATCAGCAACTGTTGTTAAAATGAGAGAAACATCTTCACTTGTAGCAGATTTAGTTAGTGGAGATTTCTTCTTCTTCTCATCCTTCACCACTTTTTCCGAAGACCCAACATCTGTCTTCTTCGATTTCTTGGATTTCCTCTTCTCTTCTTCATACAACATTCCTGTCACAACTGTTGTGTCAATTGATTGCAAATATGACACCAAAACTTCATTTGTTGGATCCACCTTCTTGAGCATCGCATCCGGAATACGAGCTATGGATGTAAAAACCTCAGGATCATCAGCAACTTCCTTCGGACTGCCATACATGTGAAACACTGCTTTTTCTTCAAAATCGGGAACTTCGATCTTCTCCTTGTTGTAAACATATTGAATAATCAAACTCCAATATAGAGCACATGAGATTCCCTGCTTGGCACTTGTCTTGGAAATACTTGTTAAAAACTCTGTCCACAACTGTTCAGAGTAATCAACATTCAGATCATAATAAATCCCTGCCACCATTGCATAAACTTCCATTCGTCCTTTGTCAAGACCTACGGTTCTTCCAGTAAGACATCGAAGAAAAATGCCGAACAAGAAATTCCATACCGTAGGTAATCCAGACTTCTTAAAGTCACTGATACGCGTCAATGGAGGTTGATGTCCCATTTCGTTGAACATGAACACTACTTGGGAAGATGAAATTTCGTCATACATACCAGTATTCGGAATCCCCAAAATTTTGCAAAATAACCGCTTAGATACCCTAATACGAGTACCATTCACCATTGTAAATTCCACGCAACCAGTGGAAGCAGCCTTTGATAACCACGACATAGGAACAGCAAAGAAATCAAACATAGCTTTGGACAGAACTGAATTCTATAAAGCAACCACCAACATTTTGAGTTCATCCGGATATTTGGATAAATCCGACTCCACTTGGTAATTTGAACCTTGGATCTTCAAGATTGGAACACTAACGACTTCTTTAGTTGTTGGTGATGATGTAACACTGTCTTGTTTGTGAGTCGCCATTGATGAGTATGATCAAGATGATTGAAGAAGATAAGTGTTTGAGAGATGAATTGTAAATAGAACTTGTATGACTGAGAATGTTTGATCGCGTAAAGTGTTATAGACCTCTGAGTTCCCTTTATATGTAACCCTAGAATTTTGTATTTGAAGCGGGATTCATTAAATGCTTGTTGACATGGCGCCTTGAAAGACGGGTCGTACTCATCAAAAAGTAACAATCGTAACTGTCAGCACGCCTAAAACTCGTATCGTATACCATACGTCACCAAGAGACAAGACTGTTTGATATTCCCCAAAAGAAAGTGTAACAGTCGGATTCCTTCAAATAGAGGTAAGGCTCTTTCGCTTTTGGGTTGAAAAAACGAAGTCATATGCCAGAGATTTGAAATCATCAGATTGAGTTGGTAATACTCAAACCTCAAGGATTTCGTGTGTGCTGTGTTCCAAAAAAAAATTAGAGAAGAAACAAATAAAAATTTTTTGAAACCTGTGATGTCAAAATTTTAATTTGACACAAAACAATTGAATCCCGGGCAAAGATTTCTTCGAAAATTATCAAGAGAGATAATTAACAGCTTGATTGGTTTCCCGTGAATTACAATCGATAACTTGTAGAGAAGTTTCGAAGAGTTTCTTTTATAAGGCAAAAGGGTGGCTTCGAAAATTTCGTTACATATCAACCTTAACATAAGATGATAAATTGTAACCAAAATTATTTGTGTGACCAATGTAGTCAGTGACAAATTGGTTTCGAATGATATTCAAAGTAACTAGGATTTTTGAAATATACTCACACAGAAATCATATTCATACAAAAAAAATTATGCTGGATCTTGTTGGGAACAAACATCGTAGGTTTCGAATGTTTGATTAAGATCACTAAAAAAAATGAATATGATTTTGAGTATAAAAGGTACTAAAACAAATGTTTCGTAAGTTCTTGAACATAGTTCCCTGTCAATTCCTTAAGGTTTATGATATTTGGGTTTCACCTTCATCACAGACTCATGATGTTAGATCATAAACACAGACTTGTGATTTGTCTAAGTTTTGATTGGTTTGATCAGAGACCTCAAGGACAAATCTCTTCAAAATTTTGGATTAAAAGAATTGTTTGGTATAAAAACATTGGACAATAATCGAAATGTACCTTTGTTATAATGGACAAAACAGAAAACTCTTAACTCATTTGAGAAGAGTAAGGTAGCTCTTGTTGTCTTATGCGAATACAAGCCTTGTTGGGAAGAAATTTTCATGAGATAATTTCATCAAGGCTTTCATTTCCCACACATAGAGTCATATGAGGCTTGAGGCAACATGCAGCAGCATGCTTCAAGGGACGTCCTAACTAGTACACAATTTATCGAAATCATACCTTCCCATAGAAGACACAAATATGAGCTCTTCGCATTTTAGCCCTGTATTAAATTCTCAGCACACAAAGTTTAAAGAACAAAGAAAACAAAAATATTTTTGTGATTTTTTTTAAATTTTTCAAAATTAAAAACATAACAAAATAAAATCTTTTTGGATTTTTTTTTTAATTTTTCAAAAAAAATTAATCAAAAGAAAATATTTTTGATTTTTCAGGTTTTTCGAAAGCGAAGAAAATAAAAAAACGAGAATTCTAACCTTAGTTGAGATATGTATTATCTTCTAAACATACGAACACGAAGCATCCGAACCGTTGACTTGAAACAGTAGTCTCTGAATATGAACTGCAACATTGAATAAATCATACGAATGTGAACCATTCGAAGCATTGACCATGAACAATAACCTCTTAACACTTAATCACCCTGTCTGTCAGTTCACCAAATCATTCAGACCCATCACTCTTCGCTTTTATCACATGTAAGTGAATTTCCACAAATCATACCCAATCCTTCTAAGATACGAAGAAATGATTTTTCATCCAATGCCTTTGTAAAAATATCTGTCAATTGTTCCGTTGTTTTCACAAAATGAACTTCAATATTCCCTTCTTCCACATGATCTTTTATGAAATGATATATGAGATCAATGTGCTTAGTCTTCGAATGCTGCACAGGATTATGACAAATTCTTATTGCACTTTGTGAATCACAATATAAAGGAATCTTTTTCATATTTATAGCATAATCACGTAATTGACTTTGAATCCAAATAATTTGTGATGTACACGCAGCTGCAGCAACATATTCAGCCTCGGCCGTAGATATCGAAACACATGTTTGCTTCTTCGATTGCCAACTGACCAATTTTCCATCTAGTAATTGACATCCACCAGTTGTGCTTTTTCGATCAAGACTGCATCCTCCAAGATCCGCATCTGAATAAGCTTGTACAAAGAACCCTGTTTTCGAAGGATACCACAAACCTAACAAAGTAGTGCCTTTCAAATATCGAAAAATATTCTTCACTGCTGTTAGATGTGGTTCACGTGGATTCGATTGATACCTTGCACAATTACAAACAGAAAACATAATATCAGGTCAATTTGCATTTAAGTACAATAAAGACCCTATCATGCTTCGATACAGAGTGATATCAACAGCAGATTTATCTAGCGAAGAAGTTAGCTTTATGCCCGTTGCCATTGGTATTCGTAACCTTGAGCTATTCGTCGTTCCAAACTTTTCTAACAAATTCTTCGTATATTTCTCCTGATTAATGAAGATGCCTTCTCTGTTTTGACGTATATTCAAACCCAAAAAATTATTGATTTTGCCCATCATACTCATTTCAAATTTGCTTTTCATCAAGTCTTCAAATTCTTTAGATAAAGCAGGGTCAGTAGAGCCAAAAATTATATCATCGACATAAATTTGAACAAGCATCAGATGAGTCCCAACTTTCTTTCGAAATAAAGTGGGATCAACTAATCCTTGTTTAAATTTAGATTGTTTCAAAAATGATGTTAATGTTGCATATCATGCTCGTGGTGCTTGTTTCAACCCATACACAACTTTATCTAAAATATAAACATGATCAAGATGTTCGTTATTTATAAAACCTGGTGGTTGTTCAACATAAACCGTTTCTTCGAGTTCACCGTTTAAGAATGCACATTTGACATCCATTTGATAAACGTCGAAATCTTTATGAGCTGCATAAGCTAGAAAAATACGAACAGCCTCGAGTCTCGCGACAGGGGCAAATGTTTCTTCATAATCAATTCCTTCTTGTTGAGAATATCCTTTAACAACAAGTTTGGCCTTATTTCGAATAATGTTTCCATCTTTGTCAGTTTTGTTTTTAAAAATCCATTTAAGTCCAACAATTGAAACATCAACAGGTTTAGGAATTAATCTCCAAACCTTGTTTTTTTCAAATTCAGACAATTCAGCTTGCATAGCAACAACCCAATCAGAGTGCTCCATTGCAACCTTAACTGTCTTTGGTTCGATTTTGGAAATAAAAACATTAAACATGCATAACTCTTGGTGAGTATTTAATACCTCATTTCTTGCATGAAGTTGAGCCCTTGTTAATACTCCCGCTTGTGGATCTCCAAGAATTTGTTTTTTTGGATGATTTCTTGTCCATTTATCTAATGGTGGATAATCAGGATCAAAATCCAAAGGTGCATCTTCAAACATAGCATCATTTTCTGATCCATTTATTGAACATGCATCCTCAGCATCATCAAAATGTTCTTCTTCAAGAATTGGATCCTTCTCAAGTATGGGTTCCCCCTCGATGATTGACTCCCCCTCGATTATTGGATCCGCTTCGATGTTTGGCTCCGCTTCGATGATTGGCTCTGCTTCGATGATTGGCTCCCCCTCAACATTAACATTGGTTGACATTACTTCTGCTTCGTAAGAATGTTCCCCTTCAACAAAACTGTTCGAATCCAAGTGCTCCCCCTCCATTGGACCATCATATATTGCATTTGTGTTTTGATTCGAACACAAAATTGAGTCATTATCAAGCTTCGAATTTTCTAATTGTTTATTATCTTTCGCATTTCTCTCTGCATCAATTGCTTGATCTGAAGTACCAAAAATCGATTCATAATTAGCATCATCCATTTCAATTGGTTCATTTTCATTCAAAGAATTTTGCAAAATAGGATAATTTGCAAATTGATGATTAGTCTTTTTAATGTAATTATCATCAAATGTCAAATTGAATGTTTCTTCCACTTTGCGAGTTCGCTTATTTAACACTCTATAAGCAATAGAATTATGTGAATATCCCAAGAAAATTCCTTCATCAGCTTTTGTTTGAAACTTCGAAAGATTATCCTTAAGATTCATTATGAAACACCTGCATCCAAAAACATGAAAAAATTTGACATTAGGTTTTCGATTATTGATGATTTCATAAGGAGTAGTATTAAACCGTCTATGAATGAATGATCTATTCTGAGTAAAACAAGCAGTTGAAACAGCTTCGGCCCAAAGATATTGAGGTAAATTTGAATATGTCAACATTGTTCTTGCAGCTTCGCATAATGATCGATTTCTTCGTTCAACTACACCATTTTGTTGTGGCGTATATGGAGATGAAAAATTATGCGAAATACCTTTTTCCACCAAAAATGAATCTAAAACACGATTTTTGAATTCAGTTCCATGATCATTTTTAATTTTTCAAACTGGCTTCTTCAACGAAATTTCCATTTTCTTGATAAAATCAATCATCATTTGTGAAACTTCGGATTTTAACCTGAGAAAATAAACCCACGTAAATCTTGAAAAATCATCTATAATTAGTAGAATGTACCTTTTCTTGTTAAGAGTAGCAATTGTTGAAGAACCACATAAATCAATATGCAAAAGTTCGAGGGGTTCAACAATCTTCTAATCTATTGTGATTGGATGACCTTGTTTGTGTTGTTTTCCTACTTCACAGGCTGCACACAAACTGTCATTATCATATTTAAGAATGGGTAAACCTCTTACCAGATCTTGTACGACAAGTTTGTTGATGTTTCGAAAATTGAGATGTGATAACCTCCTGTGCCATAACCAGCTAACATCGGCAGCAGCCTTCGAAAGTAAACACACAAAAGGTTTGCCAATAATGGGAACTATATCCAATGTAAACATATCACCTTTTCTTTTTGACTTGAGTAAAACTTCATTTGTCTCAACATTTGAAATAACACTGCCTTCTTCATTAAAAAGAACTTGATTTCCAGTGCCCACAACAAGTTGTGAAACACTTATCAAATTATGTTGTAAGCCTTCGACAAATGCAACTCGATTGACAGTGCATGTTCCATTCGTTATCTTTCCATAACCTTTGACTTTGCACTTGTGATTATTGCCAAACATAACCACTCCACCATTCTCTAGACTTCGAAAATCTCTTAAGTTTTCCTTCTTCCCAGTCATGTGACGTGAGCAACCACTATCAATATACCATTTGTTATCATATTGCTCGTCACAAAGTACCTGCAATTATTGAAAAAATTTAGGTACCCAAAACTTGTTGGGTCCATTCATATTAGATGTCTTTTTCAATTGTAAAGTACAACCATTAACCCAATCACAAACTCTTGTTTTGAAACTGTCAACAAATTTAACATTTTCATTCAAAGGGTCAGATATATGAGTTTTTATTGTTTTCAAATTTTCATTGATATAACCCTTCGCATGTTGAGTTTGTGATATGTCGCTTTTCGCTTTTGAGACTGGTTTCCAGGCTTTAACTGTAATGTTGGATTCCTTGGATGATGAACTGCCATTCATTGAAGGATTTGCATACTTGTCATACGCCTCATGTATCTGTTCTTTTGAAAACTTACTTGATTGATACATTTTTCCCTTTCCTTCCAACCAATGATCAATATTTCTTTTAGTTGTTATACCCTTCGCATATGATACTTTGTCAGCTTGTTTCTTCGAAGGATTATAACATTTTGCTGAACTTGGAACATAATCCACTTTTGGTTTTAAAAGATATGATTCATGATAAGACGTATTGAATTGTGATTTTGAAATATGTTTTTCAACCTTTTCCTGAAAACTTTTTCTTGGAAGTATTGTTTTTGTTTCTTTACAAAAGTTTGTTTGAATATTTGAAAATGAAGTATTTTTCTTTTCAAAATTTCGAGTCTTTGATTTTCCTCTAAAAACTTTTCCTCATTTTGAAAAATTTAATGATTTCTTATTTAATGACTCAATAGTTTGCCAAAAAATTGTTGTTCTTGCTTGACGTTTAGAAATATTATTTTCTTTTGAGAATTTTTCAACTTGTGCTTTAAACTCTTTTGAATTTAATTTTATAGCTTTGTTGACTTCTTTAATTTCTGGTTTAACATTATCGTGCTTTGTGAACACATTTTCAGTTATGTTAACTATCTTCTTTTCAAGTTTCGACTTTTCAACCCATATTCGTTTTGGTTTTTGACGTTGAAAGATATATGAATTCTTTGTTAGATTGTTTTCAACTGTGCTTTGATTCGAAAAGAAACCCTCATCAGAAGTTTTCTTATTGTCTTCCTCTACCAAATTTTTGAATTCAGGCTTAATATTTTCAACATTACCTATTGTTACGAAGATTTGGTTTGGGAATACAATATCATCAGTGCATTTGAAGATTGGATAAACCACAGTATTCGTTTCAAGATAATGAGCACCTTTTTCACTAAGAATTTGCGCAAACTCTTGTGAATCCATATAAACTTGATCAACAACCACTCGAGGAATTTCAACTTCTTTCGAACTTTTATTTGTCTTCGAATTTGTACTTTCTTCCTCATTATCACTATCATCTGTTTGACTATCATGTATTTCCACAAATTCCATATCACAAACTTTCGAAGTTGAAGGTTGATCAGTGTCAATTTTTACTAATAAATCTTCACATTTATCTTTCCCTTTAAAAGAATTTGCTACATTTATTACAGACAATTGAGAACAATCTACATCCTCTAAATCACTAATTTCACTAATATTATCAGAATTATCTTTAATATCAACGAAATTAGATTCTGAATTAGATGTAGAATTCTCAGTCTTTTTCAAAATCCGAATCTGTTCAGATTTAGTTAAGGTTTCATTCACAATGTTTACTAAATCATTAGCATCAAGACAATCTTCGACTTTATCAATTCCATATCTAAACCTATCATCTGGAACTTTGTTAAAATCAGAAATTTCTTTTTCACAATCATATGAAATACTATCTAGCTTAGCTCTGTCATAAGCTAAAAATGGTAGCAATTTTCTATGTTGTTCCTTACTTATCTCACTTGAATGGTGTAATTCAGTTAATTTTCCATATAGTCTTTTTGTAGAATTACAAAAAATATTTCTTTGAGCTAACAACAAATTTATTTCTTTTGACAAATTCTCCCTATCTGCCATAATATTCGATACTTGCAATTCTAAGTAATCAATCCTAGTGACTTTTGAATCTAACTTCTTTCTTGTCTCTAGTAATTGATCACTTAACTTTTTCGCTTCATTGCTAGCAGACACAACAATTGAATCAAAGTAAGTAACAGTTTCATCAAAAGATATTAATTCAGAATTATATGCAGAAACAGGAATATTAAAGGATTCAAGAATATTACGTACCTTTGTTGTCATCGGTGACTTGTCAATAGACTTCAATACGAAGCATTGCCCACGCACTTCGTAAGTCTGTTCTTCGTCTGAATCCTCTTCCATCTTTGCAAACATGGCTCCATGTGATGGATTTTTCATCTCTTCATCATCAGAACCTGAAGACTATATTTGATATGTACCATCCGATTCAGTTTCTCCATGAGCTACCAGAGATAAATTCTTTGCCTTTAACTTCACTTCCTCCAGCTTCTCTGTATAATAAGCTTCATCCTTTGTTTTATTTTTCTTTTCTTCCTTCTTTCTTAACAAGCAATCTACTGCCAAGTGATTAGCACCATTGCAATTGATAAGATTAAAAAAATAATCTTGAAGATCGATTAGATCTCAAACAGGTAAAATAAAGATTAAACAGCAAGAACACGAAAGCAATAAACAACTCAAGAATGAATCAAACGTGTCGAATGATTATAAAACAACCCTCAGAAGAGCTCGATCAAGAACATCAACTGTAGAGGGTTAAAAGGTTTACAGGAACGATGAAGAAAATTTAAGCTATCGTAATTCTCTCTATTGTATTCTAGATCGTTAACCAAATATGCATGCAAGCATATTGTTATATAGTAAACCTAACAGGCTCACGGTTGGACAGGCCCGAACCGGAGTACAAAATAATTGGACTAATAACCGAGCCCAATGACGCAATACTTAAACGAATCTTCAACCCAACAATCTCCCCCTTTGCGTCAATTGGAGCGAGATCTTCACTTCTTACTTGGGCCAGCAGCAGCGGCAGGTACCTTCTTCTTTACAGTCTGAAACAGACGAGAGATAAGAGCAAGTATCGTTTGTCTGAATCTGATGTACCATTGAATCATATCGTTGAAGTATTTGATATCATCCGCTGCATTCTCTTTACACCGATGGATGATCGACAGCACATGCTCTAGACAAGCAGTGGTATAAAGATGTTTATCCGCTAAGGCAAAGAGACATTTCTGTCCTTCTGCTCTAGTGAACATGACCGAATTACGCCTCGGGTCAATCTTACCCATCTTCATCTGATTGAGATCACTGGCCGATCCAACAGGAAATATCTTCGGTTTCTTCTTGAAGACAGTGGCTACCTCCTGATCCATCAAGGCTACCTCCATGATATAACATACTAACATCCTTTTGAGATGGTCTATAATCGGACCATATTCAGCTTCATTCGTCAAGAGGATGTTATGCAGAACAATCCAGTCATGGGGGTTGAGGTTCGGTAGATCTGCTAAAGATATAAGATGTTCGGTTCTTGCAGACCCTCTGATCACCCTGAACCGAACGTTGATGAATCTCCCTTCGGTATATGGCTTCAAAACCCGAACATTAACGATCTTCTGAGCGCTCCATGTTTGGTACTGTGGATGAGCAGCCTTCAGATAGAAATCGATTAACTCCCGATCAACCTCAAGATTAGGATGAGGGACTTCAAAAATTTTGGAGAAGGCGTGGAAGATAAACGCCTTTCGGGTTAAGGGCATGTCGAACTGCGAGTCGACAGAGTTGTAGCAGTCGAAGGAGATCACCGGTTCGAGCCAAAGGATGCTCGGAGTATCGATAGCCTCCTTAATCATTCTCTCTCGAGTCCAAGCAGGGAAAAGAGTCTTCCTGCTCTTCTTGCGTTCGGCTTCTTCAGCTTCTTCAGCTTCTTGCGTTCGGCTTCTTCAGCTTCTTCAGCTTCTCGCGCCACACGAATGTTATCATTTTCAACATTGCGACTATTTTTGCGTTTCAGCAAGTCAGCAATGGTTTCTTTATCATCTTCATCTTCTTCATCTTCTTCCTCAACTATCTTCTTTCCTTTATCCTTCACACCCGAACCCGAAGTTTGACCAGTAGGAGGAGGTTCGGTTGTGTGAGCAGCTTTTGAGGAAGGAGGTGGTTGAGATTCGAACTCCTTTTCTCCCCCTTGTTTCGGAGTGTACACAAAACTAGGCAGCCCTTCTATTTTGCTGAGAAGATCTAGGGCATGGGCGAGTTTTTCTGCAAGGGTTCGCCTCACAGAGTGGTTCAGAATAGGATCGTGCGCTTCAAGGATGTTAGATATTACGGAGTGTACATCCGAAACACACGTCCTTATCACTTCCCGTTCAGATCGAAGAGCATCAAGTTGTTGTTGAGAACTTGAAAGTTGATCACTCTTGACCTTGAGGGCAGTGGTCTTCCTTGCGAGAGCATCCATCAATGAGTTATCATAAGCAAGATCCTCCTGGAGTTTAGAGAGGCGCTCATCGATAGATGTCCGAAGGGCAGAGTTGTCGTCACTGATGGATTGGCGAAGGGTAGCGAACGACTTTAACTCTGTTGAGACGAACGTGGCCAATTGTTGAACAATCGGTTCCAGCGTTGTCTTGGTTGCAGCAGCACTCTCCTGTAGAGATTGTAATAAGGCAGAGGCGTCGGAGAATAGTTTATCGACTTTTTCGGTCGCTGCCTCGCAAGCTTTTGTGGAAGCGTCAATTGTTGCAGTGGCAGAAGCAACAGAATCATCTTGAGCCCTGGAAAAGGCATCAACGATCTTCTAAAGAGCGGCTTCAGAGAGAGAGGATTGTGAGTTAGAGGATGAAGCAATAAGCAGATCAACCTTCTCATGCAGCTCCTTAAGATGTTTCTTTGTTACTGGAGCTTCCTCATCGTCGTCGCTTTCGACCTGAAACGGACTGTAGTAGACCGAATCGAAGGTCATATTTTCCCCTCCAAGGAAAGGGTTATCTCCGTCAGAGGCATGACCAGGAGATGGGGGTGGTAGTGAAGCTGGAGGTGTAGTGGTGTGAGTAGGTTCAGGTTGAGTGTGAGTTGGGGTAGGTTCGGGTGGTTGTTGAGTATGGGTAGTTTCGGTTTGAGGTGGTGGTTCGGTTGCATCGGTATGAACCCTCGTATTAGATACGTTGGTTGTAACCTTTGCGGTGGCTGTTGTAGTTGTATCAGTGAAAATGGGTGGTGGTATAGGGAAAGAGGTTGGAGGAATGGTGGTAGTGGGGGTTATGGTGGGAATGGAAGTAGGGATTGTTTGAGTGGGTGAAGGAATGGGTGAGATATGGATTTCCATGTCTGGGGTAGGAGATCGGGGTGGGGTGTTGCCTCTTGGAGGGGTTTCGCCTCGTTGAGAGTCGTCCAAATCCAAACTCTCGCCTTCTGAGTCACTCGAAGAGGAAGTGATTATTAGTTTGCGCTTCGGTTGAGTCTTTCGCCTCTTCGGCTGCGGGGATTGTGCAGCTGTAGTTGGTTTCCGCTTCCTGGGAGAAGGAACTTTAGCCCCTTTGGTCACTTGCTTCCCTTTATCTGCCCTTTTGCCTCTATGAACAGGCTTGTCTGCATCATGGATGGACTTGAGCATGTCCTGTGTGAGTTCCCTTGGTCCTGACTGCTTGAACTCCTTAATAGTCCGGATGATCCGGTTGTCAGATGGAACAACGCCGTACATGGTCTCCGGAATAGAGCCAATGAATGAGAACTTTGATGCATCTGAGACGATAATCTTCGTGGTATGAAAAGTACCGATCGAAGACATCGATGCACCGTCAGCAGTGGGGACATCAAATTTATCCATCGCCCATTTTGTGATGAGAGCCCAAAACCTTGCATACGACACCTCAGAATGTCGTGAAGAAGAAGAGAGGCTTTGGATGAGTTGTTGCCAGAGAACCAACCCATAATCGACGTTGATCCCGTTGTAGACGTCGTACATGATCGAGAGAAAGAGCCGACTGGAGCCGTCTGAACCTGAGCTCCGTTCTGAGAGACCCTTGAAGAGGACAGTGAACATACCGTTCCACTGTGGCGGCAAGCAAGACTTTTTAAACTTCGCGACAGAGGTGAGCACCTCTGTGTACCCCATGTTGTAAAACATACTGTAGATATGGCCAATCGGAATCGTCTCCGGATTAACCCTGGAAGGGTCAGCAGCAAACCCTAGCAATGCGCCAAATCGTTGCTTAGAAATCGAGGTCTTGTGATCAGAAACCTCGAAGAAAACCCTATCGACTGCTTTATCGTAATGTGCAGTCGCATACACCTGCGAGAGGAGCTCCATAGGCACAGATGCAACCCTAGAAAGTGCAGGAGCGATCGGCGAGTACTTCAGGCACTCAATAATCGGGAACATGTAGGAATCGTACGCCTGAGGGGTTAGATCGATCACCAAACACTGTTGAGGGCGAATGGGAAGGATGTGTGAGGTGGCATGAACAGATGATGATTCTGCCATTGTTGAAGTTGGGATGAAGAAAATGAACAGTAAGGGTATAAGGAAATTTTTGCTCTCTTGGGAATTCGGATGCAGTAAAGAGGTAAATGGGAGTGGAGACTGCCTTTTATAGTAGATGTAAGGAGAGAGAAAAATCTGTTCAAATCTTCTATCGAAATACGAAAGGGTTTCCCGGAATGACAGATGCGTGACAGTTAAGGCATGCGATGATCACGTAGGAGAGAGAGTGTCAGATTCCTTGTAACACGCCGCCCAACAAGCGCCATTTCGGAAGAAACCGTTTCAAATCCACACGCGCCTTTATGTACCAGAGAGGAACCGCTTCATCTTCGCACACGCGTCCTTAACGTCAGTTAAAGAATGGGCGTTTCAAATTTGCATGCGTCCCTTTTTACCGCCGTTTGAAATTCAATCCGTTTATCTCCCGCCTGAGTCAGCAACCCTTCATCTTATCTTTTGAATGGCATCTTTTGAATAAATCTCCCACGTGGATTATTTTTTACCACAACTTGTAAATAACCTCCAATTCAGTAAAACAGCCTGTAATTATTAGTACCAGAATTTTGGAAAATCAAAGATTTTCGTGCTAAGAGTGTAAAAAGAAAAGTAATAAAGCAACTCTTTTTAGGAATAAATGTGATGTCAATAATGACACGAAACAAATGATCATGGGCACGAATCTCTTCCTTCAAAGTCAAGAGAGACCTTAAAGTGTTGATATGGTTTCCCGTTGAATAACGATCAAACACTTATTAAGAAATGTTGAAAGGTTTCTTTTAATTAGGCTACTTAAGGGTGGCTTTCGCTTTGATGCAACAATTCTAATCTTGAAATAAGAAAGAAAGTGAACAAAGTACTTGTGAGACCGGTGTAGTCTGTTGAACAAGTAGGTAGGAATAAATTTTTAAAGTGGCTAGGAAAATATAAAATCTCAACAAAAATATTAAAAACTGGATCCCAAGGGAAGAAATGTTATGGGGTTTAACAATTTCATAGGAATCACACAAAAGAAAAGTTGAGATTTTATCAAGGTACATCCGTCAATTCTTTGGTGAAAACTTGAGCAAATTAATTGTTCATCGTCAATTCAAATTTGGTGTTGAATGTTGGGTTTCACTCAGCTCGTAGTGGCACGAAACTAAGATCATAAACACAGTTGTTGTGTAACCATAAACCTCAGTGGTAATTTCTGAGAGTCTCAAGGGTTACTTTGATGAAACGAATGTAATGGAGATGGTGTAAGAAATTAAAGTACCTCAGCTGCAAAAAGAAGGACCAAGCAGAAAACTCTTATCTCATGTGAGAAGAGAGTGAGGTAGCTCACGATTATAATAAATGTGGTAGCCTAATTGGGAAGACAAGGTTTGTTTATACCAGGTCATTAAGGCTATTATTCAAAATCTTATGAGGCTTGGGACACATACAGCAGCATGCTTCTAGGGACACTTAACTAATCCAGCAATTTTTATCCCCATAGACGAACGAACACACAAAGAAAATAAAGAATATTTTTGGAGTTTTTGATATATATATATATATATATATATATATATATATATATATATATATATATATATATAAATAAAAATAAAATAAAAAAATAAAAAAAAAACATAAGTAAGAAAAAATAAGACTTAGAAGGATTAAAAAAAACTTTGGAAAAATTTGGTAACCGAACCTGAACGTTCGGTTGGTTTCGGTTGAGAAAAATTTTGAAAAACCAAACCCGAGCGTTCGGTTGGTTTCGGTTTTGAAAAATTTTGAAAAACCGAACCCGAGCGTTCGGTTGGTTTCGGTTTTGAAAAATTTTGAAAAACCGAACCCGAGCGTTCGGTTGGTTTCGGTTTTGAAAAATTTTGAAAAACCGAACCCGAGCGTTCGCTTGGTTTCGGTTTTGAAAAATTTTGGAAAACCGAACCCGAACCTTCGGTTGGTTTCGGTTTTGGAAAATTTTGAAAAACCGAAGAAATTGAGGCTAGTAATAAGAAAATACTTTTGACAATAAGATAAACGACTTTGTACATGAAGTTTACAAGCAAGAAAACTACCTTTGAAGTGATGAGCGAGTGAGATGATTCAACCGAACCTGAACGTTCGGTCAAGTTCACTTCTTACGATTGAGGTTGAGAGGTAGTTTGAGGTACTGACTCTGATTCCATCATACCTAGCCCTTGTAATATTCTGTTGAATGACGCTTCAGGAAGAGCTTTGGTAAAGATATCAGCCAGTTGATCAGTGGTTCTAACAAACTGTACTTCGACGTTTCCATCTTCCACATGATCTTTGATAAAGTGATACCTCAGTGCTATGTGTTTGGTTTTGGAGTGTTGCACTGGATTATGACAGATCCTAATTGCACTTTCAGAGTCACAATATAGTGGGATCTTCTTCATGTTGAGTCCATAGTCTCGAAGTTGAATCTGGATCCAAATCACTTGAGAGGTGCAGGATGCAGCTGCTATGTATTCAGCTTCGGCAGTAGACAAAGACACACACATTTGTTTCTTTGATTGCCAGCTAACCAACTTCCCGTCAAGGAATTGGCAGCCACCTGTGGTGCTTTTTCTATCGAGTCCACATCCTCCAAGGTCTGCATCTGAGTAGGCTTGAACGAAGAACCCTGAGTTGGAGGGATACCACAGACCTAAGGAGGCAGTTCGCTTGAGATATCGTAGGATGTTCTTCACTGCAAGCATGTGAGGTTCGCATGGGTTTGCCTGAAATCGAGCACAGTAACACACAGAAAACATAATGTCAGGCCTGCTAGCAGTGAGATACATCAGTGAGCCTATCATTTGTCGATAGAGCGTGATATCAACAGCCGGTTTGTCCAGGGATGGGGTGAGCTTGGTGCCGAATGCCATTGGGACTTTGACTTTGGAGTCTCCCATCATACCAAACTTTGCTAGGAGAGTCTTCGTGTAAGCTTCCTGATTAATAAAGATGCCTTCGGGTCCCTGTCTAATATTTAATCCAAGGAAAAAGTTAATAGGACCCATTGAGCTCATTTCAAATTTAGTCTCCATCAGCTTTCTGAATTCAGCTGTTAGGCTGAGATTCGTTAAGCCAAAGATGATATCATCGACATAAATTTGAACGATCATAAGGTGGTTACCTTCCTTTTTGCGAAAGAAGGTTGGGTCAACCGAACCTTGTTTGAATTTAGACATCTTTAAGAATTTAGTTAGCGTTTCATACCAGGCTCTCGGAGCTTGTTTCAATCCGTATACAGCTTTATCCAGAATGTAGCAATGATTAGGATATTTTTCGTTCACGAACCCAGGAGGTTGCTCCACATACACTGTTTCTTCGAGTTCTCCATTAAGAAATGCACACTTGACGTCCATTTGGAAAACTTCAAAGTTTTTGTGGGCAGCATAGGCAAGGAATATTCTGACGGATTCAAGCCTAGCTACAGGAGCGAAAGTCTCTTCATAATCAATCCCTTCCTCTTAACAATATCCTTTCACTACTAGACGAGCTTTGTTCCTTATGACGTTTCCTTCCTTGTCCATTTTGTTCCTAAAGACCCACTTGAGACCAACAACAGAGGCTTCTGGAGGAGATGGAATGAGGCGCCAGACTTTGTTCCTTTCAAATTCGTTCAGTTCGTCTTGCATTGCTTGAACCCAATCGGAGTGATCAAGAGCAGTGTTAACTGTCTTCGGTTCAACTTTTGATACGAATGAGTTATACATGCAAAATTCAACTTTGGAAAATAAGGATGTCTGTTTTGCCTTGAGTTGTGATCAGGTTAGAACCTTTTCAGAAACATCACCAACAACTTGAGAGATAGGATGATCTCTGGTCCATTTGGTGAGAGGAGGGTAGTTTGGATCAAAGGTTGGATCCAGTTCAACATTGATCATTTCTTCTGGCTCGGATTGGCTTTCGTAGTCGAATGACATATCAGCTTGCTCCCCCTCGATAGATGAGCTTTCAGGAATACTTTGAGAATCTTGAGCTTCAGAGGTTTCTTGTGGTGCTGGTCTTTCAGGCGTTGATGCACCTTCGGATGGTGAAGCACTCTCGGTTAGCAAAGTGCTTTCGATTGGCAAAGTGTTAGGCTCCCCCTCAACTTGAGAGCTTGGTTGGGATGATGATGGTGGATTCTCCCCCTCGACTGAAGCATTGGGTGATGGAGGTTTGTCAGAGTTTGATCCTTCTTCATTTATCCTCCTTGCAGCTTCTTCGACAATTTGCCTCATGTGATCTACTTTATTATCTGTTGCGCCTGCTTCTGAGTGAGTGGCTTTCTCTGGTTCGTCGAATAGCTCCAAAAACTTCTCGTATAGGTTAGCGATCGAGACCGTAACCTGGCCAGTTTGAGGAAAGATTTCCCCTGCAGTGTTTTCACTGGCCTTTAGCCTTTTGACATAGCTATCATCGAAGGTCACGTAGTAAGTCTCTTCAATTTTCTTTGAACGCTTGTTTAAAACCCTGTACGCTTTAGAAGTGAGAGAATAGCCCAGAAAGATTCCCTCGTCGGCTTTGACATCGAACTTGTTGCGGTGTTCCTTAGAGTTAAAGATGAAACACCGTGAACCGAACACATGGAAAAATTTCACATTGGGCTTCCTGTTGTTGAGAATCTCATAAGGTGTGAGCGTGAATCGTTTTTTGAGATATGACATGTTCTGTGTAAAACAAGCAGCAGAAATAGCATCAGCCCAAAAATAAAGAGGTAAGGAAGCGAAACTTAGCATGATTCGGGCGGTTTCACACAAAGATCGGTTTCGTCTTTCGACAATCCCGTTTTGTTGAGGAGTGTAGGGAGCTGAGAAGTTGTGACTAATCCCCTTTTCTGCCAGGAATTCTTCGAATTCTCTATTTTTGAATTCCAGACCACTGTCGCTTCTGATGTTGCGAACGACCTTCTTCAGCTGTACTTCAATCTGCTTGATAAACACCTTTAGCTTGTGAGTCGCTTCAGATTTAAGCTTTAGAAAGAACACCCATGTAAAACGCGAAAAGTCATCAACAATAACAAGAATATACTTGCTACCACCAATGCTTTCGATAGATGATGGACCACACAAATCAATATGAAGTAATTCGAGTGGTTCAACAACTTTAGTGTTAATAATAGATGGATGACTTTGACGACTCTGCTTCCCCATTTCGCATGCAACACACAAATGATCTCTATCATACTTGAGCAGTGGAAGACCTCGAACATGACCTCCAGTGACAAGTTTGTTGATGTCTTTAAAGTTGAGATGAGAGAGCCTTCGGTGCCACAACCAGCTTTCGTTAGATTGTGCTTTTGATAACAGGCAGATAGTTGGGTTTCCTTTGATAGGTTTGAGGTTTAGAGGAAACATTTCACCCTTACGCTCTGATTTGAGAATAACTTTCTTAGTCTTCTTCTCAATAATTTCAGAACCCTCATCGTCGAATGAGACTTTGAGACCGCTACCTCCAACGAGCTGAGATACACTGATGAGGTTGTGTTGTAGTCCTTCCACGTATGCCACCTTCCTTATAGTGAAATCACCATTGGTAATCATTCCATAGCCTTTTAAGGTGCCAAAGGAGTTATTTCCAAATTTGACGTTTCCACCATTTGAAAGAGACCGGTATTCCCTGAGTTCTTTTTTCCTCCCTGTCATGTGACGCGAGCAGCCACTATCAATGTACCATTCTTCGTCAAACTGCTCGTCACTTATAACCTGAAAAAATTAAGCAGATTTAGGAACCCAAAGTTTCTTGGGTCCACGTGAGCCTTTCACAGGTACAGGAATAGTAAGAGAGATGTCAACAAGATATGTTCGTTTTATTAATGTTGTTTCATCTTTCCTTTTGATGGTAAAGACTTTGATTTTATTAGGATTAGGTGCGTTCGGTTTAGAATCAGATTTAGAAACCGAAACCTTCTGTTTCCCTTTTTGTTCAGCTGAAGATTGAGATTTTCGAGAAGGAACATAATGGAATTTAGAACGAGGTGGAGAATAATTGGAAGAATTAGAAGAAGTAGATGAGTGAGATTGAGAGGGCTTAGATTGAGATGACTTCTTGACTGGAGACTCTAGGTGACCCTTTTGCTTTTGATCATTGGTGGGACTGACCTTAGAGTTTTGATCTCTTTTGAT
Source organism: Lactuca serriola (assembly GCF_051521515.1). Lineage (NCBI taxonomy): Eukaryota > Viridiplantae > Streptophyta > Magnoliopsida > Asterales > Asteraceae > Lactuca > Lactuca serriola. Next base: position 10,687,894 of record NC_136415.1, on the reverse strand, counting down.
TTCAGAATCGAACCTTTGCTTTCGGTTGGTTTCGTTCTCTGAACCGAACCTTTGCTTTCGGTTGGAGTTATTCTCAGAACCGAACCTTTGCTGTCGGTTGTTGTGGCTCTCGTGCATTTTAACAGGATTTTTCTCATACTTCAGGTTCTTGTCTTGATGTGAAAAATAAGCATTCTGGGATTGCCAGAATTGTTTCCTTTCAGAGAGATTTTTTCCTGTATCTCTGATTTCTTTGACGTTTCTGATTCCTCATCTGCTTCGGTTGATGATGGATGTTAGCTTTTGGTTTCGGTTTTTCTTTGGCTGGTTCATTTTGAACTGAGGAAGTTTCACTAGATGGAGTATCTTCTTTTGCCGGACTTCCATTTTCTTGAGGAATGTCTTTCGTACCACTAGTACTTGGCACATCAAAATTATCTGGCTTGTTCAAGGGTTCTGGTATGTATCTACCTTTACTTTTCCATGAAGTCCTTTCAGATAACCCTACCGTTTCATTAGCATTATCGATTGGAGCGGACCAGAAAAACTCATCGCAGCCATCAGCATTGTCTTCATTTACAATTGCTGTGAGTTCGGCAGTTTGATGTTCGGTTACTCCTGTGACCTTGTACACTTGATTTGGAGTGGTCCTAACTTTTTGATATACAACGGCTTTCTCTGCTAAGATCGGGGACTTTTGTTGGGACAATCGAGCGAACTCCACTGAATTTTCTGAAATTAGATTCTTGTGGTTTTCAGGTTCGCTTTTCACAAATTCTGAGCAGTCAACCGTGTCCTCTACAGAAATTTCACTCACATTATCATCCTCATTAAGCTCAGATGCATTTTCAACATCAATTTTGTTTTCTGAGCTCAAGTTGGAGTTTAAAGAATCAAATTTTTGTATGGTTTCGGTTCTTAGTTTAAGTCTATCATTTTCATCCAAAAGATTTTAAGCATGTCCTTATGGTCCTTGGATTTAATGAAAGATTCTATTTTGTCCAGTCCATACATATAGGTCGGATTGACGTCATCAGATGATATCACACTCTCACAATTATAAGCTTCAGCATCAATTTCATCCTCCTTAAACTCAAGGAAGGGCAAAATCATGCGATGAATCTTTTGTCCTATTTCACAATCTAAGTGAAGCTGAGTAATATTAGTGTAAAGACGTTTAGCAATCAAACAAAAAACATTTCGCTGTTTCAAAAGCTTTAAATTGTCTCTTTGCAAATAAATGTTTTCATCTTTTATTTTGACTAATTCTGACTCCTTCAATTCGATCCACATGCGCCGTTCCTCACTCTTCGAAGACACCCTGCTTAATTGATCAGTTAGGTTAGAATTGGTGACTCGAGTTTGAGTTAAACTACTATCTAGATGAGAAATTCTTGAATTAACACTTTTTAGTTCTTTTTCATATGAGCATTGTGGGACTTTAAATGAAACAAAAACCGATTGTACCTTCTTGATCAGTTCATCAAGCTCGTTGAACTGCACGCTGAGCGGTTTGGCTGTAAAGCACATATCCTGCTGCTCCTTCGGTTCATTGCTTCCACCATCAGTGTTGTATCCCCTCATATGAGATACGTCAGACACCATCAAGCATCTTCCTCCACTCCTTTCCTCTTTTGCCACACAAGCCTTTCCATGAGAGGGCTTCCTCACTTCATCATCTTCAGAATCGGTTGACCAAACCTCCACGCCACCGAACTCGTCATCAACAACCGAACCCTGTACAATTAGAGCATTCATAGAAGGGTTAGCGGTAGATTTCTTCTTCCTTATCTCATCAAGCTTTTTCTGCAGCAAGGCTTCCTCATCCTTTTCCTCATCCTTTCCAGCCATCTTTTTGAGGACACAATCCTTTGCGTAGTGGTTCTTTCCCCCACAATAGTAGCAGCTTACTCCAGAATCACCTTCTGCCTTCGGTTCCTTCTTAGACTCTTCAACCTTCGGTTCGTCTTTAACCTTTTCTGAGCTATAACTCCCCTGCCAGTTTCGGTTTTTGTTGTTGGGGAATCTCTTCTTGATGGACCTCTTGGGGTTAGATACCATCATAGCATAATCTTCAGACGTGAGATCATAATCCTCCAAGTTGAGGTCTTCGTCCTCCATTACAGCTTTACTTTTGGACAAGAGAGCCAACGAACCTAGGCTTGAAACCACATTCTTTTCCTGCAACGAACCAAGGAATATGATTTAAATTGCTCATGGGCTTTAACTGTAGACACCATTGCTCTCCACTCTGATCTTAGACCATTTAAAAACATAACCTTCTGCTCAATAAGCTTCCTTTCGATGTCATGTTTGATCATCTTGCTGAGAAGATGATTGAAGCGATCGAACGTTTGGGTCACAGTTTCTTCGGCTCCTTGCCTGAATTCTCCAAACTCAGACAAGAGTAAGGTTTGGATAGAGTGTTCAAGATCCTCGTTTGTAGAGTACAATTCACGTAACCTGTCCCAAATCTCCTTTGCCGTCGTGCATGAACTCACCAGTCTAAAAGTGTCGGACTGAAGTGCGAATCTGATCAATCTTAACGCCTTGATATTGCACTGAAATTTATCTTTTTCATCTTGCGCAATATCTTTAACATCTTTCAGAAGATCATTATACTCTTTTTGAGTTTTAATAATCCTTGAAGTTGCAGAATGAGAAAACGGTCCAGAAATAATTGCTTCCCAGATGAGGTATCCATTATCCTCAGATCCTATAACGTAATCTTCAAAGTGATGCGCCCATACTTCATAATCATGGGTGTACAGAATGGGAATCTTCGTGGTAGATCCAATGCTGTTCGAAATATTGATGGGATTCGATTGCGACTCGTCCATAATGATCGAATAACATGTTTAAAGATCAGACTTGTAATAAATCAGATTAGGGCAAAACAATAAATATCAAGATACGTCAATAATGAGATGACGGCTCAATAAATATCAGTAATTGCGGAAAACCCTAATTGAAACCTTTTTCACAGAAAAGAAGTGTATCGATTACACAGCCTCCTGCTCTGATACCAATTGATAAGATTAAAAAAATAATCTTGAAGATCGATTAGATCTCAAACAGGTAAAATAAAGATTAAACAGCAAGAACACGAAAGCAATAAACAACTCAAGAATGAATCAAACGTGTCGAATGATTATAAAACAACCCTCAGAAGAGCTCGATCAAGAACATCAACTGTAGAGGGTTAAAAGGTTTACAGGAACGATGAAGAAAATTTAAGCTATCGTAGTTCTCTCTATTGTATTCTAGATCGTTAACCAAATATGCATGCAAGCATATTGTTATATAGTAAACCTAACAGGCTCACGGTTGGACAGGCCCAAACCGGAGTACAAAATAATTGGACTAATAACCGAGCCCAATGACGCAATACTTAAACGAATCTTCAACCCAACAGCAATAATGGCAATTAATCCCCGTATCACCTTTTAACATCTTTTCCATTTTCTCCATTTCGCTCTTCGAATCCTTCTTTACTTCTTTTAGCTTTTCATCCACTCTATTTTTGTTTTCAAAATTACCCTTCGAATCCGATGACTTGTTCTTTGTATTAAAAGGTTTCTTAAAAAATTTCTTTACTCGATTGTTTGAGTAAAATGCAACAGCCTCATCTTCAGAATTCATCAGAAAACCTTCTTCTTCATCAGACTTTAATATTTCACTCTCTCTTTTTAAACCCTTCGAAACGAGTGCCAATGGTCCACCAAGACTTGCCATTGTTTCCTCAGCTATTTCATTAACCTCATTTTCATGAGATTTCAACTGATTGTACAAGTCATTTAATGTCGAAGTGTCAAAACTCTGCTGATTTTTCACCATCATACTTACACTTCTCCATTCCTTTCGAAGTCCCATTACAAAAATCAAGTTGAACTCCATTGATGACCTTATGATACCTTAACGATTACAATGGTAGATTAACTCGTTGAATCGATCAGAGTAAACTTCAATGGATTCAGATTCCTTCTGTTTGAAATCCTTGAGTTCCACTAGACATTGTTTCACAGATGTGATCTTTGTCTTTTCACTACCTTGAAATTTGTCTTTGAGATTGTTCCAGATTTCTTTAGCTGTTGTACATGTCCTGACATAATTGTACACAACAGGAGGCAAAGCACCTCTTAATTCCCTCATGCATTTCTTCTCCAGTTGTTTTAAACGATTAGATTGATTTTCAACCTCTGAACTGCTTGAAGATGCACCGATTGACTGAACTGTTGCAGGTGGATTTATTTCACCTGAAATGTAATTCCATAAATCCTCATCCAGTCCGTTCAAGTAGTCTTGCATACGATCTGCCCACTGGTCGTAATATTCTGGAATTAGCATCGGAATCTTTGTGGATGATCCAAGTAAATGAGAAAATGATGTCATTGAGTTAAGATTGAATGACGCCATTGTTGTACGGAATAAAACTTCAACAATAATATGAAAACTTTGAGATTTTGAAATCAAATTGTATATTTCATATTAGAATCACACTACAAACAACCAATTCACAAAAATATTCGCAGAATCAGATCCTAGACCTAGATCAAGAAGAATTTTCACATATAAAAAGAACGGAAACTTTTTGAATCAAACAATAGATTCAAAAATCTTTTTGAACGTATGAAAATCAGATCACAGAAAGGATTCCTGCTCTGATACCAATCGACGAGATCTGGAATCGAGTTTGAATGTAATTCGAGAATGAATTGAGTAAATGATTTCAAAAAAAGAACAGAGAAGTAAATAGAATATTTGATCAGCTCGTATTATGCTTTTTAGTTTACAGAATACAATGACTAATCTGTAAATCTCTGTTCTAGACTCCTTTGAATACTATTACAGACCCCTATTTATAGGAGAACAAAAGCATAACAATACTAAGGACTAAGAGTTAAGACTTGACTTTATAATGCCTTAGTAAAATAACAATACATCCGAAGACCTATATATACGAAGACAACAGATACTTCGTAACAATCAAACTGACCCTTCGACTATTACAACATTCTAGCCCTTACAAAATGAATTGTATTTGGTGACACTTCTCAATTTAAATTGGCAATTCAAACTTTATTGCATCTAAACTTATTTTAGTTTTAAAGAGAAATATGGAATTAATTTCATCCAAAGGCGTCTAGAAAAACCTATTAGTTAGTTATAAATAATCACAACGTAATAAAGTTGATAAAAAGTTTCTAATGTTATCAAATAAATTATATTTGGTGCCAATTTTGAATTCAAATTGGGCAAGTCGAATTTATAGCTTCTAAACTTCGTTATCGAAATGTATAATGAAATTCGTCCAAAAGCGTCTATAAAAACCTTTTAATTGGCTATATAGAATGAGAAAGTAATAATGTTGATATAAAATTGCTAATTTAGTCAAATGAATTGTATTTGGTGACGCTTCTCAATTCAAATTGGGCAAGTCGAACTTTATTGCATCTAAACTTATGTTATTTTTAAAGTGAAATATAGAATGAATTTCATCCAAAAGAGTCTAGAAAAACCTGTTAGTTAGTTATAAATAATGACAACGTAATAAAGTTGACAAAAAGTTGCTAATATAATCAAATCCCCTATCCTAATAAAACAGTACCTTTATGTCAGGTGGTATTTTCTGAGCCCCTCCCCAATGAATTTTCCCGCTCAAAGTTACTATCTGAAGTTCCAGAAACACCCTTTCTACCTATGTCACCTTCATTTTCGCTCTGACATTGGAAACAATCAAGAGTTTCCAAATTCTATGCTATAAATCAGCCTCCAATTTCCAGAACTCGGGGATGTAATCCCATAAAATTGATTTTGTTTTCAAAGATCAACCCTAAAGGATCGCTTCTTCTTCTTCTTCAATGTTTCTCTCTCTCTCTCTCTCTCCCTCTCCCTCTCTCTCTCATTTGATGATTTCTTTAGCTACCAAGTCTCAACCATCTTTATTGCGTAACTCCACCGCCTATGTGCAGAAAGGAAGTTCAAACTGGCAGGATCGATTCTTATGGTTTCCCATCCACCCTTTGTTTATCGTAGTTGTTTTTGATATTAGGTTGTTTAATATGGTTTAGAAATCCATGAAGGTTACATCTAAATTATTTCAATTGTTTTTTTCTTTTTAGTTTTGATTGCAAAACATCTACACATCTGAATCCTGGCCTTGATTCCTCGGAAACAAGGGGAAAACATCATTTGCTTTGTCTCATACTCTAATGAGCCACCACGACTCAATCATATGCATTCTCCCAATCCACCACCATATCTAAATTCTCCTTCTATTATCCCCCACTACTAGCTTATTTTTAGGATGCATTTGAATACGGATGGAAAAATTGAAGACCTTATTTGGGTCAATTGAACACAAAATTGGATTGTTTGTTCTATTACAAGTAATATCAATGCTTGTGCAGGTTATGCTATTTGTGCTGCATATGGAAACTACAACATTAACGGTTCCCCTGCTTGTAGTTTCCTGGAAGCGGGTTTCAAATAGATACACCATTAGCCTATTGGAATGGGAATGGATTTCGTACACTTTCGGGGGGGGGGGGGGGGGGGAATTACCATATACAAATCGTTCATTGTACAATTTGTGCATGACAATTACTGGATGAGAAGCGACTTGTAAAAGAAATTGTTTTTGTATAGATTATGCAAGTTTAGATATCGGAAGAGGTGGAAGCGGATGCTTTCTATGATTTGATGATCTAATGGATATTCAAGTGTATGATGAAACACAAGAACTTCACATAAGAATGCATGTTTCTGAATTACCAAGTAAGTCTTCTCTGTTCCGTCTCAATATCTGTTATTAAAGTCTTAATTGTAGTTGTATATGATTCATCTGTATATCTACAAAATAACATTCTGACAATCAGTTGTCATTCTTTTGGATTGAATTATGGCCTTACTGCCCAAAATATATATGGCTTAGTCATGCGATACGTTTATAAGTATTGCGCTTGATTGGCTTCTTTGCTTTTCATATTATCAATGGGATTGCTCACAGACTTCTTTATTTGCATCATGATTCTTTTTTTTTTTTTGCAGTTTGTTAGGGTTCATCAGGAATTAGTTCATATGGAATCCAAAAGTTCAAAAATCAAAAAACTATGGAGATCAGCCACAAAATTACAAATAAAACCTCCATTATCACAATGAAAATCACAATCAGCTGTTGTTGTGACCAAATAACGATTTAAGTTGGACAATCGTCTAACTGCATATAAATTCATTCCACCTCTGCCAGATGGTCTTGCTGATGTAAGCTTCCATTATCAATTCTTTTTTGCAAATACTTTGAAAAAATGCAATGGTGATACTTGTCGTATTTCTTTTAAAGCTTTTACATGAACTCTTTAGAAGCATTTTTTCATAAACTTGAAGAATCCATGGTAATATTATCACACCCCGAAAACCAAAGGCGGAAACATTTCCGGGGTTGACTCCACGTTGAGTATCAAATCCAATGCACATAGTAAAACAGTAAACACAAAACATTACATTACATAATATTGTTTACATCTGTTTGAAAGAAAGTTATACAAGTGTTATATACATATATCGTATGAATAAAAGTAAAGACGAGTCTTCAGAACGCTCCGTCTTCTCCAAAAGATGGCGGTGTACCTGTCTAACGCTGACCTGAGAATACAAGCAGTTTGAAAATCAGCATAAAACTGGTGAGTTCATAAGCGGTTTAGTTTTGAAAAGAACGAGTTTCCTTTGCTTTCTGAAAAAGTTGTTGTTCAAGAAAATCCCGTATTTTCTTATGAAAAATAGTTTAGTTATCTTTCGTTACCGATTCAAAAATAGTTTGTTATGTCAATCCAGGAAAATCCCATATTTTCCTAATAGTTTTAGTTATTCGTTTGTTACTTTATTCGTTTATGTATTGTTATGCTATCCAGGAAAATCCCATATTTTCCTATGTGTTGAGTTGTCTATTTGTTTCTAAGTTCGTTACTAGTTGTTATGTTATCTCAGGAAAATCCCATATTTTCCTATGTGTTGAGTTGTCTATTCGTTTCTAAGTTCATTACTAGTTGTTATGTTATCTCAGGAAAATCCCATATTTTCCTATGTGTTGATTTGGTTCTTAGGTTTGATTTCGAAATATTAATAATTACCATATTTGGACTATAAGTTAAGCATTCTAAACTCTTAGTTATTCTACATTCGAATGTCTATTATCTACTAACTTAGTTGTATTTTCGTATATTTGGATTCACCAGAATCGTACATTACAGTATTTTCGATTATTCTGGTGGTTTCCAAAAGAGTACATTAGTTGTATTTTTGTATCTCTGTCGACATTCTGAGGCGGATGTATTCGAAACTCAGTAGAGGTCCAGAGGCGTACTTTCGTATTCGGAACTCTGGTGACATTCAAGGCGTACACTAACTATATATTCGAAGTCTTGGTGTCATCCAAAGGCGTTATTTCGCATTCGTAGTCCAATTTCTATTCGTATTCGTATTCGTTCTATCCTATTAGTTATATTCGTATTCGCATTCTTATTCGTACTATACTATTGGTTACATTCGTATTCGTATTCGTATTCATACTATCTTTAGTTTATGTTTAGTGTGATTTCTTTTACAAAAGTAATATAGTTTATAACACTTTAAAAGAAATCTGTATTTAACCTGCAATTCGAAAACATCAGTTAAGACATTCAGAAAATAAGACCATTAAGTTGAAAATCAGTTTAAGTACAAGATACACTTGTGCTTTTTGCTTGTATTCCCCCCTGAAAACATTGAAAAACCATTGAAAAACACGGAAAAAGGGTAGGGGTATGAACTCACCGGTTGAGAAACGCGTCGGTTTGGATCCTAAACGTCAGTTCTGGGTTCGCGAATGCACAAGATTCCTATGGATTAACAAATGATATACATTTGTATCTAATTAGAATTTGATTAATTTATTTGTTAGGGACATACACTCCTAGTTGCGGAAACACCCCATTTTGAGTGTTTGGAAGGACCCGGGTAGCGTTTAAGGACTTGAATGACTAGGGGTTGGAGTTTACTCTTCAAGAGTAAACTCATAGGGGTGTTTTCGGCCCTAAAGACCCATTCCCCATGAGTTTACAGCCGTAAACTCATGGTGGGGTGGTTTATGGTGCAAAATGGCTTGAAACAATTAAGAGGGAATTTCTAGGGTTTGATTCAAGGCTTGGTAATGTATTTTGAACAATATAAGGACCATTTGAGGAGTTCACGGCTGTAAACTCTATGTTTACGGCCGTAAACTCTTATATACACACTCAAAATGTTTCTTGATGGTCTTACATTAATCACATGTGATTCTAATGATTTTTCCAAGCCTTATATGGATTTTTGAGGGACTTTAGGCATACTTTTAGGAGTTTACGGCCCATGAACACCCTCATGGTCATGAACTCTTATGAATGGGTGATTTTATATGTTTTAATGTCCAAAACTTGTTTGTAAACAATTCTAGAATTTATCCCAAGGCTTTAGGTGTGTTAAAGTGGCATTTTAACACCTTTAGAGGAGTTTACTCCTCATGTTTGAAGGGTTTACGACCCAAGCATATCTCTTGGCCGTAAAATCCCATTTGCTCCTCAAAATTTATGTTCATGATGTTCTAAGGCCACTACCAATATTCTAGAAGTCATATCTAAGTCTTGTTTGTGTCTTGGAAAGGTTTAAGGGCTTAAAAACCCTCTAAATTAGTGTTTACGGCCTAGGCACCTTCCAAGGTCGTAAACTCATATACAAGGTCCTAATTCTTGCTTTAATCTCGAATTTGAGGGTCAAATATGATACACAATGAGTTAAGGAAGGTACCTTGGTGATTAGAAGCCTTAAACTTGGATTTAGGAAAGAGGTTAGAGAGAGAGTAGAGAGAGGAAGCAAAAGCTTCAAATGAATGTTTAAACACGTTTAAATAGGTCCCAAAACTTGGACACGGTGGAGTTCTACCCGATACCGGCATTAAACGGGGCTTTTGGTCGCACCCGATTAAGTTTCCGTAATTCGACGGGATAGAATTTAGAAATTTCAAGTTAATGATTTTGGGTCATTTTAATGAGTTTTAAATGGATTTGAACACTTATGAGATTAAAATAAACTTATAGTTTATATATCTTAGCCCAAAAACGAAAACGGGGCGAATCGATAAAGGCGGATTTTTACGCGCGGAACGAATTTCGGCGATGGACAACTTCGGGTTGTTACAAATATACAACGTTTCATCATATTTTCTATCATTATAACTAATATGTTAGACATGATAAATCATATAAACGACCATTTTGCCCCTATCTTCTTCATCAACTCATCACCATGTCGAAGGACTTGAACCCGAGTTTAAAAGCGTATTCAGCCAAAACATTATAATATTAAAAAACTAATTGTAAGAAAAAAGTAAAACAAAAAAATGAAAAAAAAGTTCCTGTCTTCTTCTTTTTTATTGGCTTCGAGGGTTCCTTTCCATGGTTGAAAAACTGGACTTAATAGATCAAGATGTCTCTGCAGGGGGTTGTTGATGATAAAAATAAAAAGGGACTAAGAGCACAACAAAAATACTTTTTATGGACTGAAAATGTTAAAAAATTACTTTTTAGGGACCGTATCTGTAAAAATCAATAAAGCGCAAGGACGAAAAATGCTAATCATAGATCCAATTATTATTACCAATAAAAGCTATTTAGGAGGGGTTGAATAGACCTTGATAAAGTATACTACATCTATTGATTTCTTTCATGTTCAAATAAAATGACTTATATCAATCAATCAACAAACTTTTTAGTAGAACCATGACATATGATGTGATTCATTTATTTGTTTAATGATAGTATCCAGCGTGTGCAGTTGTCCATATTAACGGAATATTTTTCAGATGATTTTTCAAAGGTCCAATTAGATTTAGATGATGACATAGAAGAAGAAGAAAAGTCGATCAAAACTCTCTGTGTATACCCTTCAAACAAGGCACATAAGATGAAGGGACATAATGATTGAAAGGATGATAAGTTGGTATTAAGGATCTACATCCTTGGTATTAAGACTATGCATCCTTAATCACCTATGATCAAGTATCCAGTGATGAATGCTCTTCAAGAGCAAAAAAAGGCAATATTTAAGGGTGTTCTTGGGTGCATCTATTGAAGCCCTTAAAGCAATTTGCAATTTGATACTTTGTACAACATAAGTCTATTTTGTTTCACCATTTTTACAAATCTTTGATTAGTCATTACAATTTACAAATCGGATATTTATCACTTAACATATTATTTGTTACAATTCTATGCATATTTCCATTTATTTACCATTTTACACTTGGCTTGTGAGCTGACAGGGATGTCCAGGATTCGGTTGAAGTAATTTGTAGAGATATGACTTGTCTTACTCCTCAAGCATACCTTTCATCAACTATCGTGAACTTTTATATACGGTAAATTTATCATTTCATCTTTTAACAATTAAAAAAAAAGTATTTTACATATATACACTTTAAAAATATATCCAAGTAGCCTACATGACTTACTTGTTTTTTTGGCAAGATATCTTCAACAAAAGACATCATCAAAAAAAACCACAAGGAAATTTGCAGTTTTTCAATACGTATTTCTATAACAAGCTCCAGAAGGCACTTTTAAGTACTTCTCTAAATTATCTTTGTTTACTAATTTGTTTTTAGAGTTAAATGCAAGAAATAGCAACGTACTTATGTTGCTTTGTTTATTATAGCATCTTATTTTTATTTCTCCTTATTATAAAATTCTACTTTAAAATTTAACTCAATTATAGCATGTTAATCCAAATATATGCTTAATTTGTTTTATTGTTGATTGAAATTTGTTTGTTGGTTTTTAGGTGTGTAAGACGCGGGTTAACCTATATGTCAAAGACTACAAAAACTCAAAAAGAATATTTGGTATGGATTATGTGTCTACTCTGATTTTGGTTGTATGTCTTAAACAAAGATAAGAGAAGCTAAAGAGTAAATTTTTAGTTCATAATTAATTTTAGTGTCAATGCTTTTACACTTGCTTTAAATTTTAAAATTATATCTATCATTTTATGACGACATGAATTAACTTTAATTATTACAGTGTAAATGTATGATGAATTTGAACTACTTGGAAGGAAGATAGTAAAGCGTGAGGGGATTTTTGTTTAATCTATTTTAAACATAATTTATCTAATCCTAAACCAGAAAAAAAAAACATCGTGAGTTATAAACATATTATGTACCAATGTAACCAATTTTGATTTATTATCTTGCGTTTAGCCCTTTATTTTTTTTCTTTCATATATCAAAGTGTGAGCGAAATTTTCTTTAATCAATCAACATCATTTATCAAGACATATTTGGTTAGATTAAAATAATAATATACTTTTAACTCATTTGTTTATTATAACATTCTACTTTAACTTTTCCTATTACAACATTGTACTTTGTAAAATATCTTCCAAATATAAAGGTGTTGATTTTGTAATTAGAATGGTAAAATGTCGTGATAAGAAAGTAGAATGCTATAATAAACAAATAAGTCAAAGTATGTTTCTATTTTTTGCATTTATCCTTATAAGTTTTGGCAAAATACAAGAAAATAGACACTTTCACTTTTCTGTTTGTTATAATATCCCAATTCATCTGCAATTTCTTGGTGTGTTGTGAAGTACGATCTCATCTTCTTCTACTTAATGTTCATAAATTTGATATTAGCAATGGGTATTATATATCGAAATTAAAGTACGATATTATAAAAAAAGGAAATGTTAAATTGTTATGGTTGATGATATCACCGATTACCAAACATGTAAACATTTTTTTTTGTAAAACCAACTTATTCTTCTTATTCTTACATTAAATTAGCAAGGTTAATTTATTTAAACTTTTGAGAATAAAATATTTTTAACTATCTAGAAATCGGTTTCAAAATCTTAAGAACCGATTAAACCAAATTCAGTTCCAAAATAAGTGTATTCTAAAAGAAAGTTAAAATACAAAACAAAGATCAAGAAAAACATTCATAGTCGGAAGTGCCCATTATTTTCTTTTCTATTTATTATGTTTTATTGGTAACCAATTAATTTTGATCAACAATGTAACCTAACGCTTAATCATTACAATTTAGAATTTTGAATAGTTTTTTTTCAACCGTGGTTTCAACCACGGGATTAAACCTAGTAAATTATATATGGTGCCACTTTTGAATTCAAATTGGGCAAATCAAATTTATAGCCTCTACACTTACTTTATCGAAATGTATAATGAATTTCATCCAAAAGCATCTATAAAAACCTTTTAATTACCTATATAGAATGAGAACGCAATAATGTTGTTATAAAGTTGCTAATTTAATCAAATGAATTGTATTTAGTGACACTTCTTAATTCAAATTGGGCAATTCGAACTTTATTGCATCTAAATGTATGTTAGTATTAAAGAGAAATATAGAATGAATTTCATGCAAAAGCGTTTGGAAAAAGCTTTTAGTTAGCTATGATGAATGAAAACGTAATAATTTTGATAAAAAGTTACTAATATGATCAAATAAGTTATATTTGGCGCCACTTCTCAATTCAAATTGGGCAAGTCGAATTTATAGCCTCCAAAGTTACGTTATCGAAATGTATAATGAATTTCGTCCAGAAGCGTCTATAAAAACATTTTAATTGGCTATATAGAATGAAAACGTAATAATGTTGATATAACATTGCTAATTTAATCAAATGAGTTATATTTGGTGACATTTCTCAATTCAAATTGGGCAAGTCGAACTTTATCGCATCTAAACTTATTTTAGTTTTAAAGAGAAATGTAGAATGAATATCATGCAAAAGCGTCTGGAAAAAGCTTTTAGTTAACTATGAAGAATGAAAACATAATAATTTTCATAAAAAGATTCTAATTTAAATCAAATAAATTATATTTGGTGCCACTTCTCAATTCAAATTGGGCAATTTGAATTTATACCCTCAAAAGGTACGTTATCGAAATTTATAATGATTTTTGTCCAAAAACGTCTATAAAAACCTTTTAATTTGCTATATAGAATGAGAACATAATAATGTTGATATAAAGTTGCTAATTTAATCAAATGAATTATATTTGGTGACACTTCTCAATTCAAATTGCGCAAGTCGAACTTTATTGCATCTAAACTTATGTTACTTTTAAAGAGAAATATAGAATGAATTTGGTGCCACTTTTGAATTCAAATAATATTTGATCGAAAAGCGTTATCGAAATTTATAATGAATTTCGTCCAAAAGCGACTATAAAAACCTTTTAATTGGCTATATAGAATGAGAAGGTAATAATGTTGATATAAAGTTGCTAATTTAATCAAATGAATTATATTTGGTGACACTTCTCAATTTAAATTGGGCAAGTCGAACTTTATTGCATCTAAACTTATGTTATTTTTAAAGAGATATATAGAATGAATTTCATCTAAAAGCGTCTAGCAAAAACTGTTAGTTAGTTATAAACAATGAAAACGTAATAAAGTTGATAAAAAGTTGCTAATATAATCAAATAAATTATATTTGATGCCACTTTTGAATTTAAAATTGGGGAAGTCGAATTTATAGCCTCTAAACTTACGTTATCGAAATGTATAATGAAATTCGTCCAAAAGTGTCTATATAAACCTTTTAATTGGATATATAAAATGAGAACGTAATAATGTTAATATAAAACTGCTAATTTAATCAAATAAATTATATTTGGTGACACTTCTCAATTCAAATTGGGCAATTCGAACTTTATTGCATCTAAACTTATGTTACTTTTAAAGAGAAATATAGAATGAATTTCATCCAAAAGCGTCTAGAAAAAACTTTTAGTTTAAATAATGAAAACGTAATAAAGTTGATAAGAAGTTGCTAATATAATCAAATAAATTATATTTGGTGCCACTTTTGAATTTAAAATTGGGGAAGTCGAATTTATAGTCTCTAAACTTACGTTATCGAAATTTATAATGAAATTCGACCAAAAGCGTCTATAAAAACCTTTTAATTGGCTATATAGAATGAGAACGTAATAATGTTGATATAAAGTTGCTAATTTAATCAAATTAATTATATTTGGTGACACTTCTCAATTCAAATTGGGCAAGTTGAACTTTATTGCATCTAAACGTATGTTAGTTTTAAAGAGAAATATAGAATTAATTTCATGCAAAAGCGTCTGGAAAAGGATTTTAGTTAGCTATGAAGAATGAAAATGTAATAATTTTGATAAAAAGTTGCTAATATAATCAAATAAATTATATTTGGTGCCACTTCTCAATTCAAATTGGGCAAGTCAAATTTATAGCCTCAAAAGCTATATTATCGAAATGTATAATGAATTTCGTCTAAAAGCGTCTATAAAAACCTTTTAATTGACTATATAAAATGACAACGTAATAATGATGATATAAAGTTGCTAATATAATTAAATGAATTGTATTTGGTGACACTTCTCAATTCAAATTTGGCAAGTCGTACTTTATTGCATCTAAACTTATGTTATTTTTAAAGAGAAATATATAATGAATTTCATCTTAAAGCGTCTAGAAAAACCTGTTAGTTATAAATAATGAGAACGTAATAAACTTGATAAAAAGTTGCTAATATAATCAAATAAATTATATTTTGTGCCACTTTTGAATTCAAATTGGACAAGTCGAATTTATAGCCTCTAAACTTACGTTATCGAAATGTATAATGAATTTTGTCCAAAAGCGTCTATAAAACCTTTTAAAATGCTATATAGAATGAAAACGTAAAAATGTTGATATAAAGTTGCGAATTTAATCAAATGAATTGTATTTGGTGACACTTCTCAATTCAAATTGGGCAATTCGAACTTTATTGCATCTAAACTTATGTTTGTTTTATAGATAAATGTAGAATGAATTTCATGCAAAAGCGTCTGGAAAAAGCTTTTAGTTAGCTATGAAGAATGAAAACGTAATAATTTTGATAAAAAGTTGCTAATATAATCAACTAAATTATATTTGGTGTCACTTCTCAATTCAAATTGAGTAAGCCGAATTAATAGACGCAAAAGTTACGTTATCGAAATGTATAATGAATTTCGTCCAAAAGCGTCTATAAAACCTTTTAGTTGGCTATATAGAATGACAACATAATAATGTTGATATAAAGTTACTAATATAATCAATTGAATTGTATTTGGTGACACTTCTCAATTCAAGTTGGGCAAGTCGAACTTTATTGCATCTAAACTTATGTTATTTTTAAAGAGAAATATAGAATGAATTTCATCCTAAAGCGTCTAGAAAAACATGGTAGTTAGTTATAAATAATGGCAACGTAATAATGTTGATAAAAAGTTGTTAATATAATCAAATAAATTATATTTGGTGCCACTTTTGAATTCAAATTGGGCAAGTCGAATTTATAGCCTCTAAACTTACGTTATCGAAATGTTGACTTTATTTGATTTTCATTGACTTGAAATAACTGGTTGTTACATGGACCGGGGTAGCAGCAGCAGTAGTCGATTCAACACCTTTTCCTTTCAATCCACTTTCTGCGGTTCTCGGCAAGCCTTGAAGCTTACTCAAGGTGACTTCCTCTTTGCTCAAATGATAAGTCATCTTGAACTGATCATAGCAAAGAGGCAATGTGAAGGGTCCAAGTTGTGGTTTGGGCTAGGCTTTTGGATGTATAGGTCATTTGTACTTTGAGTCTTGTAATATAAGTGTTTTTGTGTGTTTACGGCCAAGAGTGTGTTTACGGCCATAAACAAGTTTACGACCGTAAACCTGTTTACGGCCAAGTCCAGTTTGCGGTCATGTCTATTCCCCTATATATAGGTTCAGTCTGTGTCTGTTAGTTGTTGTTGATGATCCATAGAGTTTACGGCCATTGTCAGAGTTGTACCAGACGTTTTCTAAATAAAAAAGTGTGCAAGATTTGATTCATTCTTCTTCTACTAATTTCTCATCTTATTTTATTGTTAGATTGCTTAATCACTGGTTAAGATCCTGTTTCTAGGACCTTACAATTGGTATCAGAACAAGTCCGGTGTCAAAACATCTTTCAATCACGTTTTCGGTCAAAGGATTTCAGTTTCATCATTCCTCGAGACTGCATTTGGTGTTTTCGTGACATTAAGGGATCAGATCTGCTTACAATTCGTATTTTCATCAAGTTCTGGGCATTTACGGTCAAGTGTTTACGGTCGTAAACTCCCATTCACGACCGTAAATAGGCAATCTTCATTGATCGTATACAGTCAATCT
Organism: Lactuca serriola; assembly: GCF_051521515.1. Lineage (NCBI taxonomy): Eukaryota > Viridiplantae > Streptophyta > Magnoliopsida > Asterales > Asteraceae > Lactuca > Lactuca serriola. Next base: position 10,670,666 of record NC_136415.1, on the reverse strand, counting down.
TCATTGACTGTAAACAGGCAATCTCCCTTAACCGTAAACTCTGGTAGACCGTAAACTATCCTCAACCGTAAACTCCTTCCAACCGTAAACTCAACCGTTGACCGTAAATGTTGATCGTAAATGTTGAACGTAATCGTGTGACCGCAAACTATTTTTTTTGCATTTTAGTTTATTTTTCAAGTCATCTTCAATTAAAAAAAATTAAAAAAATGGATTCTCAAGGTCAAGTACTTCATCATGAATTGGATTCCATCATGGGAACAACTACTCGTATTCCCCGATTGTTATCTGTAAAAGGGTTCTCAGAATGGAAATACAGAATCGAGAAATACATCAAAATGAAAGATTTCAAGGTTTGGAGAAGCATTCTCAAAGGACCAGTCAGAATCACTACGAATCTTCCAACTGGACAAGTAATTGACAAGTTATACGCTGATTACACTGATGAGGATTTCGAAAAGGTTGAAGAACAAGAAAGAGCACTGGCTACTTTGACTATGGCTTTATTGCCCGATATTGCTCAAGGTTTCAGAGAATATACTTCAGCCAAAGCATTGTGGGAAGCTTTGATTGAGGTCTACGAGGGAAATGAAGATATGAAGGAAAGCTGTCAGGATACGTTAAGACAAAAATTCAACATGTTTAATTATGTCGTTGGAGAAACCCTGGAAGCTCAGTTGCAGCGATTTACTGCTCTCACTACTGAGATGAGCACACAGCTGGGATTTACTTGGCTAAGTCTGAGATAAACAAAAAGTTGTTGAATTCACTTCTGAAGTCGTGGGATATGAATATAGCTGTTATCAAGAAGACAAAAGATCTCAATCGTCTTAGTCTTGCTGAAACAATGGCAATCATCAAAGCATGTGATCTTGATGACAAGCAACGCGAGATTAATCATGTGAATTCCTACTCTACTGCAAATCTTGGGATTTCTTCGAACAACGCCTTTTCATCCTTTACCTCCTCTCCAAGTCAAGCTTTTGTTGTTCAACAACCTCAGAATCAAACCTTTATTACTCCATCTGTTGCAACATTTGTTGCCTCAACATTTGTTTCTCATCCACAAAGTCAGTCTTTTGTTGTCCCTCAAGTTGTTTCCTCCTCAAATGCACCAGTTATGGTTCCTGCTCCCCGTTCCAAAGAAAACGATGAAAACTTAGCTCTTGCCACTGGACTTGTCAATTGCTACAATGCTTTTGTAGCTGGAGAGCTTCCACCTCAACTCTCATTTGCTGACCTGGATTAAATTCATCCAGAGAATGCGGAGGAAATGGACATTACTTGGCAGATAACTATGGCAGTGTTCATGGCAAAGCAATTTGCTAAGAAGACAGGAAAGAATAATTGGGGAATGAATGCGGATAAGAAAGTAGGGTTTAACAAGGGAAAGTTGCGTTGCTACAACTGTCACGAGTCGGTTCATTTTGCTCATGAGTGTCCCAAACCAGACAAAAGAGTAGGTAGTGATCGAACAATGGTTCCAGTGGGAAATGGTCGCGGAAATGTTGCTGTCAACAGTGAGACTGCTAATCTAGCAGTGGTTGCTCAGTCCTTTGACTGGGAGGACCAGATTCAGGCACTGAATATTTCAGGACCTAAAAATGCTCACTTGGCTCAAATCAATGATACTCTTGTAGAAGAAGCTGAAGTTGATCCTGAAGAAGAGATGATGGAGTTGTCGTTTCCTTTCATGGTATCTTCTACTACAAAACCTGAAAAGAATGAGGTAAGTCAGTCTTCTTGTTATCAAAAATGTATTGATAAAGTTAAAAGTCTTCTTGAGCATATATAATTATTACGTAGAGAGAACGAGGACTTGAGATATGAAGGGTATCAACTTAGAAAAAGACAGAAACCCCTGAAGGCTGAATTAGAAGCAAAAACCAAAGACTTTAGAAAACTTCAGGAAGAGTATAGTACTAAGAGTGTGCATTATAGATATGTGTTGAACAACTTGCTGAGGTAACTGCTGGGCTTGACACATTGAAAAACAAATTTGAAAATGCAGATTTCGCTTTTAGAAAATTTGATGTGTCAAGTGAAGTAGTCGCATCCATGATAGAAACTAATTTGCAATTCAAAAATAATCAGTCAAAGGGTTTAGGATATGATAAAGTGTCTCCTCCTTTTAATCATACTTATACTAATAATCCTTTAACAAAAGAGGAAATTGACAGAGTGTCATTTCTGAAATATGGATTTGTGTTAGGAGGTAGTATTAATGTTGAAAATACTAATGTTTCTACTTCCCATGCAGATCAATCCTTAAGTCACTCAAATCAAGAAGCAGAAGGATGTGTTTCTAAAAATAAAAATGTTTCTGAACCTGATGTTTTGGTTTCAAAAAATGACTCTTTTGTTTCTAATGTTAAAATCAATGATACTTCTTGTGATACTTCTGCATCGGATTATGTTGATTCTATTTTTTTGACATATTTGATGATTTGTTTGATAATTATGATGTTCCTGAATTTGATGTTCCTGTTTAAAGCACATCCACTTCACCAATCACACAACCGGATTCATCCTCACCTATCACACAATCTGATTCTTGCACATGTTCTTGTGGAAAAAGTAAGGGTGTCAGTAAAGAAAGTAAATCAGACAAAGGCAGTACCAGTTACAATAACAATAAGCAAATTTCCTTTAACTGTGGTACTGCCGGTCACATCGCTAGGAATTGTCCCAATAGGGCATTTGTGCATTTTTCGTCTCAAAGAGGAGAGAACGAGTCTCGAGGAAGGTCTTTAACTAGAAAGTCCTCGAGATCTCATCCTCGAGATGATGATCGGAAGGCTAATCAAAACAAGAAAAGGGCAGTTTTTCAAAATAACAAACAGGTTTTCAATAACAAAGTCACAAACCGTTTGCCAAAATAGAGCTCGGCTAAGCCAAGGTCGGTTTCGTCAAAGAGTGAATCTGGATCTTCAACCACTTCTGGTAGAAAATCTGAATGCTCAAAGCAAACTGAAAAGAAAAATGCTTCAAAATCACCCATGATTTTTGAGAAACCTAAATACCAGTGGGTGCCCAAATTAACTTCCAACCAATCATCGTTATCCTCCAAAACTGTTTTACATGATGATTCAAAATCAAAAGGATTAAAAGATAAATCAGTTAATGTTAAGGGTCCATCCAGAAAGAAATAACATGGTTCCCAAAATCTAAATGATCCCGCTCATTTTGCAGGGACAGTTGCGGAGGAATGTCGTCAGTCCATCGTATGTCGACAGCAGTTGTTCCCGGCATATGACAAGAGACATCTCTCAATTGACTGACATTCAGACTTTTAATGGGCGATTCATTTCCTTTGCGGGCGGTGAAGGCGGAAAAATCACTCAGAGAGGAACTGTAACAAACGGAGTGCTAAGTTTCGAGAACGTCAACTATGCTCCCGAGTTAAAGCACAACTTGTTAAACGTATCTCAGATTTGCGACACGGGTTATTCAACGCATTTTACTGATAAAGAGTGTCTGATCTTAAAGTCAGGCATTGTCATCCCGGATGAGTGGATTCTTGTTAAATCAAAGCGGGATGGAAATTCTTATATTATAGACATGAATAGCAACATTCCTGAGCAAAGTCACCTGCCTCTTTTCAAAAGTCTCAAAAAAAATGCTATGTTGTGGCACCGACGACTCGGTCATGCGAACGCTAAGAATCTGAATCGTCTTGCTAAAAACAAAATGGTACATGTCCTGCCTGTCAGAGACTTCATAACATTTGAAAAATGTGTGTCATGTGCCCAAGGAAAGCATCACAGGAAACCACACATGCCAAAGCCAATCAATTCAATTAGTCAGGTGCTCCAATTGTTGCACATGGATTTATTTGGTATGGTCAATGTCCAAAGCATCAATAGAAATTCATACTGTCTAGTTATGATTGATGACTTCTCGCATTTCACGTGGGTTTTCTTCTTAAACAACAAAGTCGGGGTATTTGATCTGATCAAGAAATTCATCGTAATGATTAAGAACCAAACAAATAACCGGGTGAAGGCGCTTCGAACTGATAATGGAACATAATTCAAGAATGCAGTTCTTGATCGCTTTTGCGCAGAAAAGGGAATTGTGCATCAATACAGTTCAGTTTGCACGCCTCAGCAAAACGGTGTTGCTGAACGGAGAAATCGAACGTTGTAAGACGCTGCAAGGACGATGCTGTGTGATTCAAAGTTACCAGTTTTATTTTGGGCTAAGGCGATCAACACTGCTTGCTATGTTCAAAATCGTGTTTTGATCAACAAAGCCCAGATGAAGACTCCATACGAAATTCTATACGGTCACAAGCCATCTGTCATCCATTTCCGCACATTTGGCTACCCTTGTACCCTTTAGTCACCTAGAGTCCAACCCGAAGTTTAATGCCAAAGCTGATGACTGCTATTTTTTGGGCTATGCTGCTCGCACTGCGTACAGGGTCTACAACAAAAGAACAAAGCAAATTGTAGAATCCTTTTATGTGCGCTGGCTGGAGGAGAATGAAACAGATGCTAGAGTGGGTCCTGATTGGCTGTTTGATTACACATCTTTGTTTAAATCATTCAATATGTGTTCTGATAGTTTATCTGGTTCTACCTCTAGTTCGAAGATTATACCTGAAGATGAAGACGAAGACGTTGTTTACAGACAACCGATAGTTTCTTCTGCGATTCCCTCGATGGAGTCATCTGTTCCAATTACTAGTCCAGAATCTCCAAGCCAACAACATGCTCCTGATGCTAATGCCACTCCTCTTACTCCTGATGAAAGAGAGTTCATGTCATGAGATGCTTCCGCTGTTACTCAAACTTTTATGGAACTTCTCTTTCCCGAGCAGATTGATAATGAGTTTGTGGCAGATCCTTCTACCGAGACAGGTTCATCTGAAGTGGATCATTTGGAAAATGATGGAGTTATAAACATTCACAATCTTCCTATTTCATTCAATGACATCAGCCAAGAGATACCTTCACGCATTCAACGCGATCATCTGATCGATAATGTCATTGGCCAGCTAGGTGATGGTGTTAAAACAAGAAGCTAGAGTGGAGATGTTAATACATGTCTCTATTCTTGCTTTATCTCTCAAATAGATCCAAAGAACGTTGAAATGGCTTTGAATGAGCCCAGTTGGGTAAATGCAATGCACGTAGAGTTAAATCAATTTGAAAAACTTGGGGTTTGGAAGCTGGTTGAACTTCCTAAAGGAAAAAAGTCTCTTGACACACGATGGGTATACCGCAATAAGCAAGATGATTCTGGAGTCATAGTACGTAATAAGGCACGATTGGTAGTTCGTGGGTTTAGACAGATCGAGGGTCTTGACTACACTGAGGTTTATGCTCTGGTGGCTCGCTTGGAGGCTATCCGTATCTTCCTTGCATACGCTTCCTACATGAACTTCACTGTTTATCAGATGGATGTCAAGACAGCCTTCTTGTATGGCAAAGTGAAGGAAGAAATCTATGTTGATCAACCCCCTGGGTTTGTTAACTCGAAGCTTCTAAATCATGTCTACAAGTTGGACAAGGCGTTGTATGGGTTACATCTCCTCGAGCATGGTATGCAACTCTTACAAAGCACTTGCTCGAACATGGATATTCTCGCGGCACTATCGATCAAACTTTTTTCATCAAGCATGTGGTTAATGATCAGATTCTAGTCCAGATCTACGTTGACAACATTATCTTCGGGTCTACAAGTCTACAGCTTTGCACAAAGTTCGAAGGAGTGATGAAAAAGCGGTTCGAGATGACTCGTTAGGTGAAATGACCATGTTTTTGGGGGCTTCAGGTCCAACAAAGATCAACCGGAATCCTGATCCATCAAGTAAAGTATGTGGTCGATATACTTGAGAAGTTCGGGTTTCAAGACACTAAACCTGCTTTGACACCAATGGCCAAGAGACCCCTTCTGACTCCAGATACTGATGGCGAATCCGTAGATCAAACTCATTATAGATCAATGATCGGTTTGTTGATGTATCTAACTGCAAGCCGACCAGACATCATGTTTGCAGTTTGTCAATGCGCACGCTATCAGGCTAATCCTAAACTTTCACATCTTATTGTTGTCAAAAGAATCTTTTGATACCTCAAAGGCAGCCCAAAATTGGGTCTTTGGTATCTGAAAAATTATGATTTGATTTATATGCATTTGCTGACAATAATTATGGAGGTTGTGAGCTTGACAGGAAATCTACGTCTAGGGGGTGTCAATTCCGTGGTGACCGGCTAGTGTCTTGGCAGTGCAAGAAACAGCACACCGTCTCAACCTCAACAGCAAAAGCGAAATATGTTTCTGCCTCTGCATGTTGTTCTCAAGTTATATGGATCCAACATCAGCTGTTGGATTACGATTTGAATTACTTAGAAACCCCTATATTTTGTGATAATGAGGTTGCGATTAAGATTGCTAAAAATCAAGTCCAGCATTCGAAAACCAAGCACATTGACATCAAAATTCATTTCATCAAATATTGTTATGAGCGTTCTCTCATTCGGCTGGAACAGGTTCCCATTGCTAATAATGTGGTGGACCTGTTCACAAAGCCGTTTAACACAGCTCGATTCGATGTTCTTGTGAGCCTTTCGAAAATGCTACGTTTTGAGGACTAATTTTTGCTTTAGGTTAGTTTAAATTTGCGCATTTTAATTTCATTATCACCCATGCACAAATTTAGGGGGAGAAAATAAACAAAAACCCAAACAAAAATTAGAAATTTAAAAAAATCCAAAAATAGTGTTATTTTTGTTTTATTTTTTTCAGAAAATATTCCAAAAACATTCGAAAATCAAAAAATCAAAAATATGTTGTTAACAGTTTTTGTTTGTAGGTGATGGTTTGGGAAGTGATATAATCATGTGATAAGACAATCTGAAACTGTGTAAGGTGCCAAAGTCGAATTGTCTAAGCTCTGTGTTCGATGCGCTGGTAGGCACGAAAGTTTTAAAATGGACTTGACTAGGATCAGATGAACTTAAGGAATCTAGAGACCTGACAAATCTTGACCTAGATAGTTCCATTTAGCCTGACAATACGATGCTTGGGTAGGTTGAGCAGAGAGATATACATGAAAATCTGCGGATACATTAAATGATCTATATCTAGAACTGTGGATTAACTTTTCCTCGATGTGCGGACTATGTCCTTAATTCTAGTATTGACGGGACAACTGGAGAATTCCGATAAGTTAGGTCTGTAGAAAATTATTTTATTTCTTTTTATCTGTTAGTCATATGTTGCTTCCTCTACTGATTGGAAGAGATCTTACCTGGAATGCAACATATGCAACTCTATTTCTCTGCATCTTCTATCTATGCAATTCTTTCTACCTGTTATCCATATGTTGTCTCCTTTGCGTGATTTGCAATCTGACCTGGTACACAGCATATGCAACTTTCTACTTTTCAATCCCTCTAAACTCTAGTTAGTCATATGTTTCACTCTCTCCGTGATTGGAAGAGATCCAACTTGAGTGTATAACATATGCATTCTAAGTCTAACTTCTTCCTTAATAATTGTCTGCTCATCTGATGTAAGGAGTATTCTGGAAGAACTTGATTACTAGGGTATATCAGGAAATGGGAAACGCGTTCTAATACAATTAAAATTGAACATTTTATAGATTGTCTGTAGATCTCGCTGTTCAATTTAGGTGGACAACAATACATTTGGTCGTCGTCAACTGAATGGTCTTTTAGGAATATTATCTAAGTTCATAAGATCTAATGACTTTTCATTTATAGTATATCCTAAATTTGTCACATCCTTTCGTGTTTAAGTGGACCACAATACCGGCCATCGACCAGACATGGACATGAAGACAGAAGTATCGATAAGTGGATTATGGTTGTCTAACAACTTTGATCCCAATATCACAAAATTGTTTTTAGTGTTAGAAAGAGGTGAAATTAGTTTTAAATTTCCGTTAAATTTTAATTTCATTTCAATTTTAATTTTACTTTTATTTTTATATTTTATCTTATTTTTATTTTTATTTTTATTTTTATTTTTATTTTTATTCTATTTTTGTCCTCAAAATGTTTTATTTTTATAAAGGTTTTCGGGTATTGGACTTTATCCTTGTGGATTACGGCCTATTAATTTTTTGGACCAAGCATATAAAGAAGAAACAGCTGTGAACCCTAGTTTACTTCTCCTTTTCAAAATCATGGCCGCAAACTCTCCAGATTCTCTCTCTCTCTAAATTTTTTTTGTGAAAATTAGTGAAATTGATCCGATAGCTTCAAAGGTATGATGATTCTGACCAGGAATATGCTATTTTCGCATCAAATCAACATGTTTTCAATGTTTAATCGATGAAAAATCAACTATCGGCGTTTACGGCCAGGCAGTTTACGGCCAAGCTATTTACGGCCGTGAACTCCCTTTTGGTCGATAAAATTGATTTTTCTTCGTGTGTTTCACTTAAAAGCTAATTTGAACTCCAAACATGAGTAAAACATTAATTTTAAATGTTTAAATATATTGTTTTCTCATTTGGCTTGTTTTAGTGCAGATTGATATGGAAGAGCTCAAGTTTGCTAACAATCACAACCTGGCTATCCTCTTGGCTGATCCTCCAGCTACTCACGGAGAATTCAAGTCGATGATTCATGGACTGCAAGAGTGTTGCTTGTCTACTACTCTGACCATTAATCCATACATCTATCAAAGCTTGATCAAGGAATTCTGGAGGTCAGCAAAGGTGAAGAAAGGAAATGATGGAGTTGTTTCTGTTGAGGCTTCAGTCAAAAATTGCAAAATCATCATCACTGAACAGTTCATCAGAAGTACGCTCAAAATTGACGACCAATCAACCTTCTCCTTTGAGATCGAGATTTCCCAAGTTGAAGAATTTCTTGTCAAAAGGGGATATGAAGGTGTCTTCCTTCCAACTATAAAGAAGTTGTTGCCACCGTTCTAGAGATTCTTAGCTCATGTCTTCGTGAGCTGCATTTCCAGAAGAAAGTCTGGCGCAGATGAAATTTCTCTAAGAAACACTGGTGCCATCATCGCTTTGGTTGCGGGACTGAATTACAACTTCTCAAAGTTCATCCTCGAAGAACTGATTTCAAACATCAAAGGAAAAACTAGGGACAAGTTCTTGTTGTACCCTAGGTTCATTCAAGTGTTCATTTATGAACAATTTCCCGATATGGCTAAAGATGGAGAAGTCATCGACATGAAGTTTCTTGGGCTGAACACCGTCGGGTTAATGAAGCAAAACAGAAAGGGAAAAATTACTTTTCAGGGAAAGTTTCCCTTGGCGAAGTTTGGTTTGTTTGCTGATTCTTGTGAGGCATCTGAGTCTCATGTTACATCTGACCGTGTGACCTCTGAAGATGATATCTTTTCTGAAGACGATGTTATTCCGATTTCCGATCACAAAGATGTTGAAGCTACTCTGGTTGCGATGGTAGCTGAAGAGTATGAATTACACTCTGTAAATGTTGAGAGTGATTTCAACAAGTGACAATCAGAGGATGCGACAGAGACCGAAGAAAATGATTCCTTTGAGGATTTGGATCTTTTGGGCTTTGACAAGGATGATATTCCCTTGAATCTTGGAGGCAATGCAAAATTCTTGTCAAATGATGATCTTGACTCTTTCTTTGACACTATCCATGATGTTGCTCATCCAGCAACAAAGATAAGGGAGTCAGAAGACGTTCTTGAGACTACGCCTCCTTCTCCAAAACAAATGGATGAAACTTCAACTCCTATGGAGACATCTTTAGAGATTCCTCCCTCTGAGAATGGACCTCCTACTATTGAGCCAACAGTGAGTGAACCACTGACAACTCAGACTTCCTCGCCTTCATTGAAGAGGAGAAGACTTGATCCTAGACCGGGTGTTCTTGTGCCAGAACTATCTCAAGGATTGTCAACTCCACCAATATCTACTTCTATTGCTACTTCACCTACTCCATCCCATGAAGGACCGAGAACCTTTTATGAAGCTGGTGGTTCATCAGTTCCTTCGGGATCACCTTCTCTTAGGCCCTATCATGATGTTGCCTCTGATAGGCTTGCTCTACATTTGGCCCACGAACAAAGCTCGGTGCCTTCCTCCCGAGCTAAGGGAATTTTTATTGAGGAAGGCCACTCAAAAGAGGATGATCCCACCATAACTGGACTTCAAAAGGAAATCAGCGTGCTTAATCAGAAGAATATTGAGCTTCATATCCGGGTGGCTGATCTTGAAGCAGAAAAGGCCCAACTTAAAATTTAGCTTGCAGATCTTGAAACGAATAAAACTCTAAAAACTCAGCAAATTTCGGATCTGCAAACCCATCTGGGATCCTTGACTGCAAGTTATTTTGATCTTAAGAACAAGCTAGCAGAAGAATTTGGCGACAAATTCAATTCTTCAGTTCAACATCTCAACGATGGCCAGTCTTCTGATCAACAAGTTTAAGACCCTCTGTTGACCCGCCCACTCAAAGAAGAACTACGATTGTCGATCGCTTCAATAAGGAACCAGCTCAAGCACCAAGCGTTGTTGCACTCAAGCGTGCCAAGTTAGCAGCTTCTGACAAGAAAAGACAACTTCTTTTCAAGAAATCCTCTGATCAGAATGCTCCTGGAAATAAACCCACTATCACCGTCACTGGTCTTGAAAAGAAGAAACTTGGACACAGGTACGGTGACAGAACAGGAAGCAGTTACCCATGATTTTGGAAGCTGGATGAAGGTTTATGGCCACCAAGAACTAGTGTGTGTTCTTGGTGAAAGATGAAGATCTAACCAAATATGAAATTTAGGGAATGAGAACATGGATTCATCACCAGTTAAAGCTACGTAGCAACAAATTAAGGTAGAAAACACTTACATCTTTGGGGATCTAGGTGAGAAACTTGATGAAGCTAGAGAGAGAATCCGAATTCTTGGCTTGGAGAGGTGAAAATGTGTTGAAAAATGATTGAGTATCACTTATATAAGTGAGAGTGTACGGCCATGAGGGGGTGTACGGCCGTACACCCATGTGTACGGTAGTACACTCCTCATGAAGGAGTGTTTGGCCCGAAATGCAACTTTATGACTTTAGTAGCACATCCCTTAACCTCAACCTTAATTTTACTAAGCTTAGGACACTCAAACAGACCCCAAACAACGCTGAAAGGTAGCTAAAATGAGTCTAACTTGGATTGAATTGAATGTTGTACAAGATAGGAATTTCGGGTTGTCACATTATCTATCCCGAAGATGATCCTTAGGATAGGTCCCTTGAAATTAGATGTTAGAGACAGAAAGTGAGGATATCGGGAAGGGGTAATCAGGTTGATGATTTAATAATAATAAATAAATATTTAACTATTGTGGGTTGAAAACCATATGTGCTCACCAGGCCCCCAAGCCTGACTCACTCAGTTTTTTTTATATTACAGGTAGTGGCACAAGAGCACGGGTGTGATGATATGATGAAAGATTCATGGATGCCTATAGGCCAGTAGTTTAGACTAAGGGGTTGTTTGATAGTTGTTGACTGAGTAAGATCTGACTGAGTCAGAGCCTGATTGGGTCAGAAGCTCTAACTGTAGATGCTTCTGACTGAAATCATACTGTTTGATCATGCATCTGACTGAATGTGTTGAATGCTGAAAATGACCATTTTACCCTTCTATCTTGTTTTGTTTTGTGCTAAATAAATTTTCTCAATTTGATCCAAAAAATTGAACAAATAATGTAAATTTATAAAGAATTGAAGAAAAAAGTTATCAACTATCTCATTACCAAAACCTTCAAAAAATAATCAATGACAACATTACCACTAATCTAGGGAACATGATGCATAAATAGTGATTTTGTTTTCATTAAACTGATGTATTCTTGAACTATTTCCTTGTACCAGTCATCAAATTTCATTATCCCAGTCTCCTGAGCTGTTATCCTTCATTGAAATTAATCAATAAGTTGCATAAAGTAAAAAAGATTCATTCAGAAACCATTAAACATTTAAAACCAAAATTAAAGTCAAATAGATCTACAATTCCAAAAGTCATAAATTTATAGCTTACATTGTACAATCAACAAAGAGGCTCAAAACAGAAAACCTAAAATTCAAGGAAAGGGTATCAAACATATTCACTGAGAATTATCGTATTCACTCTATCGACTAGATGCTTAAAATCAATTAGATGGAGAAATCACACACATGAAACCAATCAACAACCAAAAATCAACTCTGACGACCAAAAAATTACAAGAAATCGATTTAGATAAGGAAAAAAAGCTTGAAGAAAATTGACCTTACCTAATGAAGACGATGGTGTAGTGACGACGTGAAGCTGCTATGGAATACTGGAGGAAGTCGACGTCGCTAAAGCAGTGGCGAAAGTGAAGCTGCGATAGAGGTCTAGCATTAGAGAGGACGAAGTCGGAGGAGGTTGCCGGCGAGGTGGAGCTGGAAAGGAGGAAAAGGTTGAGGCCGGAGGTACGAGGAGGATCTGGAAGAAATCGTAACGGGGGTAAGTAAGAAATCATGTGTAGGGCTAGATAGAGAAGGCCAAATGTGGGTAAGTTTTCAATCAACCATGTTTTTTTAAAGGATCGAGATAGTTGTTTTTATGGGCTGAGTCAAACGTGTGGCCTAGGTCAGAAGCATATCAAACACCCTGACCGGACCGAGTCAGACCAAAACATTTGACAGGACCCTGTCAGCACCAAATCAAACAGCCCCTAAGTAGTGTAAGGTATGTATTATTTCATTTATGCTTATGTACTGTATCGACAATGACATATTGACATCTCAAGGTTTTAATATAAATACGTTTATTGGAAAATGTTTTAATAATATCATTATCATGTTTTTGGGAACATATTCCGCAATATTATTCTTTTAAGGAAACTTTGATTTCAAAATAAGCATAAATAAATCGGTCTTTTCTGACCGTGAAATTGGGGATGTCACATAAAATCAAAATGAAGACTTCGTTAAATCAAAATCCAAACTCCATAAAGTGAGAAATAAATCACAAAATTTATCAATTGTGGTACATATTTTGTGCAAAAAGAAATAAATCACAAAAGTTATCATCTTCTACAACTAGTATCCATCATACCATAAAGAATTAATCAAAACTATTAAATCAAGGGTGATATATACTAGTAAATTAATACAAGCAAGTTTTTATTATCATTGTATATATGTCATTAGGATACAAACAACTAACGACCTCTTCTTCATCATCTCGCTATCACATTGCTTGAGATAAAACATATTGTAACAAAATAAAACAAGGACCTGCTAAATATATCAACAAGATGACGTTCCATGTGATGCTTCCCACTTGATGAGAATATATTTCCAATAAACATTTGGAAACTAAAGCGCTGGCAAATTGATAGATATTTGAGAACTAAAAATACAATAGTTTAAGAAAAAATCATGCTACCGGGCAAGAGATGGGCCAGAAGACAAAATTGCACACAATGAAATTCGAACTCCCACATTACCCAAAAATAATTGATCAAAAATCAGAACTTACCATCTTCGGTGTTGCTAAGTGCTAAGGAGTAAATGATGAGGTATGTCGCTACCTTGCTACAACAGTGAGGATGTTATGACGCTAGCAAGAGAAAAGAGCGATGAGATCGACATCGTGAATAACGAGAACAGGGGAAGCCGGATGGAAGCTGGAAGTATAACTCGCTTTTAGGGTCAGAGTCATCAAGGGTTTTGTGATGCTGGAGGAGTGGTGGCGGAAGATAACAAATATTCGGAGAGGGATAGGAGCAGGATGGAGGCAAGGCGGCATAAAGTTTTCTGTGGTCTTGAGTGGTTGTGTGGAGTTGATGGGATTTGTTGATTGTTTTAAAGAGGGAAAAAACTAAATTAGATCAATTTCCGTAATTTTAGGAGAGTATTTGTGGAAGTTATATTTCTTTTAAATGAAATTACCAAATTATTCTTATTAATTTAATAAATGATTTATTTTTTCTTGAATTCTTATTGGTTCATTCATCCACACAATACTTAGTTAGAATACTTGAACCTCTTTGTTTCTCTCTCTCTCTCTCTCTCTCTATATATATATATATATATATATATATATATATATATATATATATATATATATATATATATATATATCATTAGAAAGGTATCGACAATGCGGTCGATATAAGACTAATATTGAATACTTTTGACATTAATTTAGTACAAATATCGTTAAATCTATTTAAAATAATATTATAAATGGTCGTTTGGTCGTTTAAGTAACTATAAATGGTGCTTTTTGAAAAAATCAACTACTATAAATATGAGGGTGTAGACTCTCATATTTCTTGCACCAAGTCTCTTTCAAAAGCTTTTCTCTTCTCACCCCCGAGCATTTCGTTCCCTCGTGATTCGCCTTCTATTTCTATAGTTTTAGTATAGTAAGTTGAGCGTTGAAGCGCTGCAATAATCTTTTTAAAAGAAAGATTCAGTGACACAGTTCTGACCACGAAGTTCTAAGTTTTCGCTAGAAAACCCTGTCATTTTAGAGGAAAAACTAAGTCGTTAGTAGCAAATCTTTGGAGCGCCACAGAGCCCCGAGAAATAGATTTTTCGGTATCGAAGTTTTGCTCGCGTAATGTCCGATTTTTTGTCCAATAATTTGTAAGTTAAGCTATACTTCTCGTGCTTTAAGTATAAATTACATTTATGTTTATAATCTTTATTATGAATTTATAATTATGATTTATCAGTAATACCAGTTGTCATATTGATTAATCTACTTACAAGAATGATGACAATATAAGATTAGTGAGGTGTTTAAATTGGATTAAAACTTGTACCATTGCATAACCATTTGTGATTTTGTTTTTTTTTTCTTTTTCGATTTTCATGCAATAACCATATTAAATAAGGAAAATATCATTTTAACCCTACAAATTTTTTTTTGTTTGTTTTAAATAGTCACTTTTTTTTTTGCACTTTAGAGGAACTAAGTCTATTTTACAGGTTAAATAAATCTTTTAACCTTTTATAACATGTAACTAAGAAGTATATAATATTTTGTTAATGTAGAAGACCAAGTATGATAACATTTGGCTGAGGTGGAATGCCATGTGCATTACAAAAACACGTCCTACTAAAATATGAAGAACTTAGGCTTTTTGTGCTCAAGACCTCGCAAGTGTTCCTCGATCGTCCCACCGTCGTACATCCAAATTCATTCTTTATTTTTTAACCGACAATTTAATCTACTCCTAAACTAACAACACCTATGTCACCTATGTCCAGGACTTAAACCCTCGACTTCAAAGAGATAGGACACCACCTGATACCTTAGGTTAAAGTCCTTTGGTATCCAATTTCATTCTCATCTTCAAATAATTCCCCTGTTACTTTCGCAGGTCAAAAACCACGATTCTTTTCCTTGATTTCTCAATCTACTGAAGTGTTGCTGCTAATTTCCTATTCCGCCGATTTTCCTAGTTTGATTTCTCTCACATTACCACGACCCCGTTTCAATCTCAATCTGAAACCCACTTGGAGTTCGTTGAACGTATTGGATATAGAGATTAAACATGTCCGTTTGTTTGCCCCACATTTGGTGAAAACAAACGGGAGTGTCGCCCTTGCAATTTAAGAGAACACCAAAACATTACCGATCATGATTATGGAATTGAAGCTCGAAACGAACGAGTTGCAAAACGAAATGCGTCATGGAATGGTTCGAATCGAATTAGATTGCGATAAACAACAATAAAGAGGGAACCGACGGAGGAGGATTACTATGTGATGGAGACACTTGCGGTGGTAGCGATAGGTGTCGGAGTGTTTGTACTATGCTCAATAGAAGCATAAAGACTTGAACCTAAACTATCCATTCGAAATATTTCTATGGACAGGGACATATCGGTTAGAATCTTTGATGATGCGTAATTGGAGTTGACTCATCCACAGTTTCACTATTTATTTTAGAATAAATCTACCCTAATAAATGAAAATGATTTTGCCACATGTCCTTTTCTCATAAAATTAGTCACATGTCATTTTGTTATAATTTGAGATATATTTATTTTCCACTTGTCATTACTTTAATTTTCATTTTCAATATATCATTAATTTAGTTTCCATAAATTAAACCTACCATAATGACTATTAATTTCAAATTTTAAATTTAAACTTTAAATTTTAAATTTCAAATTTAATTTCAAATAAATTTACAGTTTAAACCTTTATGTTTAACATTTTGTTATAATTAACCCGTTTAGTACACACTAAACACATAATTTTAATTTATTTATTTTTTGCATGTTTTTTTTTTCTCATAATTTGTATTTATTTCAATTTCAAATTCAAATAAAATTTCTATTTAATCGTTCGTACTTAACATTTTGTTTTAATCAACCCGTATAATATACGGGTTTCACAACTAGTGCTATTATATCTGACTAAATTACGAAGAAATTTGGTTATTTTACTAAATTTCTTTTGGTTTCCACTTTCCACCCATGGAGCGAGATTCAGAAAACGAAAAGCGCGCCAATACGTTCACATAACCGCCCTCACTCCAAAATCCTCAAACAAAAAATCCGATATCGCCGTCGCACCGCCACCGTCATGGGAAAGCAAAAACAACAAGCTATTTCCCGTTTCTTCGCCCCCAAACCAAAGCCATCTTCTTCCACAACGTCAACTTCGCCTCCATCGTCACCGCCGCCGTCGCAATCACCTCTACCGAATTCATCAACACCTCCCCCTAAAATCTCCGCCACCGTCACATATTCTCCTCTTAAACGCCTTCGTACCTCCCAGCTCATATCCCCGATCAAAAAACCCTCCAAAACCCCCCGATTATCCCCCAATCCCGACCTTGCGGAATCTTCTCGAACTAAACAATCTCCACCCAGTGAAAACCCTAAACCCTCTTTGTCGAATCCCACTCTTCACGAAAAGTTTCTTAGCAAACTTCTAGAACCTTCTGAAGAAGATACAGCTAATGTTCTTACTGCAGATGCTAAGGCTCCATTAAACCCCAAATACACCCCATTGGAGCAGCAGGTAGTAGAGCTTAAAGCTAAGTACAAAGACGTTCTTTTAATGATTGAAGTTGGTTACAAGTTTCGTTTCTTCGGTGAAGACGCTGAGAATGCCGCTAGGGTTTTGGGAATCTACGCACACATGGATCACAATTTCTTAACAGCTAGTATACCCACTTACCGATTAAACGTCCATGTGAGGAGACTAGTAAGCGCAGGGTACAAAGTGGGCGTTGTTAAACAGACCGAAACCGCAACAATCAAGGCTCACGGGTCAAATAAAATGGGTCCATTTTGTCGTGGATTATCAGCATTGTACACAAAGGCCACACTTGAAGCATCTGAAGATGTGGGTGGAGGAGGAGAAGAAGGGTGTGGATCATGTAATAACTATTTAGTTACTGTCGTTGAAAATGTAAATGTTGGCGACGACAAGGGGAATAATGAAAGTGGAGTTGATGTGAAAATTGGGATTGTTGCTGTTGAAATTTCAACTGGAGATGTTATTTTTGGAGAATTTGACGATAACTTGCTAAGAACTGGGCTTGAGGCTAAGATATTGAGCTTGTCTCCTGCTGAACTGCTTCTTGTTGATCCCCTCTCTAAGCTAACAGAGAAGGTAGTTGATTACTTGATTTCAACTCAATAAAACTTTTACACTTGTGTAAATATTGAATAAAATTGTTTGCTAATTGAATCTCTGTTTTCATATTTAGTTTTTAGTAGCATACGCGGGGCCCGCTTCAAATGTCCGGGTGGAACGTGCCTCTAGAGACCGCTATACAAATGGTGGTGCACTTGCTGAAGTATTGTCATCTTTTGATAAAATAGGTGATAGCCTTCTAAATGATACTCAAAAGGAAAAAACAAAATGTCATCATGCAACTGAGGTGTGTGATTCTTGTTATCTCTTACTATGATGTACATGTGTTACTTTTTTTTTTAAATCTAATCCCTTTTTATGTGTAGGCGATTATGGGTATGCCTGATTTAGCTGTTCAAGCATTAGCATTGACCATTGACCATCTGAAACAATTTGGTTTTGAGAGGATTTTGTGTTTAGGAGCTTCATTTCGCCCTTTTTCCAATGATTTGGAGATGACACTTTCAGCCAATGCAATGCAGCAATTAGAGGTTTTGAAGAACAACTCTAATGGATCTGAATCTGGCTCATTGTTTAGCTGTATGAATCACACTCTTACTACATTTGGCTCAAGGCTTCTCAGACACTGGGTATACTTTAATCTATCTTATTAATCATTAGGTCATTTTGTTGTAACTGTTAAAAAGGTGTCATTTTGTGTTATAGCTATTTGTTATAATCATCATTATTGCTTTTTCTAAGGAATCTAATGTTTGCTAATTGGGCCCCACGCCACCTCATGATCCAGGTGAGTCATCCTTTATGTGACAAAAGAATGATCAGTGCACGTCTGGATGCTATTTCTGAGATTCTTGAATCAATGGGTTTTTCTAAAAAATTTAATGATGGAAGACACACTGATGTCAATCTTCATCAACTTCTTAGTTTAGTTCTTACTAATTTAGGAAAGTTACCTGATATTCAACGTGGAATTACTAGAATCTTCCATCGAACTGCCACAGCATCAGAGGTAATAATGAGTTGTTACTTTCCAACTTAATGAGCTTAATGGGTTAAGCACTTAATCTAGACAGTTAGTTATACATGACTGTTTCCTATACAGTTCATAGCAGTTATTCAAGCCATCTTAGTGTCTGGAAAACAACTTCAGAAGCTTCAAGTTGAAGAAGAGAATGAAGTCAACCATGTTGAAAAGACCATTCAGTCCCTGTTGCTAAAAAAGTTGATTCTGACGGCATCATCATCCAGCATAATTTCAACATCAGCAAGGCTGCTGTCTGCCTTGAATACAGAAGCTGCTGAACAGCGTGACATATCCAATCTGTTTGTTGTTTCTGAAGGACAATTTCAAGAGGTAATTACAAATAAAGTTATATATATATATATATATATATATATATGATCTCTAATTTATCTTCATTTAGTTATTTATAAGTGTTTTATAACTGATTACCAGATTGCTACAGCAAGGAATAAAGTGAAACAAGAAAAAGATAAGTTAGATTTATTAATTAATATATACCGCAAACAACTGAAAAATCAGAAATTGGAATTCATGAGTGTGTCTGGGACGACACATTTGATAGAGGTAATTTATATTTTTTTATAAATTATAATTTTGAATTATCTATAAATATATATCTTTTTACTGAGCTTTACCTTCACAGTTACCAGTAAATGTAAAGGTGCCTTCGAACTGGGTGAAGGTTAACAGTACTAAAAAGGCAATACGCTATCATGCACCGGAGGTATTAACAGCTTTAGACCATTTATCATTAGCAAACGAGGAGCTTGCTATCGTGTGCCGTTCCACTTGGCAGAAATTTCTAGAAGAATTCACAGGATTCTATCAAGACTTTCAGAGTGCTGTTCAAGCACTAGCATCCTTAGATTGCTTACATTCTCTTGCTCTACTTGCAAGAAAAAAGGTTTCTTTCTTTTAATGTTATAAATTTGAGAATGAATTACATTTTTGGTCCCTTAGTGTAACTGATGTTTGCGTTTTTGGTCCCTTATTTTGACCAATTCAACCTGCTTTTGATCTATTAGGATTACACTCGCCCTGTTTTTGTTGATGATAATGAACCTGTTCAAATCTGTATATCATCAGGTCGTCATCCGGTATGTAACATCATTTTTTTTATTTTTTAAATACATATTTATTACCATGAAATGAATATAAACAGGTTATGGAGACAATGTTAGAAGATAATTTTGTTCCAAACGATACAAATTTACATTCAGAAGGAGAGTATTGTCAAATTGTGACGGGACCAAATATGGGTGGAAAGAGTTGTTATATACGACAGGTGGCACTGATTGCCATCATGGCACAAGTGGGTTGTTATGTACCTGCCACGTCAGCAAAGCTCCATGTATTAGATGGGATCTACACACGAATGGGAGCTTCTGATAGCATCCAACAGGGAAGGAGCACGTTTCTAGAAGAGTTAGGTGAAGCTTCTAATATACTTCATGCCTGCACAAACCGTTCTTTAGTGATTCTTGATGAGCTTGGGAGAGGCACTAGCACGCATGATGGTGTAGCCATTGCTTATGCTACACTGCAGTATCTTCTAGAACAAAAGAGATCCATGGTGTTGTTTGTGACTCATTATCCAGAAATAGTTAATATGACAAAAGGGTTTGGTGGGCGTGTGGGGTCTTACCATGTTTCATATCTGACATCATCATCGCAAAAAGACGAATCTAACCCTTCTGATTGCGACTATGAAGATGTTGTTTATCTTTATAAGCTTGTCCGTGGTGTTTCGGAAAGGAGCTTTGGGTTTAAAGTTGCACAGCTTGCACAGGTCAGTTTGACTTTTGAGTTTTGAATTTTGACTTTTTGAGATAGTCAAAGTTAATCTTTTGTTTTGTTGTGTTGCAGATACCTTTGTCGTGTATAAATCGAGGGAGTGAGATGGCAGTGAAATTGGAGGAGGTGGTGAGGGACAGATGTAAAAGCAGGTTGGCAATGGCAGATAAGAATTTACAAGAAATATTTTCAAATTTGAATTTGGCGTTTTTGGAAGATGTTGATCCTGTAAAAAGCTTTGAGTGTTTGAAGCATGCAAGAAGCCTTGCACTTGAATTGAGAAATTAGTAAAAAGAGTTTTTCATTTTGTTTCTGCTTATAATGTTCTTGTAAGGCGCTAGTTCTATGGTGGTTGAGATGATGATGTAACTTAAACTTGGTGTGAGAGTGATCAGATATGTATTTATCTAGTCAAAAACGTCTTTTACCAGGTATAATCACCTTCTATTTGTAACAGGAACAATGTGTTCCTGTTGCTTGAATCGGAATCTGTTACATGTTTGGTTTGGTTGGTGGAAAATGGAATACATTTTAATCATATTTCTTTGTTTTTTATTTTCTATTTGGTTTGTAAATTCATCAGTTAAATTGGAATGTAAACTATGTTAGTCAGTGATACTGTTTTTGTCATAAATTTCATTAAATACTATGAAGATGGCCAAAAGACGTGCAATCACTTGTCATATATTAAGAAAAAGATAAATCAAGAAATAAATATCGATTTTATGAAGCTAATTCTTTCTTGGCTATTAAAGGCATCGATTAGATTAGAGATGGACACAAATGGATAAGGTCAACTCTTATCAAGTGCAAGTCAACAAAGGGATCAAGATCCAATTTGTAGGCTTACAGTGATCTAGTTAATGCTGTATGTTTGTGTGGTCTCAAGTACAAAGTATTCGATTGTTTTGTTTGACTTTTAGGAGAAAAAGAAATTGGTGATTTGTGAGACAAAAAAAAGGAGCAAGAAAATTACAAGTCTTTCTTATTGAATTTAACATTATGCACCAAAACAACAGCAAATTTTTATCTTCAGTAACACAAATATAAAAGCATAACTCCCACAATGTTCAAGAAAAAGGCAACAACATTTTGCCTAACAAAAACTTGTAATGTTCGATGTTCTGATGAAGAAACTAATACAACTCAATAGTCTTTGTTCCCAAAGTTCTTGCACCATATCTGTGATGGAACTGGTCGAACAGGCATATGTGGTCGTTGCTGCAATATCATTCATTATACACACAACGCAGAATCAGAGTATGCAGATATAACAGAGATTAGATGAGACCAAAATGCAACTCCTTTGGTTAAGTATCACATAAACTGAAAGTTGACATCTTGCATTATACAGAAGTACAGAACTAAAAAGTAAGAACCTAGAGTGTAACTGTGAACATGGACAGACTACCATGGTAACATCACAATGATGCAAACCCATATAAATCGGATTTGAATACAAAAGATCAGACTAGGGTGAAGGAGGTGAACCTTTAATGAATAGGTCTTCTTAGTTAAATCGTTGTCTATGGAGCTATTATGATTAGGGCTCTGCTACCACAGGGGACTAGATAGATAGCCAACAGCAAAACCCAGACGGATCAAAGATGAACAAAGTTTGAAATGATGAATCCTAAAAAAATTTACTACCAAGAAATTCACTATAACCACGCAAGCTGGAACTGAGGCCCATGAAATTTCAAACCCTAATTTTTTTACAACAAAGTCAAGGTAAGCCTAAATCCAGATCTCCCACATTGTAAGTACTGAATTTCTATAAAAAGTATGAGAGAAACATGCGAGAGTAGAGAGATAGATGATCGGTATATAGAAACAGACCTCAAGCTCCGCAGATTTCATGGCGATGGGGATGCAAACGAGGAAAATACCAGCCATGGCGATCGCTGTGTTGCGCTTCCAGTGCAAGGGGCGACAGTTCGGACCACCGCTCATAGTCCACACCTTGGTCCTGAAATCCCCTCCGCCATGGCCGTGGGCTGCGTCGCCGTGATGTTCTCCTCCTCCACCCATTTTCTCTCGTCAACCACTTCGATCGAACTTCTGACGAACAAGCAAAAATGGTTTAGTTGGTTTGGTGCCCTATTGGCTATCGGTACATTTTGGGGATAGGCCCTCCACTTCACTGCACAGCGAGCCCATTTGCGACGTTAGTTTATATTTGGTATTTCAATTTTAATTTCTCATTTGTTGAAATTAATTAAAAAACACTATAATACATTAACACTAAAACTATTTCAATCTCATAAAATATAAAATAGGGTAAGACTATAAGTGGGATGTAAGAAATAGATACTCGATTAGTAAACTAGGGATAAGCATAAGTCGGTATCCATCCTAATTATCTTGAACCGAAATTGACGGTTCCTAAAATATTGAAACTGAAACCAGAACCGGAACCAACGAGTAGATGTTTCAATACAAGGTACCTGATTTGTTAAATTTGTTTAATTTTTAAAACTTATAAAAATATATCTATTGTAAGTTTACAAGAAAATTATCGATAACATCAATACATAATTCGCTAAGTATTAAAAATAAGGATTAGAAAATATGAATAACTTGAATAACATTGACAAAAATATGTACAAGTTTCTTAATACCTATAAGTAAACATCATTAATTTCATGTATCTTAAATTCATACTTTTGATATAAAAAATTCATATAATTGAAGTCCATAGCTAAATAAATATTTCTATGAGTTAGAATTTAACTTAAACATAATAGTATATCATGTCTAAACAAATATTTCTATGAGTTAGAATTTAACTTATATTATGCCTACTATCTACAAATTCATTTTGAACCTAGATAGTTTAAATTCAAAATGAAAATTACACATGGACATTTAAAGGTTCAAAACAAATTATACAAAATTCTAGAATTTTAAATGATGTTATTCAATATACTGTATAAAGTATGCGATTGTGATATATATATATATATATATATATATATATATACACACACACACACACACACACCAGGTCTAACGGGTAGTGGTTCTGTAAAAATAAGAACCAAATTGGAACCGTTTAAGGCAGTTCTGATTCCAAAAACGGATATCTAGTTCTATTGCTCATCCCTAAGAAAAAACTGCTTTGGACGATGATCTCCGACATAAAACAACTAAGATATATAATTAAATAAAAGTTGTCTTAATCGAGAGTACACACCAAAATATATCATGAATATGATAGGTAAGCCCATTGTATAGAATAAAACAGAAGTTAAACATTCGTATGTGACCGAAAAGAAAAAAAAAATTACATGCAATAAAGTTTTGGGTAAATATAGCAAAGACAAGCAATGTAAATATTGTACAAATATGTAGACATTGAGAGGATAAACTACACATAAAACCTGAAACGAAAAAACTGGCACTAGAGATTGACATTAACTAATATGGTATATATGCGTGCTAGCATGTATCATATCGGATAGACACAACCCCGTATGTCTTTATATGTTGGAGTTTACCATCTTTCCCAAAATTTATTTTCGGCCACTTGCTTCTAGCTCTAGCATAGCCCAAACTTTGGTGTTATCTCCTCCTCTCGCCTCTCATCCTCTTGCAAAGGAACCCTTTTATATAGAATGAGGTTCCAACACACATATACACACACAAACATATATATATATATATATATATATATATATATATATATATATATAAGATTATTTCGCAGCAATATTATACAATTATCTAACATCGGCCCTCTTGGTGATAAATATTCACTACTATATAATTTCCAGTAACTACTTCTCTTGGTGCTGAATTAGAAGTGTGAACTCAAGAATACTGATGAATTGATTTAACCACAAAGTTATATACATTTGATCGATCAAATAAATCTCTTGGATCATAGTAAAAAATGGAAATGACTTGGTGATGATTTAGGGTTATTTGTGGTAAATTCTTTACACGATTCAAATAAAGCAAACATGCACACTTAAGATAATTATTTTTACTATTGGGACAATTGGGCTCCAATAAAGTGTTTTTTTGTTAGAGGGCATCGATAAATATAATACAATCCAATGATGTATTGTGTAAGGAAAGGTGTGAGTATTTCATCTAGGCAATGCATAAAATAAGGATGTATGGAATGTTGGATTAGTGTCTCAGCCCGTAACTATATTTGGTAAGTACTTGACCTGGTTGTGCATCGTCTTTTTGAGTTGCCTTCACCAAAGTAACATGATAGGATGATTTATCAAGTGAGAGGTTATTATGGTTTATTAATAAATTATATGAATAATATATTAAAGGAGAAATCATATAGTTTAATTAATATTAGACAATAATTAATTATGTGGCTAAAAGACATTAATTAAATAGCGGGGACTTTAAACTGTCAAACGTGTGATAGTTGAATATTGGGCTGAGAAGGCTTATGGACTAGGCATGGACGAAATTAGGGATGTGTCCATCCTAATTTCGGCCATAGAGGCCCTATTCCAGAAGCTTCCTTGGATTGCTTAAGGCCCAAGCTGTCCATTAGGGTTTTGACTGAAACCCTAGCAGCACAAGTATAAATAGACCCCTAGGGCATCAGATTCCGGCCACTGGAAACCCTAACAGTCTTCATTGTCGAAATTGTGCTCATACCCTCTCTCTCAATTAGCATCCTCTTGCTTGTGGTGTTTGTAAGCCATTAGAGGAGTGATATTTGTGACTCTAAGCTCCAAGACAAGAAGATTCAAGCCATTGTAGAAGAGGTAATCATCTAGATCTGATTTCTTATGTTAATTTTGAAATATGTATGCTAGATCTAGGGTTTATAAGTCTTGGATGAATTGCATGTACAATAAGAAACCTAGATCCAAGCAGTAGGGTTTGTATGAGCACATAGGATGTTCTTTTGGCTCAAACCCATCATGGAAGAACTATTAGACCATCTGCTTGTTAAATGTAGTTTTGCACAAAAAACATGGAGTCATATTGCCTCATGGTGTGGTTTGGAACCTTTATACCCTAATAGAATGTCACACCTCGCTAAAGCGGAAACACGAGGCGTGTCAGTACAAAGGGTCTCATAACAAAGTTAAAAGACAACATCAACCATAGTATTAAAAAGTATTACAACTTACAATGTGTTTGAACATATTTTAAAAGAAATTACAATGCAATTGAAATACAACCCATGCGAATGCTCCTAAAAGTGATGTGTCCCTAAGTGTTATCTTATAGACGAGTTCCTGAAAAAGCATGTAAAATGAGCGGTCAACTACCGAGATAGTTGGTGAGTACTCACAATTTAAAAATAATATTTGTTTCATGAATCATAATAAAAGTTTTAATAGAGGTTTCCATAAATAAAAGTACATTGCTAAAAGGTGTAAATAAGTTTGCATAAACAAAGTTCGTTGTCATCATGAGAAATAAAGTATGTTGCCAAAATGAGATGCAAAGTTCATATTCTCGTGGGATATAAAGTTCGTTGCTAAAACTAGTAAACAAGTTTCGTTGCTAAAATGAGTATACAAGTTTCATTGATAAAATAAGTATACACGTTTCATCGCTAAAATGAGTATACTAGTTTCGTTGATAAAATGAGTATACAAGTTTCGTTGCTAAAATGAGTATATGATTTTCGTTGCTAAAATGAGTATACAAGTTTCGTCGTTAAAATGCGATGTAAGATACGTATGTGCATCAAGTTTCCATTCATAAGTTCACAACCCAAGCCTAATGACCAAATCGTGCCCTATTGACTACTATGTGTATTGCAAACATGGAGAATAAAATGATAAAATGCACTTAAGCGAATTGTACGAGTGATGAGTTGTCTACCTCCTGATAGCGATATCTATAATAACCATAGCTCAAAAGAGTTAATGAGTTGTGTCGAATGATTCCATGGACTTAACCGCGATACAATCCTCATGAAATAAAGCAACATACACATACATACAAAACATAGCAACCAAGTTTCATACGATTCAAAATAAATACAACGAACATAAATAGTTTAGGACATGCTTTTCCACCCCAAAACATTTAAAAACCGAAAATAGGGGGAGTCGTGAATACTCACAATGCATTGAGATGATGCAAATGATGCCTTGATCTAAGTTCCACTTGTACCACTACCGAATCATACAATAATATTACACACTAATGAGTTTCTAATTGAAATCTAACACTAGTATACTTACTGTTACAATAGAATTATGTCGATATTGCGTCGAAATTTAATATTGTTAAGTTACAAACATTTTTCTGAAATGGTGAAGCTTTATAACTCATGTGATTAAGTGAATTTTGGATATTATTTTCCAGATTTTTGTAATATTAATTGGAGGTATTTCAATACATTTAAAGATGTTTTTAAACTCCTAAAATCCAAAAATATTATCAAACAGCTTCCAAAATTCATCAAAATTTACATTTTCGTTCCAATTACAGTAGAGGTCTTCCATCAATATTCCCTTGAATGATGATGTGATTAACTATTTTTCCAAAATTTTAAGTCTTCATTACAATATAAATTCGTGAAAACTAGTATCCAGATGATAAAAATTCTCAAACTTTTTATAATACTGCCATTAAACATACTTAAGCTGGGAAAAATATAACAATGGGTTTCTAAACAGTTTAACCCGATTTTATGATTTTTGTACATTTATTCTAACAAAAATAGAAATAAATAGAAGACAGTTTTCAAAATTGCCCAAACTTTTTGTAACACTGTTATCATACATGTAGAAGATGTGAAAAATATAAAAGATATTTTTCAATTAGTTTTACTATTTCCCTTGTTTTATTCTCTTGAATAATCATTAATTGGTGAATAATTATCAAACAGTTTAAGTAAATTACCAAAATTTTTGTAAACTTCATTTACAGTGTACATAATCCGGAAAAAAATACCAATGGTGATTTTTATATACTGTAATCCAATTTTATCGATTCAAGTGTATTTAATCTTAGAAAATAGAAGCAAAATAGCATACTGAATAGAAAAACCACCCAAAATTTTTATCTAGAGTTCTAACATATTATAAGATCTTCTGGTAAATTTTCATGAATTTTGGATTAATAGAACTATTTTTCTCATTATTAGTCAATTATAAATACAAAAATCGGGAAAATATGTATGCATTATGAAAAATTCTGAAAATATTTTTCTAAGTATTCCACATGAGGTAGGATCTAAGAAAAATATTATATAGCCTTTTCACATTCCCTAAAATGGTTTTATGATTTATTTTAATTAAACAAAAAGAAAATTTAAAACCATACCAAACAGTTACTAAAATCGATGAAACTTAGTGAGATGTCATCATTTACTTTAGGGGTCATTCACGAATTTACCTAGGATTTATAGACCTCAGAATATTTTCTTACAATAATAATAATTCGAGAAAAATGAATTACTTTTTTGAAATTATGTAGAACTTCTCATTTTGTTGGTGGAATTCTGGGAAAAATCGGATTTGATCGGAAAGGAAGTTTTAGATATTTATTTGAGAATAAATCATTCATGAACATATTTGAAAGCTTTTAACAACAAACTTTGATCATCAAGCATCTAAGCTTGAAGATCATCACATGCATGTCGTTTTGAAGGCCATTCATGATTTTGAAATGGTAAAAAATCGTTTTGGAAAGAAAACTTAGGGTGCATGTGGTGATTTTCCACCAAAACTTGTAGAAAAGTGCATTTCCATGATTTTGACTTAGGTTTAGGTCATAAGACTTCACCATCTACAACATGCATGTTGTTTTTGGATGAAATCCTACCACTATCATCATCAAAACCATGAGTGTGTGTGTGTGTATGTTTATGTGTTCATGATCTTTTATTAGAATGGAGTAGAAGATGGAGAAAATCCAAGAAAAATAGTAAACTTTGAAGGAATAATGAAGTAGAAATCGATTTTACCTTCAAGAACACCACAAGATGATGAAGATTTCAAGTTTTAGGTGTGTTCTTGGGTTCTATTTTCTGGAAATTTCGTGGTTTACAGGGTGGAGAAGGGAGAAATGGAGTTGTGAAGGTAGAGAGAAATGAGAGAGAATGAAGGAGAAGGTGGAGTGTGAGAGAGAAGAAAAATGATTATGTGTATGTTGGGAAGAGAAGGAGTGTCTTGGGAGAGGGGAGGACGAAATCTTGGGTGAGTGAGGCTTCCTCTCTCTTGTTTCTTTTATAAAAATTCAAATCTTTTATAAAAATATCCAACTTTTTATAAAATGTGCACCTTAACCTAGTTTTATGCATAAAACTCTTGATTTTTGACTTATAAATCAAGGGTAAATGCTAATAACTTAATTTTTATTTTCCTTGATTGTATTTCATACTAATTATTATGATAAGATAATATTATAAGGTTCTTAATTATTTTTATAGGATTTTTAAGGTTAAAGTTTATAAATATGAGTTTTTATGGCTTTTAGGGTTTTGGAGTTTAATACATCTTTGGATATCAAAATAAATTGAATCTTTGAGACTTCAAATTATTTTTGTGTTTCCTAACTCTTATTCAAGTTAGAAATAATGTTTGTAATTTATTTTTATTGGTTTATTGACATTATATGTAGTGATTCTGAGATTCACGGGAAATTAAAGAATCAAGTATACTAGTCTTAGTTTTCAACTTTGACTTAAGTTCCAACAAGACTCAGACCTAATTTCTACTACTAGGTCAAATTCATGATGTGTGTATATGATTCATGAAAAGGTGTCCAAGTCAAGGAATGACCTGAATTTGAATAGTTGTTACAGTTAAAGTAACTATAGAAGTCACGTATCAATGTGGAATCTAAGTACACTATCCTTCAATTCTACTTGTTTCCCAGTTTCTAGTAGGTTATAACTTAGTTTCTAGTTACTAGGTCTAGTATGTGTCGTTTCTACACGTGCAACTAAGTTTATCGATTCTTGACCGACACGAATTTTGACGGTTTTCACATAAAATTATAGAAACTTATCTAGGTATTATTCCTTGCCTCATGTCGGTTCATTTAGCGAACTAGGAATGATGTGAATTTTAACAAACTCACAATGTCATCTTGGGTGACCAATAAAATAAAGGCAAACACAATTTTATGGGTCAATAATAGAGGCGATTAAAACTCATTAGATTGGAGTGTTTAGGCGGATTTCCCCTGTTTCAATTTAGAATTGACTTTGTAACATGCATGCTAACTAATTATAACAAATTGATCTCTTGGTGGTGGTATTTTTTAAAGACGGGGGGGGGGGGGGGGGGGGGTCATATATGGTTTATTTTAGCTTTGGTGCTATATTTTTATCGTGGATATGTGTGTGTTTGGTGTGGGTCTTGAAATCTTTTTAATAGGATTAGTACCTATGTTAGTTTTTTTTTATCCGTGAAAGAATATACCTTTTTGCTTGTTGACTACAATCCTTCATAATATTAATTACATGTGGGTGGATAGTTTTCAGGGTGTTTGAGTTTTCTTTCTTGTATGTATATACTAGTATTTAATTTAACCGAAATGGAAAATTTTAGTGAATTTAGTGCAATGCAAATTACTACGATACTAATTGAGCGATACACGAAAAGTACATGGCTTTTAGCTTGTAAAATTCACGACATAAGATTGATGTTTTGAGTGTTCTTATAAGTATGATGTTGTGTTGATAACCCAAACAAAATACATTTATATTTGGTGTGTAGAAGTCTAAAGAAATGTGCCATAATTTTTTTGGGATCAGTTGGCTCCATTACTTGTTTGGTTTCATTAGTAGTTATCATTTTGGCGGGCTCTTGGATGTTTGTAAAAAATAACAATTTTAACGGTTGCTTAAGTATGTTGTCAACTTTGGTGACCCTACAAACTACAATGTTATTATGGTATTTGGTGACCCTACAAACTGCAATGTTATTATGGTATGTAAAGGATAGACGATTAGTTGAATTTCCTGGCGGTGTATCAAGTTTGAACCAAGATTATTGCACATTAATACTTGTTGTGGTTGTACTTTAGTTATGCATACAGTTGTTGCCTATTTAAAATTACTCTAAAAAATGGCCTCCTAAGTATGTTGCTTTGATGTGTTTGATAAAACTCTAGAACCATGTCATACTTTGTTCTATACATTATACGTTACCTTGTTTTTCTCTTGTTTGTTAATGCTTCCTAGTTCTTTGTTGGTTATTTTAATCAAATATACAAATTTATGCCTTTCATACATGTGAACTTCTTGATTGACCTGTAACACCTAGTTTTAGGGTGTTTCCATTATTAGGATAATGGGTCGTAAATGGATCGATTAATGGTATTGGGCTTCAAGGGAGTAGGGTTTATATCCTATTTGATGTTGATAATGTTGGTGTTGGATTAGGTGTCTAAGCCCATAACTATAATTGGTATATACTTTAATTAATAGAAGCACAATTCTTTTGGGTTGCCTTCACTCTTGCAACTTGACAGGATGACTTTTGGAGAGAATTTGCATTTATTATTTGGAATAATAAATTGATATAAATGATTTATTAATATATTATGAGAATGATACATTAATTAGAAATTAGGTTATTTAATTAATATTTAATCAGATATTAATTTGAAATTAATTTTGGGATTAAATGAATTAATTAGAAGTACATGGGCTATTTTGCAATTAATTGATAGTTGTGAAATAGGGCTCTTGGACTCCTTAGATAGGAGTGGATGAAAATTATAGGGAGGCCCTATTAGTTTTCTTCCAAGGCTTCTAGATGAGGAGTCCATGAGCTGCTTAGGCCTTAAGCAGGAAATTAGGGTTTCCACCTGCAAACCCTAGCTTTGGGACTAAGCAACCTCAAGTATAAAAGGAGCCTAACCCTTGTGATTTTCGGCCACTTGCTTCTAACCCTAGCATAGCCGAAACTTTGTTGTTATCTCCTCCTCTATCTTCTCATCCTCTTGCAAAGAGTGTTTGTAAACTGTTAGAGGTGTCACATTTGAGGCACTTGCTCTCAGAGTTCAAGATCTACAAGGATTAATTGTTATTTCTACACAACAATTAAGGTATGTATCTAAACCTTAGTATTAGGTTAATTTCAATTATTATAGATGCATATTAGGGTTTCTCTTTGTATTCAAGTTTACATGTTCAATTAGTGAAAACCTAGATCCAAAACATTAGGGTTGCATGAACACATATGATTTGTAGTTATGCTCAAAACACATCAGTTGGGTTAAGTGATTAAAGCCCTCAAATTGTGCTTTGAAGAAAAATGGTAAAATGGGAAAATTATATATCGGGCTTCTTGCACAACTTATGGTTTTAGTTTGACATGTATTAAACCAAAAGTAATTAGATGGGGTTTTGGGGCTCGTTAATACTTTTCCGTGCATATAAAGATCGCCTAAAACGGAGTTGAAACGAATAAGTTATGATTGTTTAAAGTTGGAATGAAATTGGGTGAAAATCTGTCATCACGAGGTGAGGAGCATATCCACATGACGTGAGGAGTTTGTCACAAGGTGATAATCAAGTTGTCATGAGGTGAGCGTTGGGTAGCCCAAGCCCACAAATTTTTAGGGTTTTCTTGGTATTTAAAGGGTGGTTCCATGTTTCGGGGGTATTTTTCCATCCTCCATCACATATAAGGCCTCTTTAGAGAAACCCTAGCCTACCTTTTCACCACTTTGAGCCTCCCCTCTCCTCTCTCATTAATTTTGGAGACGTGACGATCAGCTGATGTTGAATTTGACCTTTGACCTTGACTGTTGACTTTGATGATGGTGGATTTCTGGTCAATTTAAGGGTTTTAGGGTGTAGACTGAGAATGTACTTTATTATTTGTTAGGTGTCTCGTAGTATCGGTCAATACTGTGTGAGAGCTGCTGTGTTTAGCTGATATATGCGAAATGAGTTTTCTCACAATATTAGTTATGCCATAGTGTGTGTGCATGTTGACTCGCTGGGTCTTATTTGCTGATTGTTGTTATGTATTACTGAGCTGTTGATAGCTCCAAGGTGTTTTGTTAGTCCATTGAGACTGTTAATAGTCCCAATAGTTGTTGATAACCCACAGGGCGTGCTGTTAGCCCAATGAGACTGCTGATAGTCCCTAGGGTTGCTGATAACTCATAGTTAGTTATTTGGGCTATGTTGTATGTGATATTTTGGGGAAGTTACTAAGCTTCGTGCTTATAGTTTTGGATTAAATATTTTTCACGTACTTATCGAATTGCAAAGGCGTGATTGTACACATACATCAATAGTTTTACAATTCGATATTTCACATTGTCTTCTTTATAACTGTGATTTTTAAATAATGGTTTATGAACAAGTGATTTGACCTGAATGTAACTTTATTAAAAATGAGTGTTTATTCTATTTAAAAATGAAAAAAATTATTGGAAAGAAGTTAGGACGTTACATGATCATTGGAAGGAAGATTAACACTTATACCAACCGACGCTTTAGTTTTCGGATGGATACAATGGAAACATGTATGCATGGATTTAACATGGTTTTCCCATATTTTGGAATTGTAGAGTGAGATTTTCACTATAGAGCATGATGCTTTAAAAGCTGTCTCATGCAAAATGATCAAATATGAGAAAATATGCATTGAAAATTAACAAATGTTTATATCTTTCGTGCAGGGGTGAGCAAAACCACACCGCAACTAAAATTAACCGCAAAAACCGCATAAACCGCAACCGTAATAGAAACCGATGGTGAGGTTTTCTGTTTTCAAAAACCGCAAATTTGTGGTACGGTGCGGTTATTAAGTTTTAAAAACTGCAAAAAGACTGCACCGCACCGCATTTATTATATACAACTTTTTTATTTATTAATTCTTAATTCTTAATATATTAAATATTAAAAATAAGACAATTTTCATGAATGAAATATGAATAAAATACTAGAAGACAAAAGTATGGTTTTTTGTTATGTTTAACTTTGAAAAATGATGAAATTAGACAATTTAAAGAAACTTATTGTTAATTACTACTACCTCCGTCCCAAATTGATAGTCCACTTTTGACTTTTGAAGTCTTTTTTCTTCAATTTTGACCTTAATTAATTTTGTTTTTGATAGATAATACTTCATGCAAAATATATGAATGGATTGCATTTTAAATGTTTTTTCATTGCTGTAAGTTTTATCAAGTAATATATGTAACGTCTGCAGATCCGGGCTAGTCAATTTAGAGGCAATAGGGGTCGAAAACGACTTTTCGACAAAAAGATTATTTAGAATAAATAATCTTAACCAAGTTGTAGAATATGTCACAGGGTTTCCGTACATATAAAGAACACCGAAATCCGAGTTATAACGAAGAAGTTATGACCCGTCGAAGTTTCGCGTCGGAACCGGCACGGCGCCGGGAAGCGTAAATAGTAAATTTATGATAGAGCGAGATTTAGATTTAGCGCTCTAAACGAAAGTCGTAGAATATGTTAAGCTAAGAACTTCGATAAAAAGAACGCCCAAATCTGACTTCGTATGAAGAAGTTACGATTTTTCGAAGTTTCGGATTAGCAGTGTACAGTCCGAAATTCGAATATTAGATCGAGCGATTTTTAGCCGACACAACCTAAACGAGAATTGAAGATCTCATTATTAGTAGCATAACAATAAAAAGACAGACGAAAATGGACATCGGATGAAGAAGTATGAGATTATAACGGACCAATCCTGTCCCGGCCTGTTAAAAATATAACTTTAAAAATAAATTCAAAATTAGCCGAAGGAGTCCAAACGAAAGTTGTAGAGTGCGTCTCCACCTACGCATGGATATAAAGAACGTCAAAAACGGAGTTCGTATGAACGAGTTACAAATTATAATAGCATATTTACGTATTAAAATAAAGTATAAATCATATATACGTACACATATATATACTTATGTATATATCATTAGAAAGGTATCGACGATGCGGTCATTATAAGACTAATGTTGAGTTCTTTCGACATTAGTTTAGTACAAATATCTTTAAATCTATTTAAAATAGTATTATAAAAGGGTGTTTAGTTGTTTATATAACTATAAGGTCATTAAGTAATTATGGGGGGTAGTTTTTGTAAATTCAATTACTATAAATAAGAGGCTTGGGCTCTCATATTTCTTGCACCATTCTCTTGATTCAAGAGTCTTTCTCTCCTTATCCCCCGAGCATTTCGGTCCCTCGTGATTCGACTTCTCTTTCTGTAGTTTTAGTATAGTAAGGTGAGCGCTGAAGCGCTGCACGAATCTTTCTTAGAAAGATTCAGCGACGAAGTTCTGCTCCTACAGAGCCCGACTCCTAGCTAAAATCCCCTTGTAAGTAAGTTATGCTTACCCTATTTTAAATATAGTTTATATTTAAAATTAGTATTGTTATTATAATAAATATTTGAGCTATTATTATGACTTATATAAGTGTCGTTATAATATCTTTTTAACTACTCGCGGTACGGGGAATCTGGTTTAAAGGGCCGCATAGGGTTGTTGGATTTCAGAAGTGCTATATGCCAAAATGGTCCTGCCCTCCGCTGTTTTATGTCTGGCCCCTGTCTGTACATAGTGGTTGGAAAGTATTGTTTAAACGCTTATATAATAATAATAATAAGACTAATAATTAGTCACGGTAAATATTAGACTAAAATCTAGTGGTAATAATACTAGGTTTCGTCGAAGGAAATTATTTTAAAGTAAACGAAGCGCTGTCCGAGTACCGAGCCACCACCTTCTCAAGTGAGTGCATAGTTACTTTCATCTTACACATAGATATGAAGTATTTTATATAAACTACGTGCTATGTGTGCACATTATCTGAATACTTGCTGTCTATGCTGGTTGAACGTTTTATACATGTTTTAAAGGACTTAAACTGTATACGTATTTTATATATACGAAAATGTTGGATATGAGATGGGTAGATGAATGATGAGAGATAGAAGATGACGTGAGTATACATTGGCAGCTACAGACTTAGTGCCTATGGGACAAACACCGGTAGCTATGGACTTAGTACCTTTTAGACGTTGGTAGCTATGGATTTAGTACCTGTAGGAATTGGTAGCTATGGACTTAGTACCTGTTGAACATTGGTAGCTATGGACTTAGTACCTATTAGATAAAGACTGATAGCTATGGATTTAGTACCCGATGAATAGACTATAGCAGCTATGGAATTAGTGCTTTATGAACGAACATTGGCAGCTATGGATTTAGTGCCAGTCCCATAACCCTGGAAGTAAGGGACTTCGGAATAAACGAATGCAGGATAGATGACTCTTAGGTTAAATCCTTAAATAGTAAAGAAGATAATGGGGATGGGTAATTGGGTTGATTGTTTGATTGAACATAATAATTATATTATTGTGGGTTGAAAACCCTATGTACTCACCAGGTTTCCCAACCTGACCCACTCAGTTTATGTATATCACAGGTGACGAAGTGAAGTGACATTACACTGAGAGATTTAAAAGAGATGTAGATCACTAGTGTAAATCATTGTAAGTCTGTTTATGCTTATGTTTCGGTATTAACGATGACATCCCAAACATTTTAAAATGAAATAAATACGTTTCTTCGAAAATGTTCTAATAACGTATTTACCATGTTTTTTTGGGAACAAATTCCGCAACCTTTTTGTAAAATGAAGTACTCTGATTTTTATAAAGCATAAACAAAATCGGTCTTTTCTGGCCGTGATTTTGGGGATGTCACAGTTGGTATCAGAGCATTAGTTTAAGCGAACTAGGAATATGAATTTATTTCTAGACTTAAACTTAGAATGCTAAGCGATGATTGTGAGGTGTGAGCACTAGCTTATTTTAGGAATTGTGCCTAAAATGCTTTGATGTGCTAAATGCTTTGTGCATGATATGTTGTTAATTGTTCGGATCTATGGTCTGTTGCCGACCGGATCTGGAAACCTTATGTGTTTAGGATTCTAAACGTACGACTACGGTATTAGAACTAGCATGTAAATGTTTCGGAGTGATAAGGATGATTTAAACGTCAAGTAAAGGTCTAAATTCACCTTATTCGGTGTATAGATCGAGATGGTAAGGACCCGTAGCGGAAACGTAAATGCAAATGGGAACAGGAACCAACCCCCAGTGGTTCAGCAAATACCTGTTGTAGAAGAAGTTGCGCCTGAGCCAGTCACCATGGCTGGAGTTCAAGCCATGATTCGGGCTATGTTGGCTGAACAAAGGGAAGAAATGAGACGGATGTTGAATAGGGACGAACTTACTATGCCCATTGAGCAACCCGAACTGATTCCCGAGCAATCTGAGGAAGGGAACTACAGCCGCCAAGTGAGTCAAGTTGGGACTCAAGGTGAGCAAAGGGATGGCCCAGAAGGGAGAAACAACAAGGATGGGCGGATGTACAAGAACTTCTTGGGTGCGAAACCAGCAAGCCTCTCAGGAAGCCCAAAGCCAGTTGAGGTTATGGATTGGATCTCTGAGATGGAGATGGTGTTTGAGAGCTGCAGCTGTAATGAGAAACAGAAGACTGTCTTTGCAGTAAGACATCTGAAAACTAGAGTCTTGAGCTGGTGGAAGCTATTGGCAGATACGATGCCACGAGGAGAAGCCTTAAGGATGTCGTGGGAAGAGTTTTTGGAACAGTTGAAAATGCAGTACTGCTCGGAGGTAGATCTGATAGACCTAAACAACGAGTTTCAGAACCTGAAGAAAGGGAAGATGAGTGTTGATGAGTATGCCACCGCATTTACCGAGAGGATGAAGCTATTTCCCTACTTGGTGCCTACTGAACTCTCCAAGATTGATAGGTTTGCTAACGGACTGCCCACTGACTTTGGTCCAATGGTCAAAATGGCAACTACCTTAAAAGCAGCTATTAGGGCAGCTAAGAACGTAGAGGCCCAGATAAGAGAAAAGGGTCTAGAAAAAGATAAGGCAGGAGAGAAGCGGAAGTTTGAGGGATCTTCGAGGTCGAACAAGGAAAGAAAATTCTCAAAACTCGGAGGAGCAGATGGAGGTGAAACAAGATGGTGTGATAAATGCAAGAAGAAGCATGGTGGGAAGTGCAACGAAGAAGTGACTTGTTACAAGTGTGGGAGGACGGGTCACTATTCCAAAGACTGCACACATAATGACAAAGTATGCTACGGATGTGGAGGCAAGGGGCACATGTCCAGAGACTGCCCAAGGAAAAATAAAGCAGCAAGACCAGAAACGCCACCAAGGCCAAGGGCATTTCACATGATCCTCGATGAAGCAGAGAACCATGCGAGGAATCAAGAATGAGGACTTCTTACCCGAAGATCGGATTATGCAGTAGCCATAGTTTCGTATGATGTAGCCTAGTAGAGGCATAGTCTAGGGTGAACTTGAACACCTATGTAATCATTTCAAGAATTAATATAAAACCTTCGTTTTGTTATATGATGTGTTGAATGATTGTATGATTTGCTGCATGGTGACTTGGGAAACTGCGAGACAATACTTGGGACGAGTATGAGTAGGTGTGAATGGTAGTAGAGGCCTATACTACCGGAAGCACAGGACTCACACTTGGATCAGGGAAAGTCACAAGGTTACCAAGAAGCTAGTAATTGATTTCGTTTTATTCAAGTGTGTTGTTACCATCGTTTCGGTAATAACTAAGAAGATTGTTGATATTCCGACCCTAGTGGTCATATCGAATCGAGTCCGACTACGATGAGTATGTTGTATGGCTTAGAGGACCAAGTTTGATGTAGCGTCCGACTTAAACCAAACGGTTGAAATCAAAGCGATCAATAGAAGTATCGCACTCGTTGTTAAAGAAGTTGGTGGCTAGAAATGCCTAATGTTAAAGTGTGATTATATCACATTAAAACATGAAGGAAGGCATAGTCTGTTTTAGAATTTAACTCTAAGAGACCTAAGTCTAAGTGTTGCAACATACGATGATAGGTCATTAGAATATGACACATCGATCTATAGTAGTAATAAAAGAACTTATCTCAAGTCCGTATCCAGCAAGGATCGAGATTGTGACTTGAAGGTCATAATTTGGAGTCTAACCTGAGGTAGAGAGCAGGTGCACGATCGAGTACTCTTACAGTCAATGAGTTTAAGAGATAGAATTGAAGGAATGTAGAAGTTATAATTATTACCTAGGATGAAGAGATGACGTATGGAGTCATTATATGACCCTGTTTCGTTGATGATTCCGGGACGTAATCATCCAAAGGGGGAGATAATTGTAACGCCTGCAGATCCGGGCTAGTCAATTTAGAGGCAATAGGGGTCGAAAACGACTTTTCGACAAAAAGATTATTTAGAATAAATAATCTTAACCAAGTTGTAGAATATGTCACAGGGTTTCCGTACATATAAAGAACGCCGAAATCCGAGTTATAACGAAGAAGTTATGACCCGTCGAAGTTTCGCGTCGGAACCGGCACGGCGCCGGGAAGCGTAAATAGTAAATTTATGATAGAGCGAGATTTAGATTTAGCGCTCTAAACGAAAGTCGTAGAATATGTTAAGCTAAGAACTTCGATAAAAAGAACGCCCAAATCTGACTTCGTATGAAGAAGTTACGATTTTTCGAAGTTTCGGATTAGCAGTGTACAGTCCGAAATTCGAATATTAGATCGAGCGATTTTTAGCCGACACAACCTAAACGAGAATTGAAGATCTCATTATTAGTAGCATAACAATAAAAAGACAGACGGAAATGGACATCGGATGAAGAAGTATGAGATTATAACGGACCAATCCTGTCCCGGCCTGTTAAAAATATAACTTTAAAAATAAATTCAAAATTAGCCGAAGGAGTCTAAACGAAAGTTGTAGAGTGCGTCTCCACCTACGCATGGATATAAAGAACGTCAAAAACGGAGTTCGTATGAACGAGTTACAAATTATAATAGCATATTTACGTATTAAAATAAAGTATAAATCATATATACGTACACATATATATACATATGTATATATCATTAGAAAGATATCGACGATGCGGTCATTATAAGACTAATGTTGAGTTCTTTCAACATTAGTTTAGTACAAATATCTTTAAATCTATTTAAAATAGTATTATAAAGGGGTGTTTAGTTGTTTATATAACTATAAGGTCATTAAGTAATTATGGGGGGTAGTTTTTGTAAATTCAATTACTATAAATAAGAGGCTTGGGCTCTCATATTTCTTGCACCATTCTCTTGATTCAAGAGTCTTTCTCTCCTTATCCCCCGAGCATTTCGGTCCCTCGTGATTCGACTTCTCTTTCTGTAGTTTTAGTATAGTAAGGTGAGCGCTGAAGCGCTGCACGAATCTTTCTTAGAAAGATTCAGCGACGAAGTTCTGCCCCTACAGAGCCCGACTCCTAGCTAAAATCCCCTTGTAAGTAAGTTATGCTTACCCTATTTTAAATATAGTTTATATTTAAAATTAGTATTGTTATTATAATAAATATTTGAGCTATTATTATGACTTATATAAGTGTCGTTATAATATCTTTTTAACTACTCGCGGTACGGGGAATCTGGTTTAAAGGGCCGCATAGGGTTGTTGGATTTCAGAAGTGCTATATGCCAAAATGGTCCTGCCCTCCGCTGTTTTATGTTTGGCCCCTGTCTGTACATAGTGGTTGGAAAGTATTGTTTAAACGCTTATATAATAATAATAATAAGACTAATAATTAGTCACGGTAAATATTAGACTAAAATCTAGTGGTAATAATACTAGGTTTCGTCGAAGGAAATTATTTTAAAGTAAACGAAGCGCTGTCCGAGTACCGAGCCACCACCTTCTCAAGTGAGTGCATAGTTACTTTCATCTTACACATAGATATGAAGTATTTTATATAAACTACGTGCTATGTGTGCACATTATCTGAATACTTGCTGTCTATGCTGGTTGAACGTTTTATACATGTTTTAAAGGACTTAAACTGTATACGTATTTTATATATACGAAAATGTTGGGTATGAGATGGGTAGATGAATGATGAGAGATAGAAGATGACGTGAGTATACATTGGCAGCTACAGACTTAGTGCCTATGCGACAAACACCGGTAGCTATGGACTTAGTACCTTTTAGACGTTGGTAGCTATGGATTTAGTACCTGTAGGAATTGGTAGCTATGGACTTAGTACCTGTTGAACATTGGTAGCTATGGACTTAGTACCTATTAGATAAAGACTGGTAGCTATGGATTTAGTACCCGATGAATAGACTATAGCAGCTATGGAATTAGTGCTTTATGAACGAACATTGGCAGCTATGGATTTAGTGCCAGTCCCATAACCCTGGAAGTAAGGGACTTCGGAATAAACGAATGCAGGATAGATGACTCTTAGGTTAAATCCTTAAAGAGTAAAGAAGATAATGGGGATGGGTAATTGGGTTGATTGTTTGATTGAACATAATAATTATATTATTGTGGGTTGAAAACCCTATGTACTCACCAGGTTTCCCAACCTGACCCACTCAGTTTATGTATATCACAGGTGACGAAGTGAAGTGACATTACACTGAGAGATTTAAAAGAGATGTAGATCACTAGTGTAAATCATTGTAAGTCTGTTTATGCTTATGTTTCGGTATTAACGATGACATCCCAAACATTTTAAAATGAAATAAATACGTTTCTTCGAAAATGTTCTAATAACGTATTTACCATGTTTTTCTGGGAACAAATTCCGCAACCTTTTTGTAAAATGAAGTACTCTGATTTTTATAAAGCATAAACAAAATCGGTCTTTTCTGGCCGTGATTTTGGGGATGTCACAATATATAACATAAATAAAACTATTTAAGGTCAACGTTGAAGAAAAAAGACTTCTAAAATCAAAAGTGGACTATCAATTTGGGACGGAGGGAGTATTAGTTTGACGTTTTTAAGATATTAATTGTTTGTGATTTAAGTTAATTATCTTATTCATTATGGTTTCTTTTATTATTAAAGTAATATGTTTGAACTCTTAAAACCGTTTGAGCTCTAAACTGTGGTTAAAAACCACACAAAATAACCGCACAAAATCCATGCGGTTAATAACCGCAACACAGAAAAAACAAAACCGCACCGTAAAAATAACTGTCTAACCGCACCGCAAAAATAACCACACCAAACAGTTTTGAAAATGGATTAACCGCATTTGCGGTTAGTGGTGAGGTTTTAGCTAATAACCACACCGAACCACACCGCGCTCACCCCTAATTTCGTGTTTAATACTTTTGGTTCATTGTGTCAGATGTTGTGGAGCTCCTTAATAAAATCAAACGAGTCATACATATTAATATTATGACCCAAAATCTATGAATGTAGTTTTTTTTTAAATAGTTTGGTCATCCAAAAAAAAGTTAGTAATGAAGTTTGTGTCCATTTACCAGTTACATCTATAAAATTTTATTATATGTTAAAGAAAATAAATAAAAAAACTAAAAATGAGTTAACTTTTATAATTTTAGACAACTTTAACGTTTAATTATTTAAGGAGTAAATTACTGAAATCGTCTCTGTGGTTTGGTCAAAATTGCACGTTTGATCGCTAACTTTTTTTTTGCACTCGAATCGTCCCTGTAGTTTGATTTTGTTGCGTTTTTCGTCCCGGTTGTTTGATTTTGTTGCATTTTTCGTCCCTTACATACATAAAGTTAGGGACCAAACATGCAATTTTTACCAAACCATAGGGACGAAAAAGGCAACAAAATCAAACTACAGAAACGATCCGAGTGCAAAAAAAAAGTTAGGGACCAAACATGCAATTTTGACCAAAACGATGTCAGTAATTTACTCTTATTTTTAACAAAATATATAATATATTTTTTTAACTATAAAAATTTATTTATAATTCGTAAGCATATATATACTCGCAACAAGAAAAGATATTTCTGACTGTGAGCCACACATCTATCTTTTTCCACAAGAATCGTCAATCATGGCTGTTGAATTGTTGGAGACTCTGAAAGAAGCCATAACCGCATACACCGGACTCTCTCCTAATGCTTTCTTCACTGTACTCGCTGCCGGTGTTGCCATCTATTATGTCGTCTCCGTTTTGTTCGGAGGATCCTCCGATCATCAACCACAACATAGGCCCAGGTCTTTCGAAGAAGAAGTACAGCCTCTCCCGCCACCGGTTCAACTCGGCGAGATTTCCGAGGAGGAGCTGAAAGCCTACGACGGCAACGATCCCGAAAAGCCTCTTCTTATGGCCATCAAGGGTCAGATCTACGATGTCTCACAAAGCAGGTATATCATCTGAATCTTGTTCTGACTTTTCTATATTCGATTTCTAGGTTTTTTAATTGGATTTTGGATCGTGAAAGAAACTTTATGAAGACTACTTTGGAACATGTTTAACTCCCCCTTTTTGATTTTATTCATGCTTCACCTTTTGGGAGAAAAGCATATTTCGTATGAGATTACCATCTCTCCTCTTCTGACTAACACTTACAAATTTAGCTCTACTCCAAAGTACTTACGTCGATCCAGTATACTAATAATTAGGGTTTTAACCATGATTTTAGGTGAAATTTACGCGTCTCGCTTATTAAATCATAAAATCAAAAATTGGTTTTATCAGGATTCTGGTAACGGATCCGTAATTAGGGTTTTAAGTTACCCCTTCCGTTTTATTCTCGTTGAAATCAAAAGATGCACAACCACCCAATCTATTTTGTATCCATGGATCTATGTTTCTTTTTCTTTGCCCTTCAATTACGTTATAGATGTTCTTCATAGTTCTCTACATGAGTAGGTGTCTACACTCTCTGGATCTCCTTCCCCTTTGCACATTGATTTGTATGAACTGGATCCAAATTCTTCTAAAAGACAAGATTCCTGGATGGATGATGAATGATCTTGGCGTACTTGTTTAGGTACTTCTAGTAGTTACACCAGATTCCAGAATGATGTTTAGTTCCACCTACTCTTTTTTATTAATCGTACAATTGAGTAGATATTCACCTACCATGTGTTGCAGTGTCACAATCTCCATGATTCGTGGTTTTTTTCAGGATGTTCTATGGGCCAGGTGGGCCATACGCACTGTTTGCAGGAAAAGATGCTAGCAGAGCTCTTGCAAAAATGTCATTTGAAGATAAAGATTTGAATGGTGATCTCACCGGTCTTGGTGCATTTGAGCTTGATGCATTGCAAGATTGGGAATATAAGTTCATGAGCAAGTATGTTAAGGTTGGATCCATTAAGAACTCAGAAGCTCCACCCGCTGAGTCAACTGCAACTGACTCAGCAGCTGGACCCACTGAGTCAACTGTAGCAGAACCTGTACATGTTTCAGAGCCCACAGAAGAAGATAAAGAGGCTAAGGAAGTGAAAGATGAGTGAAGTTTTTTTATGATGGGGGTGAGGTAGGGTTTGGGTGCTCTATGAATTTATAGTTGTAACTTCTATAATTAAGTATAGATTAATGACTTAAGATGATCCTACTTATTCCAAATTGGTTGTGTTTCAATAATGTGGAGTTTATGAAGAATCATGGTCCTTCTATGCTAATTTCAATCTTGGATCAGTCTTATACATTTGATGTCATCCAAATCTGTATGTTTTATGAAAACTAAACTAGCGTTTCAATTAAAGTTACCAATATATATGGACTAAACCTAGCAAATACAAGTATATATAAATGAACCGAATTGGTTTGTAAAAATTTTTATTAGACAGATGCTATGGTGCATTTGGATTCAAGACCTAGCAAACTTGTAGCAAGTTCAAATTCAAATGACTAAAGTCTCTAAATGATATAACTTGCATTAATATATACAAAGATAATATTTTGTTTAATTATAAAAAACACATCATAATCTATCATATTTTTGTAAATGATTCAATTATTCGATTCGTTTATGGGTTATTGTTATTGTA
The DNA here is from genome assembly GCF_051521515.1 of Lactuca serriola. Lineage (NCBI taxonomy): Eukaryota > Viridiplantae > Streptophyta > Magnoliopsida > Asterales > Asteraceae > Lactuca > Lactuca serriola. The sequence continues at coordinate 10,626,490 of NC_136415.1, read as the reverse complement.
GCACCACAGACTATTGATTTCGTCTTTAGTTGGTCATTGAAATTATTTTTGAGTATTATGGGTCCCTAAAATTATATATGACTTATTAAATAAGACATCAGCTATGTTTAACCTTGGTTGAGCGGTTGTGGTTCTTAGGTAGATGTGATTACGGGTCTTACTCTTATCCACGCAAGAGCCACTTAGGCTTAGCTTATTATTAAAGAGGGATCACAAACCCAAACCCATGAAGCCTTGGTAAATACACAACTGTCTCTTTGTTCCATTTTACCCCACGGGTTAAAATTGAAGACCCTAAATTAACCCACCAAAATGTCTTTTCCATGTAGTCGAAGCTCATGGATGAACAATGATTTAGAGATTTGTGTAAACCCAACTATTGAAATACGTTAGTCGATGTTTTTGTTTTCATAGAGCGAACGAAAGGATGTTATGGAGCTTCGACAATCCCCCTCGAATGGTTTTCATTTGTCCATATCATTGTTAAGTTGAGAAAAAGTGTTTTTGATGTATTGATTTGTTGTTTTGTCCATACGATAAAACCCCGGTTTTGTGTTTTTGCTCTATAGTGTCGCATAAAGCATTGCAATAACTTTGAATGGCTTGATGAACCACTACTTGATGAGCACTACAAGAACATGATAAGGAAGGTGAAGTTTGAGCTTAACACCATGGAAGAGTCAGGGTCTTGATATGACCATATTAAACGATATATTTTATGCAATTATCCTAATGTATTTGAGTAAAAATGTTATATTTTAAGATATATGATACTTAATACACTTTGAAATGTTCAATTACAGTTAAAATGGGAGTTGACATGCAAAAGGAGGAGAAAGGAGCTAAAAAGACACAAAAAAGATGTTGCTGGACAGCTTGACCCTTCCTCGGTGTTTTGACCATAACTCCAATTGACGAGATTCAAAATGTTCTGAAAACTATATACAATTTTGGATGACTTTTGTGTTTTGAGAAAATGTCGATTCCCACTCAACACGATGTGGTAAATGGAAACTTCGCGATCGTTGAGCTGACTTGGAGAATACGAGATATTCATGAAGATCACGACGTGGTGGCTATCAACCATGCCGTGGTGACATTAAAAGCTATAAATAGAGCCTAAAATTACCCTTAATAACATATCTTGAACCCTAATTCGTTCCTTATGATTATAAACCTCAGAGAAGCCATTTTGAGGGTCTAGAAGGCGGCCAAACGGCCGTTAAACTGATATGGAACGAAGATCTAAAAGATTCGAGAGCGGATTCATGTCGAGAATCATTCGTTTGCTTTTATGATCATGATTATTATTCCAATTGTGTTCCTACTGTTTTTACTTTCTGAATTTAGGTGTTAAAACTTGTTGCTTTTGTTTGGAGTAGACAAAACTCGAATTTATGTGTTGATTTCAATGATTTGGATTTTATTAGTTTGGTTATTAATTGTGTTTGATTGATCATCACCTATCATGTTAAAATTATGATTTTTATTGTCTATAGCCAAGTTATGTTTATTTAAGATGACCAATTTAATTACATTAACTTGAATTTTAATTAGTTTATTGATGCAGTATAGATTATACTTATCTAACTTCAAATTTATAAAGCTAACTACTTATCTACTAATGTACCTATAGGCAGTGTACTTATTCAATTTATAGTATAGTAAAGTAACTTGGGTATCGAACACAGGGAACGATTTCGTTATACTAAAATAATGACTAAAAATTAATCCAAAAACAATATATAAAGAAGGGGTTTTATCTGATTTTGCAAGTTCAGATTAACTTAAATCACTAAACTAAGAACGGTTGTTATCAAGGTATTAAAATCACTTTCGTTTAGTTTTGAATCCACATTTTTCCTATAGTTACTTCTTATTTATGAATTAAAAAAGTTTGTTACTACAATAGATTTTATTAGCAGTCTTGATTAGATCTCCTAATTTTTTTTATCAATTCATGTGTAAAGTTCCAAAATTCAAGACATATATATATATATATATATATATATATATATATATATATATATATATATATATATATATATATATATATATATATATACTCCCTCCATCCCAAAATTATAGTCCATCTTTCCTTTTTGGTTTGTCCCAAAATAATAGTCCACTTCTAAAAATAAATAATATTTTTACCAAAATACCCCTCATAATTACTTAACCAACTAAGCATTTAATGGAACATTAAATGCAAAGTAAGGACAAAATTGTCATTTTATTATATAAAGTCAGTGATAATTAATGCTTTGTTAATCTGTGTGTTTTTTGTCTGTGAACAATAATATTGGGACGGAGGGAGTATCTATCTATCTATCTATCTATATATATATATATATATATATATATATATATATATATATATATAAAAATCGTTAATACATATCTTTCCCATAAAACCAAGGTAAACAAGTTTTAGCTAAACACCATCAAATCAGAGTAATTCACAAAATGCGAAAACATGTGGTGTGTGCTCTGCAATCATCCTGAGCCCTTCCATTTGAAAATCGGAGTACCTCAAACATAAACAGAAAACCGTAAGCAAAAATCTTAGTGAGTTCCCTAAAATACCATACAACATACAACCACAAGTTATCATGCAACATACATATAGTTGTCATGGGCTCCCCCCATGGTCTTTACCTGGAATGCCATAGGCTCCCCCCCCCCCCCCCCCATCGTCTGATATCCAAATGCCACGGGCTCTCCCCGGGGTCTTCCATGCAAGTATCATAGAGACAACTAGCATACCACATAACATGTAATGGGCCGACATTGGTGGCTTCGACCCATGGATATAGTAAGAAGACTCACCTCTCACTGCTAGATCATACAACTTCACCCTTGACTGCTGGCCGACAGATCTCTGAACTATCAATAACAAAAAAACACCCAATTAAAAATTGGGTCCCAACTCATAACCGCAACTTCATGACTGGGAAAAAGGACCATTTTACCCCGAACCTAGCCTTGTCCATATTTATGACCCAACTACAATCTGAAAGGCCCAAAGGCCCACAAATCAACCATTAGCCCAATTTTCCAAATTGGGCCCAAACCCCATACATGGCCTTGCCTTAAGGCCTAACTATTCTCTCTAGGCCCAAAACCAAAGGGTCCACAAAGGCACACTAATGGCCTAATTTTCCAAATTGGGCCCAATCCCATATAGGCCTTACCCTAAGCCTATACTTCCCTTGATTACAATTCAGATTACCATAATTACCCCTTGGGAAAAACTTGCTTAAAGTCATAAATTAAAAGTCAAAGTCAACGGTCCAAGTTGACCCAACTCGCCGAGTTGTCCTTCAATTCGTCGAGTTTCTCCTCCCATTGAACAGATCGGGAAAACTCCCATCAACTCGCCGAGTTGACCATAAATTCAACCTCTTAATGCATTAAGCTATTTCCATCGAAACCAAGGACTCCCAATCTCATATCTCTTCCAAAATGATGTCTAGAAGGGTAAAGTTTCCAACTTTACCCTTAAGAACCATCCATAAAGAGCCAAACTCAAACCCTAGGCTCATTAAAGTGAGTCTTAATCCATTAAGCTCTTAAACTATCACAACATAACCCCAAAACACAAATCTAAAGTCCAAAGGTTGGAAACTCACGTAAAGTTTCCAACTTTATGTCCATGTAAGCTAGAAATGCTCTCTAGAGCTTAATAGAGACTTCGTGAGGGGCTTATTACCTGAATAGGACAAAGAAACTAATAAAGTTTGCAACTTTAAGTCAAGAGGAGTCATGAAGGGGTCAGATCTAACTTATTAACCCCTGGAAACCTCAACACCTTGGACAACCCAACCAAAATCCCAAAATCATGCTAAAACTTCAAACAAAGAGATCTAGATGAATACAAGGCAAGATGTCGACTTTATACCTTAAAAGAACTATAACAAATGGAGAGCTTCTGGATCCAAAGCCTTCCTTCCAAACCAAGCACCTTCAATCTTCAAGCCCCTTCCAAAGAACACCAAAAACCCACTCTCCAAGCTCACCACTAGCTCACACACTTAACCTTGAAGGATAACACACGGAATTAGGGTTCTCTAGACAAGGAGGCTGGTAAAGAGGCCAACCAAGAGAGTTAAGGTCTTTAAATATGGTGTCAAACCCTAAAATTAGGGTTTCATTCACAGCCGCCAACTCGTCGAGTTGGGACTCCCTGATTCGTCGAGTTGAAATATTAAAACCCGCGGACACAAAATGCTTGACACTACGAGTTGGAGCTCCCCAACTCGTCGAGTTCCCACAAAAACTCCAATATTTTTGGAGAAATGAATAATACATGGACCAAGTGTTACAAATCTCCCCCACTTGAATCAGACCTCGTCCTCGAAGTTACTCCTTACAAACACTCATCTCAAAACAAACAGTCCTGAGGAACACAAACGAAAATTTTGCGAATAGAACAACTTTCTCAAAACAACCGAAACCCAAACGAAACTTCCATTCCGAAGGAACTAATCAAACCTTCAGCTATTGCAAACCGCTTCTATCTTTCTGAGACCCGCAATCTACAATGACCTGACTACCCGACAGACCGCCCACGCTAAAACAAGCCATGCCAACTCTCAACTAATAACAAACGAATCCTAACCCTTCCAATTTTGATCATACAACGACCTATCCAGCCTCAATGAAACTAGCCTCAAAAATAGTTCTTCAAACCCGACGAATAACGGTTTCTCAACCTTTTGAATAACACATAATCCTATCTCGCCTAAATTTCGAAATCTACAGTCTCAATTGTGAGACTCCTTGTCAGATCTCTCACACCGAACCGATACCATGCCAACCTCCTAAAGATTCGAACCAACAACACTTTAAAGGGAACAAGGTCATAGACCATATACAACTACAAAACACTTATACTCGGCAGAAGGCTCAGATAATCCATCGAGTAGAAGATTCATCCCTACAATGGTTAGACTCAGATGAGAGCTGCGTACCAGGGTCAAATCAATTACTCTGAGATTATTTAATCCCACTGTGAGTGACTTAACATTTCCCAAACGCCCAGATACTTCACACATAAAAACCTAAATCACTAATATTGCCCGAAACACTGATACTGCTTTCCACAATCCACCGAGACCTCCCTGGTCCCAAATTCTCTGCCAATTATCTGAAATACCGGGTTTCTTCCCGGTTGTTGAGCCAAAAAGGCTCCCACACAGTCGTCCCTCACGGCTCCTGAAAGAAAGCCTCACAGGCAATAACTACTCAAACCATCTCGTCATCAACCCGATACTAGGTTGAATGCTACAAACCAACTGTAGTCTTACCTCATACTTGGTCTCCCACGACCTACCATATTCTGATTCCAAACACGCTGAGGCCCTCTCACATGTATAACCAACCCAAAACACAACACAACGGCACAAATGATATCAAAACTAAACCCATTCATTACCCTCGAACCCTACGATTGATGCCCTTGGCATAAAGATACCTCAATTTATGTTTCATTGAATCGAAATCCTGATCAACACACGTGCGATACATGACTCGAGATCTTACCCAAAATCAATTCAATACTCCACTCGCAACCTGAAATTCACAAACCTGCACTTGCATTTCCCACCATAACCTTCTGATTCCCGACATCCCTCACCTGACCGATAAATAATTACTACTAAACCAACGCTGAGACTACCAGTCTCGCACCTGGTCTAACCACCAGGTTCCCAAGACTCCAAATAACAAGGCTTCCTACCCTCAACCCTTCTGCGTCACACACTGATCCCTACATGATCCTGCAACTCAAAGATCCAATACCTTGAATCAACTGTTTCTACCATGACTCGCCTGATCTACCATAAACACACGGGCATCGCCTAAGGGCCCCAACCATCAAGGGCCACTTTAACCCGACCCCGCCTCGGACTCCGATGATCCTCAACCCAGAACAGAGAATAATTGCTCGACAACACTGGCCGGCATGCCTAAGGCACAGACTAATTCCTCTTCCATGTTCGTAACCAAACATAATAATAGTTTACCTCAAGCTAGGGTTGGGAATCGGTTCGGTTTTTCGGTTTCCTTGGTTTGATTTTTTTTTTGGTCCAATTCGAAAACCGAACCAAATTGGATTCAACTTCTCTTTGAAAACCGAGGAAACCAAATATGAACTTAAAAAAATTTCAAACATAAATTAAAATGTTTTTAACATAGAAACCTAAAGTTGCAAATAGAAATATCTAAAGTTTCATACAAAATGATCCAAAAAGTAAATGAGTTAAAATGATTTTTACTTTATAATTAATACTTTTATTTAATATAAAATATAAAATATATTTTTTTAATTAATTAATTTATGAAATGCGGTTTTTTCGGTTCAGTTTGGTTCAAAAATCATGAGACCGAAAGTCAAACCAAAAACCAAATTCATAATTCGGTTTGGTCTCGAACCAAATCGAAAACCAAATTTGAATATGGTTCGGGTTGAAATTGATTTCGGTTCGATTTGGTTTTTGGGTTTTTCGGTTTCGGACCAAATAATTCCCACCCCAACCTCGAGCTAATGAATGCTCCGATCTCATCGTAGTCTTACAACCTTTCCAACCAACCAAAAGTTCGGTTACACAATAACCCATGAATAACAGAGGACTAAACCAAAGATAGCGCTTACTCAAAGAAATTCTAGACACATAAGCATTGATATCAACTGAAGAATGCGCAAAAGATAATATGCTCGCAAAATCACCTGCTGGAACACGAGACACTAAAATGACCGCTTCTCCCTACTGGGCTCTTGCCCTACTCCCACAACTACTAGAGATATGCAAAATAGTTGGAGCAGGTGCACTCACTTCTCCTCCCTTCCTCCTCGGACAAACGACCCTCTTATGGCCCACTGGGTCGCAGAGACAAATATAACGGGCTTGCCCCCCGAGGATAATCCCTGCTGACATGATCAATCCCGATACGCTCGAAGCAACCCAGGCCCGTGGAACAACAAACTCCATCGTGTACTTTCCCGCACACGATGCATTGACCCTGGTCCTGCTGACCTTCCAACCCTGATCGAAAGCCTAATATCTATTATCAAGAATCTCCACTATATGCCCTGACCTGATCGGGAAATCATCTCCTGACGTAGCATCAATAGCATCATCATCCACCTTACGACCAACCTCTTCCCATCAATCCTACACCCTGACCTTCAATAGGCAGGAACATATCTGACCTTCGCCTCCTCAGGCAAACACTTGTCCTGAATGTGTTAGCCATAACTACTAACCATCTCCTACTGGGTCCCTTTCCCTATAGAATGCAGGAGCTCCACAAGCACAAAATTCACGGGATGAAAAGAGTGCGAGCCCCAACGGTAACCATAACCTCATCACATAACGCTCCAATATACTCATCCAAGATCTCCAAAAACCCTTCATTTCCTAGGCCAAAAATCACATGAATCCTCACCAAAATACCGTGTGTAATCTCCGACGAGATAAATTCCCACATCTGCTCGCTAATCCGCTCGATACCTTTATTTGAGCCGAAACCAAAACCTAAACCTCCTTCTTGGAAGCTCTTTACCAAACTGAAATACAATCATGTAGATGATCACAACATACTCAATAATCCCATCCCCCAAATTACTTAGATTCCCCAAGTTTCTAATTAGTTTATCTAGTTAGTTTAGTTGTTGATTAATTGAACTTTTATAATAAAAACCCCTTTTCATTGCTTTCATTTATTTAATGTAACCTATAATCAAATATTCTAATATTAATTCACTATCGTTCCCCTTGAGTTCGACACCCTTATTTATCAAAACTATACTATAATCAATCAGATTCACTGCCTATAAAGTATGGTTTAGATGCGATAGACTAGGAATTATAAATAAAAAACTAGTGCATTAAAATAACACATCAGGTATGATGAGAAGGTTTATAAGAAACTAAAGGAGGTTGAAACAATGAGGATTGAGGATCATGTGAAGGAGGTTTTGAAGCCGAAATCATAAGCGAATACATTTAAGGCTAGACTAATATAGGCTCAAACGATTGTGTTTATCCTTGTCTATGATATATGTTGCATTGTGTTGAATATTTGGATGTGAGGAGTTAATTAGGGTTGAAATGTTCAGTTTTGGGATGGGTTAAGTTTATTTTGTAATGATCCCTGATGTGAGGGGCAATATATGGGTCGAAATACTTAGTTGATGGTTGGTAGTTTTGTAGCAGTTATATGTTGGTGTCCCCTTGGTTTGGCTGTGAAAAAAAATCATTTTTGTATATCAAAAACTTAGCTTTTAACATGGTTCATGCATGAAGTGTTCGAGGAATGATACACCCTAAATTGAGTAAAATCCATACCAGTGAACTCGTGGTAAGTAAATAAGAAGTTCTTACCATTAGAATAGGTGAAAGGATTTATAATGTAGAATACTTCTTTGATGTTCATATCAACTTTGAGATAAAAAAAGCATTTGGATTAACATATGATATTCTGCATACAAGCTTTTTATCATTAGAAACGTGTAAGCAATTAAATTTATGAAAAGAGGTTCAAAACCTACAATTACTGACAACTCCAAAAAAGCCCTAGCTGGATGTTTCCTTTTTTTTTCCTTTAAAAATATTTGTGTATATAAATGAGGCCGATTCGAAATCAATAGTTTTTAACGTCTAAACACTTTTTTTCAAGATTAGGGTTTGTTTGTTTTGCACTTACCCGAACCGGTCAGAGCTGAATGCTGACTCGGTCAATAGTCAGACCGTTTGATGGGCCTCCAAAACTGTTGACTCGGTCATTAATAGTTGACCAATGGGTTGACTCGGTCCCCCACAAAAAGAATGTTGTCTGGAAAAAAACCCCATCGTCCTATTTGTGCCTCTATGCCCTACTTCCTTAATCCCACTTCAGGATTTCCATTCCCTCCACCAGGTTTGTAAGTTTTTTATAAGTTTTATTATCTATATTATTTATATAATAAGTTTTTTCAATCATCTACATATAAATATTACCTTTGTGATACCACATACACCAACACCTATGGATGTATGGCTCCCTACCACAATATTAAGTATTGGTTAACCGATTTTCAAAGAAACAGAGCTTTAACTAAGAAAGAAAAGTTCAATCATGCTCATGCAAAACTTAGAAATATCATTGAATGTGCATATGGTGTGTTGAAGGCGTGATTTCCAATTTTAAAACAAATGACTTCTTATCATTTTCCAGTGCAAAGAGACATAGTCATTGTTTTTGTTGCGGTCCATAATTTTATAAGGCAAATACAATATTCAAGATGACTTGTTTACGAAATTTGAACAAAACACTATGGTTACTCCTAATATGGAAGGTGGAGGAAGTGAGGGCCAAAACATACAAGACATAGAATGGGGTTCAGAAGATATTGAGTATATAACTACTTTGTGTGACTAAATTGCTAATCGGTTACTTTTAAATGGCTAACGTTAAATTTGTATGCAATTTATTATGTACCTTTTGATTTTGTATGACAATTTGTATTTGGATTTTGTATGACACTTTGTATTTGTATTTTAAATGATATATGTTTAATTTGGATTTTATGTGATAGTTTGTATTTTTATAATTATTTTATCCAACACAATTTACGATATAAAGGTAAAATGATCATTTTCATGATTCAACACAATCAGTCAAATAAATAATCAAACATAAACTCAGTCAAATATAGACTCAGTTATCATTTCTAACCTAATCAACTTTCAGTCAACAACTATCAAACGACTCTTTAATTATATACCTACATGTGGCCAGGAGAATGGTTGAAAATCTTAATGAATATTAATGACAGCCACGTAAGTGTTGTTACCAAGTAATCGCATCAATTATCTAGAAATGTATTTATTGACGGTTTTTTTTTGGCTAGTGACCATGATACTCAAAATTAACTTCAATGACCAATTAAAGAAGAAATCAATATTTGTGGTGTTAAGATAATAATGACCCTTCAATTGTGTTGGGAACTTGTAAAATTTGATGGGTGTTGGGGTTCCTGCCCGAAAAGACGGAAGATCTTAATTGCTTTATGTTATGGGTTCTTATGGTGTGCGTGGAAGATAAGGAACGAACGGAGGTTCAACGGCACTTGTTGTTCGCAATCAAAATTGGCGGATAATGTTGTTTCTTTAGTGTTTGGTTGGGTGAAATTCAGAGGAAGCTTTGATTGAGTGAAATTCAAAGGAAGCTTTGATAATTGTAAACGGAAAGATCGGTGTATTTCCCCTTTTAATGTTTTGTAATTAGTTTATTTGTCCTTGCCTTTTCCTTTTTGGTTTTGGGCTTTTTAATAATATTTTCGCGGTTTAAAAAAAAAAATCAGGGTATATACTCAAATAGCACTTCATCTATAGAAGGGGTTAGGGCTCTTCAGTTTCCCGCCAAATTTAGTCCCAAATCGGTCGAACGCACTCCAAAGCCTTAGAAAACCCTAAAATCTACATTTTCTAATTCACATTAACCAGTAAGGCACGAGAGAGATATGGAAATTAAATTGAAGTGCAGCTGCGGCGAAGCGAGTTGCCCTGAGTGGGCAATCATCGAATTGCAAGGTGTTGTTGAAGTTCAACCAGCCTTCCAAGAACGCTTGCGAAATCTCCAAATTGGTATTCTTTGCCGCCCTTCTTCTCAGGTAAATTAATGTGCGCGTATGTAAACATCTTCAAGTTGTCTAATTACTTGACGATTAATTGCTTAAAAGTTACCAATTTTACCTTCGATACAAACATTATGTCGTTGATTCCCCTGCACCAAGCATCACGTTCAATTTTGATTTTCTTCTATTTAGAAATTGAGAATGGACTTCTTCTGTGAGGTTTATAGATCGGCGAAATCTCAAAAGGGTCTGTGAAGTGGTTTGATCTTTAATCATTTGGTTAATTACCACAAATTCTGATCTTACTCTCTTAACTGGTTCAGGAAAATTATACCTTTACTGTTGGTTATCATGAATTGTCTGGGTCAAAGATCCCAATGAAGAAACCATTACTGGTATTGAAGAAGAAGATAATAAAATCGGATATGGAAATAGACCAGAAAGATGATGATGATGATGATCTGAATTCATCACGGGTGGAACTAGAAGTTATTGGTATCATTCGTCAAAGAATTTTATTCAAGACCAGACCTAAAGCTCTTATCACCAGTAAGTTATAGATTCATAAAGTTTTGCTTAAACTTTTGAAGCATATTATTGAAGCATGATATGGTTAAATTTCCTGATTGTAAAATTGTAATCTTTGTAACCATTGAAGAATCATATTCCTTGTTACAGAACCACAATCTCCTGTGAAGAAGAAGAAAGCAACTGCATCAGTTGCCATTGTTGAAAAGCAAACTTGACTTGAATGAAGAATCTCGGACAAATATTTGTATGCGATGCTGTTCAAGAAAAGTGTGTTTTGATCATAGTTGTAATATGGTCAAATGCCTGCAAAATAACTCAAGTCCAATGTTTGTTCTATGCTTGTAATCTAATACATGACATCTTTGAAACTGAGTTATATTTATCAATCATTATCTTATCTTTCTCTTAAGGAGAATATATTTTAATTGGAACTAATGTGATTTAGACTGTTGACTATAGTAATTCTTGGTGTCATGAATAGCCTAAAAGCTGAATCTCTGTGAAATGAATATGGTTTTCTAAAAATAGAAGGCCATCTGAACACTGGCTAATGGGTTGGATGAACTTAAGAACTAAAGAGTGTTCTTAGCTTAAAGCTGAAGCATTTATCAAACACTCAGTGTAGGGTCTATTTGAAAATAACGTTTACTCGATTTTAAAATAAAGTTCGTCTCAAATAAGTAGTGGAATGGTCCAAAATATCACATACTAGAGTCTAATTTCTCAAATTGCTTTTTGAAATACAAGGGATAAATATGTCAATATCAAAGACAAAACTAGATAAAATAATGTCTATTATTTCCTGGCTTACTCTATTATTTCTCCAAGTGACTTCTTGTCTCATGTTCACTGTCTATTTTTTTTATTACTCTATTGTAATTCGACCTACGTCCTAGACGAGACTTGAACTTTTGATCTCAAAGAGAGAGGACATCATCTGATATCGTTTGATTAGAAGCACTTGAACCATCCACCTCATGTTCACTATTTGTTATTACAAACATTTGCTATTTGAGTCACATATCCAAAGTAGTATGCTAGGTTAAGAACCATGTAGAATTGAGGTTTTATAATAGGGATAATGTTGAAATTGGTATTCAAACTACCATTCAGCTATTCATTAAGTCACTGTGTGATCATCATCAACATCATCATCATCTTCACCAACACTAGAACCATCATCATCATCATCATAATTATTTTATGATTTTCTAAAGTCCTTTTAATTTGTTTGTTTTTAGTACATTACATCCTTATGATTTACCATAACATCTCTCTCTCTCTCTCTCTCTCTCTCTCTATATATATATATATATATATATATATATATATATATATATATATATATATATATATATATATATATATAACATTTCTTTAACTTTTTAGGTTTCTTAAGTTTTGTAATTTCTTTTCGTTTTTCCACATTTTTTTTCAAAACTTCCATATTTTACAATTCTATTTTTTTACTTTGTTTTTATAGTATTTTTTTTCAACAATTCTTGTTTACAGCTTCATTTTTTTCTAACAATCCATTTATATAACTTCACTTTTACATGTTTTTTTTAATAATTTCACTTTTTTACTCTTTTATATATGTTTTTCACAACTTTGACTTGTATAACTTTACAAGTTTCCACACTTCATGCTTGAGCCATCAAGTGAGCACAATCTTATAGGGAAAAAAGATAATCATTTGATGGATCAAGGAAATGGTGTGATAACATGTAAAGTCATGTAACACAAAGTTGTAAAAAAACATATAAAAATGAAATTTTAAAAATTATCGGTATGTCTTCTAAAATGATAAAATGAAAAAAAATTAGAAAATGTGAATTTTAAGATAAAAAATATTAGGTTAAACATAAAAAAAATCAAAACATAAAATATTTTATAATATCATCCTGTAACCTTATAGATAAAATTATAAAAATTACGGATCTTCTAACCCTTTTATACATAAGTATATAAGTCTAAAGATATCTATACTCTAGAGAATATATAGATAAATAAATTACCTCATAAATACCTTACACCATCTTTAATATTATTTTATTTTAAAAATACAAAATAATACTAAGGCCATCCACATCAGTATAATGTAATTAATCTTTCAATTGTGTCACTTTAGCTTTCCAATGACTACTCACATATGTACGATAACACTTATCTTTCAAAAGTGGTCCCCACTACCACATCAACAATTATTTTATATATATATATATATATATATATATATATATATATATATATATATATATATATATATATATATATGGGAAAAGTGAATATACCTGTTAGGTGCAATTTGTGCATCTTTTTGCACACCTTTTAGTCCCATTTCATGCATTTATTTAGCATAATTGTCCTTCATTTGTTTTGCATTTCATCATATTTCATGTTAGTCTCTAGAACAATCTTATTTGCACATTTTCATGTCTTTTTCAGGTAAATCGGAGGTTGGAGCACGCTTTAGGAAGTGTCGGGAAGCATTGGTGAAGATTTCGGGATGATCGGGCGAAGAGTGAAAAAGTTGGAAAAATCAAGTTTGGATTCAGAGTCAGAGGGGAACACGGACCGTGTCAGATTTACTCTATGTCCAACACGGGCTATATTGACCAAAATGTGAGCTGTTGACCATGCTGAACACGGGTCGTGTCAAATTTACTCTATGTCCAACACGGGCCGTGTTCGACCCAGAAACCAACTTTTGGCAGTTTTTCCTATCTTTCATATTACGGGTTAAGGGTCATTTTTACACACACACAACATATCAGAGCACATTTTGAGAGGGGATTTCGAAGGTTTTTGCAAGGATTTGATCATTTATCATTTGGAAACATTATTTCTCTTATTTGTAAGTTGTAATTGCACATTATTTCCATCGTTTATTCTTGTGATCTTGTTCTAGCCATATGTGTCTAGAACCCTAGTTTCTCCAATTTCATGTTTTGACTTCTTGGTAATGACTTCAATCATATGACATGATGTTTGTTCTTAATTCCTATCTAATGAATTTGATTTTGCTTCAATCGAATGTTTGATTCTAATTGTGATTCTTATTGGCCATTTGAATTAGGATTAGGTCATTCAAGTTATCTCTTTTACAAAATCCGTATTTGTTTTGTGAAATTGAACAAGTAATAAGCATTAAATTAATCTCTATTGAATGAATTTAGTGTAAATCTTATTCATACACTTTTACACTCCCGAGCTTATGAGGAGTATTGGGTGTTGTTGGGAACATTCACATAAAGCTTCATGCAATCTTATAATCTAATTCTAAGAGCTTGTTTAGATTAGGTTAATAATGTTAGGGTTAATCAAAGAGCTTGTTTTGGTTAATTAATGTGGTGAATGGGAAGTGTTAGAGCTTATTAGCACTTTCTAGTACCAACTTAGATAGAATTGAACGAATATTGTGTCATCTTTGAGTCACATTGCTAAGTTGTCATACATGAAGTTGGAGTTCTTACAAAATCTGAATCTAATTCACTCATTTAGCTGATTGCGTGTGTTTTTAATTTGTTTGTTTAGTCATTGCACTCTAACCCCCCCCCCCCCCCCCCTTTTTTTTTTTTTTTTTTTTACTGTTGGTGACCATAGTACCTTGTGCAAAGAGATATATACTAATTATCCCGTGTCTCTGTGGATCGACCCTGCTTGTCTTGTACTACCTTTTAGTGCAATATAGTGGGATTCTTTTGGAGTATATCGTACCCCTTTATTTGTTGGGTTTGACACGCCTAACAATACCCTTAAGGGTATATAAACATAGGTACCCTATACACAAAACTGCTTAGTTTTGATTAGTGAATTAATTAAACATAAACTTAATTATTAAATATTTAAATAGTTTACCCAATCATAAATTTAAATAGCTTTAGACGATATAAAATACGTCAAAGTATATCTTGTTTATTGTCTTTTATTTGTTTGTAGATTATAATATAGAAATTAGTTTTAATATTTTTAATTTTTAAAATACAAATAAATAGATAAATTATAGAATTATAGTATAATATGGTAACCAATCATCCTATTAAATTTAAATCTTTTATCTAGTTAATAAAATAATTATAAAATAGATAATCTAATAATAGTATTTTAATCGACCAATTACTTAAGTAGTTACGAAACGAAATAATGTTTTAAAGATGTCTAATATATTAACTAGTAAATTAGTAAATAAAAATCACGATGGTACTTTAATCAATTAAACAAGTGATTTAATTAAATAATTGAAAAACATTGTAATATAATTATATATAGCAAGTAGCAAGTTGATGAGTGGAGGGACCATTTTTGCATTTGAAAGTCGTTCTATATTTGCAGGAACTTGCTGAGTTGGATTTGCCATGTCATGTTCAGCATCTACATCCGTCTTGCAAACCCCTTTCAAAACCAAATTGAATGCCATATAGGATGAGCCATCTTTCACACTTTGCAAGGCTTGTAAAGGCAAACTCTATGGCCCACATGGATTTTTAAAATTTAATATAAGGGATATCTTTGATTTTCTAAATATTTTATGAAGACTATTTTGATGTTAAATTGAAAAGCAAACCAATTAAAGCTTGATCACACGAGAAATATTGTATATATATACTGTCCAATTAAATATAAAAAATATCATATTAAAATTATATATACAAAAAAAGAATACGAGTGATATTTTTATGTAAATATAATATTTTTCTATTGGAACTTTTGTTACGTTAGTTATTTTATTTTTATTTGGTAAATTCATCTTATAAAAAAAATTAGTACTCTGTTAAATATATGGCTTTTTTTATTATTTATTATTTATTATTTTTTACTTCAAAAACCTATATATATATATATATATATATATATATATATATATATATATATATATATATATATATATATATATATATATAAAATATTTTTTGAGGTGACACTTTTGGAAGAGTACTGGTATTGTTGTCGTGAGATGTAATTGCAAAGACACAATTAAAAAATGAGTGACATTGCAGTAACGCGAAAGACCTAAAAGCATATGCATTGCGTCTTTCAGAATTAGAATTTAGACTCAAACAAAACCAACTAAGCCTTGAGGACACCTTCTAATGCATCTTTCAGTTTAATTTGCAATGCCATCTTTCAATTTTCTATCAACCACGTTGACATGGTCTTTCAATATATGACAGTCTTGTAAAAAGAATTAATATTGATTGCTTATTGTATTATATTTAATATAACATATGTTTACTTAACTTTTTATTAGCGTATTCAATTGTATAACTATTAAAAATGATTAATAGCTAGAAATGGAAATTATAATTAATATGATAAACGTGCATAGTAACTTCAAAAGAAATTGTGTATAACAAATATCATTATATCGAAATATAAACTGATAACCTAATATTTAATATTATAATAATGTTTTTCATTTTAATATTTTATTTATTTAATTATCTTTACTATTAATATATATATATATATATATATATATATATATATATATATATATATATATAAAAGTTTAGGCTCTATGAAAAACAGAAAAACCCTAAAAATCAAAAACAGAAAAACCCTAAAAATCATAAAAATGCATAAAAAAAAATACTTAAAGATCACAAAAAAAAATTGAATTTTTTTTATAAAAAATTGTAGGTTTTTGTTAAAATTCGCTGAAAAAAAATTTAAAAAATCAATTTTTTTTTTGTAAAAATTTGTTTTTTACAAAAAAAATTTCACCGATTTTGTATAAAAAGCTGCGATTTTTTCAAAAAAAAGTTTTGTGATCTCTATGTATTTTTTTTATGCATTTTTATGATTTTTAGGGTTTTTAGGTTTTACAAATAACCCTTCCCTATATATATATATATATATATATATATATATATATATATATATATATATATATATATCAAGTAATAGTTGATGTGGCTGTGTGGACTATTTTTGAAAGAGGAGTGTTATTGTATTTATGTGAATAGTCATTGCAAAGTTAATGTGTCACAATTGAAATATTGATGACATTGCACTGATGTAGATGACCTAAGAGTGATTAATTTCTGACAATATTTTATTTTTTATTTTGTTTTTAAAATTTTTAATACTAAAAAGAAAATATCAAATATATTCATTTCTCATGATTTTTAATTTTTTTAGTAATACACCATTTAGTTTATAAAATTGTCTAAAATCTATTTATATATTAACTTTAAAATTTATATATTAAATAAATATAACCAACCAAATAATTCGTATAAAATAACTTAAATTAATTATGCTACTAATAAAAACCGTTTTATTAAGTAAAATAATTTCATTTATAACATATTAAAATAAATATACACTCATTTATAAAAAAATCCCTATTATAATAAATAAACAAGTTTATTTTTCTATTGACAAGTGTCTCAATATTAAAAATCCTTATTAATGTCAACTTGTTAATTATCCATTTTATTATTTAAAATTTAAATTTCCCACTCTAATTACATTAAATTAATAATTGATTCTTCATTTCAAATTTTAAATTTCATACTCCTAATTACATTAAATTAATAACATTAGAATAAAAAATAAAATAAAATAAATATATATTATAATGTGATATAAGTTCATATATTTATTTAAATCAACGATTATGATTTTATATAACTAAAAAATATCTCTTAATTAATAATTTATTTGAAATAATTGGTTAATAATTTTAAGTTTACTATGATATTTTAGTTAATTATATAATCGTGATTTTTACGGATTATAAACTAGTATATTATAGATTCAAACTTGAAAGAACAAATATATGAAGCGAAGTAAACGTAACTCTAAATTTAAAGTTTACTATTTATAACTCTATAATTAACATAAAAATAGAATTAAGTTGAAGTGACCTACTTTATTTTTACACCAAAAATAGGGTAACTATATTTATATATGCGAGTTGCAAATGTTTCGGGGCATATAATGTTATCGTTTGCACCTTACATGAAATATGCTTATTTGGGTTGTAATGATGTAGGGTATGACTAGGCCGATCCAACCGTACATAACCGACTTTCAAGATAAAACCGAGACACCGCAACTATCACCCTATCACATTTTGGTTTTTCGGTAGCTGTCATACGATGCACCGAAGAGCGCATTTTGGTTCGACACTGTGGCCGGGCATCGTACCAATCAATATAATTCCGCCGTCTGTCTAACAAAACCTACAAATGAGGAAATATGCCTACGATATGAGACATTCAATACTAACCGTTGTACCATTAAAGATACAATGTACTAACTTCAACTAATTTCTATATTACGTGCTAATTCAACTAATCGTTACATTTTTGTGATTACAGACTTGTCGGAACCGGTATTTCTTCGTCCCTAACCAACGAAGTAACATGAGTTTGTTATTGAAAATTTGATTTTTATTGAAATTCAAGTTTATTATCAATATAACATTATATGAGATGATATCACTTCTTATAAACACTCTATCGTTAACATTTTTATTAAAATTATATTTCGTTTACTATTTATACTTACATTTTCCAAACAAAACTCGCGAGGAAGATATGAAGCAAGGCAAATGGATAATGATTTTAATGGGCCAAGCCGTATGAAATAGGAAACAGCACCACGCATCTTTTTATTGAACAACCATCAGCCGCCGCCGACCGACGATCTTCACGGCACCGGTTCAACGACGTTATCGCTTTCTTATCGGAGGTAAAATGAACTGATTCTATCTCCTGTATGCCGATTTTTTGACCTAATCGACTCATAAGTTTATCCTTTGATTTTTATTCGTTCGGTCTTTGATGGCAATCATTTGTGTATGATGGTTTCTCTTCCGAACTATCTCTTATAAGTTTTGTATAACGTCGGTTCTGGTTGACTGGTTTTGTTTCTTATGAATTTGAGCTATCTGTTATTGGCCCCAATTCATAAATCCCGTATATGTTGTTAGGTTTCCGGGGTTTATATATTTGAATGATTTGATGAGTGGCTCTCGAATACATGTTCAGGTTTCCGAGTTTTGATTTCATTTTTCTCCGGCTGTGCTCCGGCCACCTGCAATAGTAGGTTAGAACGATTGGATGAACTCCCCTTCCTCATCCGAGGGTTAAATATGTTAGAATAGTCTCCATTGCTTGTCGATTACAAGTTCTAACAAAATCATTTCTGTTTCTCGTCACTTCCATAGTTGTATGTCATCAAGTTTTGCTAACTATGATCTTAAATAATTGCTTATGTATTTGTTCACATAGCAATGTACAATTGTTTGCTACAAGCTTCTGCTTGCTATGGGCTTTGAAATGCAATAGGTTTATAAGCTTATAATGCAGTTACAGCCTGTTAACGAATTTGAACTTTGAATAAAGGCAAGATTATTCTAAGAGTCATGTCTACACATAGAGGCACTATGTGGTTTCACATTCACTGATTGATTTCCAAGTACTTCCAACATCGTTTTTGTTTTGCATCAGCAATCAGGGGGTTATTCAGACAACTCATTTTTAATCTTACAATTCAGAAGCTCAAGTACAACAGATATGAGGTAAAATTGACATGAGCATATATCTATTCCTTTATGAGTACACCCATACTAAAACAATATTAATATTGATTTTTTTTATTGTTGTTTAAAAAGCCGTAGGAGAGGTGTTAGATGGGATGAAGCCAACCTTGGTGAAATTGAAGCAAATAAACCTGTAAGACAGAAAATCACAGAACCCAAAACTCCATATCATCCTATGATGCATGATACTGATGGTATTATACATATCCCACATTCCATTAAATTTAAATTAATTATTAATTTGTTATGTAATTTAATTCAAAAACGTTGTTAACTTGTTGTAGGATCTGTATCTCCTATTGGGGGCTCTGGTAGTTTCCTTGAAGGAGATGATAACAGCAACATGAGACTGAATGCTGAAGCAATTCGTTCAGCACTGAATGAGATGGCATCTTCTAGTAGCAACAGTAACTCCCATTCTGGATGGACATCTTCAGATGATGAAGATGAAACAGATGCCATGGATCATGATCTAGGTTCTTCCTACTTCCTTCATCTTCATCCTTTTTTTATTTTATTTTTTTATTCAAATTAAAATTAAACTCATGATATGATGAGGGTTCAGGTGGGAAGAGTGCAAGAAGCTTTAGGGAGAAAAGAAAGGCTCACTATGATGAATATCGCAAAGTGAAAGAGTTACAGAAGAAGGAATCAGTGAAGAAGGATGATGAAAAGCAATCCATTGTTGATGGTGTGGGAGATATAAATATCACGGAATCTTCTAATCATGCGTAGCAATACCATTCTTCTCCATATCAAACTTCTACTTTTCTCGATGCAAATTTCTTGTGTTTTTTTTATAGAGCAAATATAATGCTTTTAGAATATTGGGATAAATGAAAAGGCATGCAAATTTTCTTGTTTTTATAAAACCATATAGATTGTAGTGTTGTGTACACCAATGAATATGATAAGGCATGTGAGATGATTATGGAAAGGTGACTAGTAAAGTGTCGCAAGAAAGAGGTACTATGGTGTGCATGGGAATGGGATAGAGTGGTACTTGAGGCTTTGTGAGTTGTAAATCTTTTGTAAAGTGTTGCTAAACTCTTATGTTTAAAATTAGTGTTTCCAAGGTAAATTTGGGACTGTTGAAATTGATCCATTGCATGCTAGTTTACTTTATGCTTAAGACGTGATGATTATAGATTGGTGATACATAGCTTCCTAGGATGGTTTATTATTATTATGTTTTGCTGTTGTCCAGGTCTAGAATGAACACATTGTACTCAGAGTTTTATTTATTTATTTATTTATTTATTTATTTTAATGAAGGGAAGAGGATGGAAGGGGAGGGATAAATAATAATTAAGGGGTTTAGTTGAGTTGGAGGGGGGATGGAATGGAAGGGTGAGATTTAAGTCTTTTTTTGTCTTCCCCTCTTACCCTTCTAAAAGTGGGCTGGTAAAAAATACACATATATTTCCCCTTCCCTTCCATCCCTTAAAAAAAAAAAACCTGACATTTCTCCTCTAAATTACTTCCCTTCCTTTACATTTCACTTCCTAAATAAACTCAAGAAGAAGGTAGAAATAAACCATCAACTGGTTTAGTTGAATAAAAAAGTGAGCATTGGAAAGTAATTATATAATAGGAAAGGAGGTATGAAGCTCACAAGAAGTGATGGCTAAACCTAGTGGAATTAAAGATAATGAAACCAAGGCGAGTTCTTGGCTATTTTGTAAGACTAGGTGCACATTTGGTCGAGTCTGAATGCTTGATTGTACATTGCCTTATTGTTATGTATGATGGTTGATTTTTAATTTTTAATTTTTAATTTTTTAATAATTACAATCGCATGTGATGTTTGTATTATGGTTTGTCGGCGTTGGAAATATGTTAGGGTTAGGAGATCTGATGGCAGAACAACTAGGAGGAAAAGGGTTAGAAATATGTCGGCGTTGGAGGGTGTTAGGGTTCCGGCCAAATGCAAGTAACCAAAGGCGACGGAGGGTGATGGTAGGTGGTTTGTTGTTATGAAGGTCTTGGTTGTAATTATGGATCGGAGGTTGAAGAAGATGAGCAGTGAACGGTTTTAATGGTGGCTGGAGAAGATGACCGAAATTCGTTGAAAAACACAATTTTGGCCAGAGACTCGCCAAAGCTGTCAAATATGCCGAAAACCTACTGTAGCAGATCATAATGATGTTTTTTTTTTTTTTTTTTTTTAGCAGAGCAAATAAGTTCAATAGAAAAATATGAATACAAAAAAAACTCAGTGACTAAATAAATGATATGCTTTATAAATATTTATGTAGATGATGATAAATGTTTACATATTACAGAAAATAATAGAAATGTTTTTTGTATTGGAAAATATTGAAGGTTTTTTTTTTTTTTTTTTTTTTTTTTGATGTAACAAAATAAATAAAGCTTTATAAGAATTTAACAAATTGTGAATGTTCATATGCATAAATTTTAAAAATTGTAGATAGTTTTTTTCTTGACATTTTAAAGTCATTTAATATATAATTGAAATGACAAAATACGTGACAACATATCTTTACCTATTTAATTTTTTGTATAAAGTAAAATTACTTTTTGCTAATTAATTTAAAAATTACTTTGGTTTTAGAGTAAATTACAAGGTTTGTTTTTATATATATTAGAGAAGGATCCTGTTTTGCGGGGTTGGATTTTGGTTGTAGTTAGTGAAGTAGTTAGGGCAAATAGAAAAAGACATTGCTATTCTTTCACATTAACCAAAATCATGTTAATTCTAAAACTGGATAAGAATTTTCAAACTATAATATGCCTAAATAAGAAAAGTTTGAAACTGTAATTACGTAAATTGGAAGATTTTGATACTACAATGCCATAACATGAGGAATGAACACTGTAGATGATTTGGATGCAACACCGATTTCTCTCATGGTGTCAAAATACTGAGTCACTAAAACCATATCCATCACATCTTTAGCTGTTGTCCCAGGAACATTAACTGAAAACCCCAACACACTGTCTCTTAAACCATCCACAATTGTTTGTCTCTGTCGTGCAATACCCAATCCAGACAAATACTTTGACTCAGCCTCTCCTTCAGCCCTCTTTATCTGAACTATCTTCTTTGCCTCACCTTTCTCAATACCTGCCAACCTCATCCATGTAGCTATATATAGGCATACAAATTAAACAATTAATTAATTGATCTCAAAGATTGCACATAATTAATGATGAAAACTTTACCTATTTTGATCTCATTCATTGCTTTCTTCATACGTTCATATGGTTCTATATCGACATTTAATGTTTGAACAATCTCAAACCCATATGCAGGCATTGCCTATAGCCAACATCCATGACATCAAAAGCGTCACAATCAATGGGGTGCATGAACATCTAATGACTGTGTAATCATTCAATCATGTTACCTTTTCAAGTTCACAATCAACAGCGTTGGCAATTTCCATGAAACAAATAACCTAACATCAATTAAAAAGTAAGATACGCCAAAAAAATAACGAAGAATAAGAAACAAATCCTCAATTACTTTTGATAAAGTCAAATTACCATATGGTGGGGGGTTGGCAATAGTACCCGATTGTTGAGGGTGGTATAACCCTGGGAATTGCATATGACAAGATTGTCCCGCTGCATTTAATGAAGCGTGTGCAATGTGTGAAGGTATATACGTGTCATTTGGCATTTGTGCTGCCATGTTGTAGTATAATGCCGATTGTAGACTTGGCATGTCCCTTGGATTCATCCAATGTTAAGATGTCTCTGCATGGAATGTAATCAGTCATTACATTCCATTGTATGATTGTAAACTACTCTTTATGTGAATGTTACTATAAATGGTAAAAACCAATAAACCATGGAAATATGTAATATCCAATGAAAAATGAAATTAAAATTGAAAAAAAAAAATGCAAAGTGGAGAAACGAAAGAGATGAGCGGTTGTGGAGAGTAAGATCAGTTATTTGCAAGAAATCTCCCAAACTGATAAAATCTCTCAATCCCAATTTCGTTCTTCTCGATCCCAAGATTGTTATTGTACTGTATGTTAGCTTCTAGTATCCACCCAACTACCAATTTTTGCACACATATGATATTAAAAAAAATCAACAAAAAACAACGGTGGGAATGAAGTTGAATGAACTAACCTTATCAAGATCGAGAGTTGGGTGTGGATTTGGATTCAGAGACTCAAGCACCTTCACCATATCTTCAATTTCTGATTTTTTTTCGCACATGGAATTCCAAAAATGCCTCGATTGTATCCTATTACAGATATTCAAAACGAACAAAAAGCACCCTAATAAGGATTCTAATTGTCTACCAATAAAATCATATTGTTACTCACCTTCCGCAGCTTTATTAATGTCTGATTTTAGTCAAGTGATTGTTGAATAATCTAGTGGAGACTCTTTACTTGGTGTCTCTTTGTCTCAACCGGCGCCTACTACATTTTTATAAGTTTACTTGTTATCTTGTATAGTGGAGACCCTCCATTTTGAATCAAACCATCTACATTTTTATTTACCCATAAATCCAAAAAATACATTAAAATAATATTTTTTGGTCAATTAAGCCATGACATAATAATATGTAAAAATGAAATCATTTGTACTAGATACTTTAATTTTGGTCATGACCAATTTGGTCATTTTGGTCAAAATAACCATTTTAGTCATTTTCCAATATCAAGCTAGCTAAATAAAATAAAAATAACATTTTTGTTAGTCAAACCATGTTAAAAGAAAACATTTTAACCAATTTGGTAATTGTAACAATTTAAATCTAATTTTACCATTTCGGTCAAAATGACAATTTTAGTCATGTTACTCATATCCAACAGCTAAAACATAATAAAAATATTTTTTTGGGTAAGTCAACCATGGAATAGTAGGTAAAAAGAAAGTATTTTAACCATTTTGGTCATTCTAACCATTTAAGTAAAAGTTTTCCATTTTTGTGATTTTACTCGTTTGAAGTTAGGTAAAACTTAGGCCTGACAATCATGTCGTGTTCGGGTTAGCGGGTCAAAATATACCAACCCGAACACGACCCATTTAACTATACATGTCACGGGTTAGCGGGTCATGGGTTGACGAGTTGGGAACATAAACCCATATATGATCCGTCAACCTACTTATATATACGCGTTCACCGGTTTGCGGGTTCATGAGTCAGATTTGGGTTCATGTGTTCGTTGGTCAGATTCCATAAATAAAATTGATAATTAAAAACATAAAAATGAAAATTAAAAACATTCATGGAAACATGTTCAAACTAAAACATTAATACAAACATAGATAAATTCAAACTAAAACATTAATACAAACATGTTCAAACTAATGTAAAAACCACAAATTCCCATATTTTCTCCTAAAAAACAAAGTCAATTCTCCAACACAGTTTTCTTCTTTATGATGAATTTCAACATTAAAGTAGAAACAATTGGCAAGGTTAAAACACACTAAGTAAAATTGTAAAATTGTAAAATTGTATAGTAGTGTATAATACTTAATACATATATATATATATATATATATATATATATATATATATATATATATATATATATAAATTCTAAACGGGTTGGCCGGTCAACCCGTATATTTTTTGAGAAACCCATATATGACCTGTTTAATAAACAACTTGACGGGTTGGCGGGTTGAAAAACTCAACCCAAACCCATTTATTTTGTTTCATGTTGCGGGTCGTGTCGAGAATTGCCACACCTAGTAAAACTGATTCCAGGTAAAAGCCATTGGAAATCTCATTTTAGGATCAAAAGTTGTTTCAAGAACAACTTCTTTTGATATAATATCTCCCTCCATTGAATACATGTGCAATTTACCATCTTGCTCTCCCACAATGGCTTCATTTCCATCAGGAGCAGTTGCACATGTACTCACAATAAACCCAAAGTCAACATTTGCCAACATTTGTGTAGCTTTCAATTATCATCCTCATAATCCTTATTTGATATATAATTCTTTGAATCTTTTCAATGCATCAACAACTAACAATTTAGGTAACTTTACATAACTAAATTAAGAAAATAAGGAAATCGAATATAAGGTCTAAACATATCTACCATTTTATTAGATTTATATGTACAACGGTATTGACTTCATGATTCTTTCCATTTATGACCTTTTTGTAAATAAATTTGTATAAAATCTGTGAAAAATGGAATCAAGGGCATAAATGTCCATTTTAGACCTGCATATGATATTGTATGTGAAAGGGAAATGTAACTACATTAATGGAAACTGAAATTTACCTAATTACCCATTTTGTTAGTAACCGTTAGGTTAACAAATGACACAATTACATATGGATTCCAATGATAAACATCAAACTATGCACAAACATACGAAAGTACATTGCTATTTCTTCAGGTAAATTATTAGAAAACTTAATTGGTGAAAACAAAAACTCAACATTGTTAAAGCCTTTTGTCAAGCACTTGCAAGGGAAAGAAATACAAGTTGAAAAGATAACTAAATTTCATGGAGAAAAGCAGTAAAACAAACTTCTAGGACAATTTTTTGAGAAGCGAAGCAAATTATTAAACATACCTAAAGAATCAGCAGCAAGTTGTTTTTTATCAGTAAGACTGTATGACATCAAAAAAAACATTAGAACTTTGACAGAGACATAGTGTAGGTTCTGTAACATCCATAAATTTTTACACCAAATTTAAACTTTTTCGATCATAGATAAAAATCAAATAGCATTGTTTACAAAAATGTTTTCAAATCAATATCCATCAGAGTGTCCCAAAATCATAACATAAGGATGAGGAGCGGTACGGTCACGCCTTCGCCTTGCCATGATCTCCTGAAGTACCTGAAACAATAAACTGAAACTGTAAGTCCAAGGGCTTAGTGAGCTACCCCCACAATACCAATACCACACCGATAATGCCATATCAGTAACAATCAATCAGTCAACATGCATATTGGGCCATCGGCCTGACTGGACCGACCTACTGGCCCTACAGTCTATCTGAATCTATCCCGAGCCTTCGGCATGACTGGTCCGCCACGTGGGCCTGCAGTCTCCCCGGACCGCTCATAGGGTATGTTGGCCTTCAGCACAAAGCAGGACCGCCTCAACCCAACCAACAAGCAAATAACCATGTGCGCATAACTACCATATACTGGCATATACAAACATCAAACATATCTATCACACTAATCATCAATCATAGAATTCTCTCGTAACTAGAGTACCGACCTAGCAGGTCACTAACATACCAATCCTTACGGATCATAAGAGCATAACATACTGTCTACCTTGATTCCGATCTAGCAGATCACAACCACATGTAGCATACCATAACATTAACAACTAAAGGGACGACCTTGGTGCCATAGACCCTATCGATATGGTGAGGATAACTCACCTTGCAAATGTCGACTCGGAAGATAACTCCAACTCTCGGATCACTTGACACAGGCTCCACTACCTATGATCATAGTACAATATACTCATAAGTCCTTAACCTCATAAGGTACTCCATAACCCACCAGTCAAACCCTGGTCAAAGTCAAAGTCATCAGTCAAGGTCAACAGTCCATATTGACCCCAACTCGCCGAGTACCCTCAGCTACTCGCCGAGTTCCCTCGGCTACTCGCCGAGTTCCTTGAAATACAATCCAACTCGTCGAGTCATCGAGGTGACTCGCCGAGTTTCTTCGATTCTTGTTCAAACTTTAATGCCACCCGTCGAGTTCCCTCCTTGCAACTCGACGGATACAGACGCATACATATTCTAGGGAAAACTCATCCGACTCGCCGAGTATTATGGTGATCTTCATCGGACTCGCCGAGTTGTTCATCCAACTCGTCGAGTTCGCGGCCATATTCATGTGACTCGCCGAGTCAACCTTGTGACTTGTCAAGTCCATTCAGTCCTCTTTCCATACAGATCTGTTTTGAGCCATGCAGTGGCTCCAAATCACAGATCCAAGCTTCTATGTAACACCTAGAATCAGAAAGACCAAGAAAAGAAAGGTTAAGCTCTAAATCAAGAGTCAACTCGTCGAGTCCAGGGAGGAACTCGACGAGTCGGAGCGGGATCCAGGTCATTGAGTAAGTGACCGACTCGGCGAGTCAGAGAGTGGACTCGGCGAGTCTGGTCTGGGCGAGAAAAACCCTAATCCCAGAGGTTGTGCCCTATATAAAGCACATTACAACCCACCCTCAGCCTCTTGGCTCCCCTTTTATGTTCCAGAAACCCTAGAATTGAGTGAGCCTTCATTATTTGAGAGAATAAAGCCTTGGAGGAGAGAATCTTGGAGAAGGGCTTGAAGATCAAGGGCTTTGCTGCAAAGGAGTGGAATAGATCCAGAATTTACTTCAGTTGGAGCTTTCATTTGAGGTAATAGTCTGTTGTTTAGGCTTATGTGCATCTAGATCTATCTTATGTTTGAGTGTTGGGCATTTTGAGTATGGATGAGATCTATTTCGAGTTTGGAGTAGATCTGAGGTTGCTACCTCAGATCTAGGTTGGTAATAACCCAGAAAGTCATAAAGTTTAGGCCAATAAGTTGTTTGTGAAGCCCCTTTGTTACAAACCCTAGCCCTAGAGTGTTCTAAGCCTATAACTCCTTGGTTACACGTAAAGTTTGCCACTTTACGTGGGGGTTAGGCTCTAGAGGAATGGATCTATGGATTTGAGCCCCTGCATGGCTCGAAAAGCCACTGTATGGATGAAGAACTGAAGAGACTCAGCGAGTCACATGGGTGGACTCGGCGAGTTGGATGAAGATAGGCAGGGACTCGACGAGTTGGAAGAACAACGCAGCGAGTCTGTTGAAGATTGCCTTGGAATCGGCGAGTCACGTCGCGAAACCCCAAACCCTTCGAGTTAAGACTCAGATTAGTGAGTTGAGTGGGGACTCAGTGAGTTGGTCATGACAGGACTTAAAAATCGGTAGACTCGGCGAGTCAGGGGTTGACTCGGCGAGTCGAGTCGCGAATGAGAGGATTCTGAGCGTATGAACTCGGCGAGTCAATAGGCAGACTCGGCGAGTAGGGTTGACCTGGAAGGTTGACTTTGACCAGGACTTTGACTTTGTCAAGAGTTGACTTAGTTGACTTTTGGAGGACTGTCAGACTAAGTGTTATATTGCTATTGGTAGGCCGGAGAGCTAGAGGAGCAGCACCTTAGAGGGTTGTCGGTTAGCAGCCAGAGGGTTATCAGCAGAGCTCAGCAGTTCAGGTGAGTTACCTTCCAGTGGCGTTGGGTCTAAGGCCACAATGCCGGCCCACTAATAAGAGACGTATGATAGATGATTGTCTTTGTGATATCATCTAGGTTTGCTACTACCTGATATGTTATATGCTAGCATGATATGTTGTATGTGATAGTAGTAGAGTTCGGTCGTTAGGACCGAAGGGTAGTCGGACACCCCATATACGTCTGACAGTATATGATGATATGTTTGCATGCTGGCTTGTTATGTTTTATACGATAGAGGTGGTAGGAGGGGACCAGTCCCCGAGTTCGGCTGTTAGGACCGAAGGGTAGTTCAGGCACCCCATATATGTTTGATAATCTGTTATGATATGATATGTGATAGTATTAGTAGCAGGGGGTGAAATAGTCCCCGAGGTTCGGTCGTCAGGACCAAGGGTAGTCAGCACCCCAAAATGGCTTGACATGGGTAGTCAGCACCCCAGAACGGCTTGACACGGGTAGGTCGGCACCCCAGAATGGTCGTACCGGGTAGGTCGGGCACCCCAGAATTGCCTGGCAGTATGTATGTTATGCGATTGTATGGCATGTGGTAGTTTGGGGGAGCTTACTAAGCTTCGTGCTTACGGTTTCAGTTTTTTTTTGGTTTCAGGTACTCAGTTTTCAAAAGAGGAGCTCGGAGGGATTGTAGTGCACACACCATAGTCAGTTAGCCTGGGAATGTTTACTCTGATAATAAGATTATGTTTTGGATTAATACCCGGAAATTGTGTTATGACTTATGATGCGGTTTTTATAAGTATGGTTTTAGTAATGTGTTTAAAAGAAATTTTTAGTCGTGATTTTTGGGTCGTTACAAGTTGGTATCAGAGCCTTGGTTTGAGGGATTCGGACGTACTCTCGGGTGTGTCTGAACTCAAACTAAGGAATTGGTATTGAAGTTTTCAAAATGAAAAGACAGTTTTGTAAAAAGAGTTTGAGAAAGAAAACAGTTTTAGAAAAACAAAAAGAATTCAGAAAGAAAAGAATTTTGAAAAGAGCAAAGGGTGTGGTGCATGCAATCAACCGAGCTCAAGTAAGTACTCTCCCAAATTACCCATACAAGTTTATGATTATCAATTTCAGTTTCAGTTTTAGTTTAGTTTTAGTTTCAGTTTCAGTAGAACAACATGCTAGTATAGGACTAAGGATCTAGGATGATGCCTTATGTGCCTGCTTATGTGTTTCAGCTTTATGAGAATTGCATGCTAGTATTGAGCAGACAACAGTAGGATAGCCTGTTTAGGTTATGCCTGATAGTATGAGTTCAACATTGTATGCTAGTATAGTTTCTTGATTATGAGAGTAGTTTGCATGAGTATGTTTCCTTTATCCGAATGCTGCTTGCTCTGTGCTTTGTGGGACTCTGAGTAATGGGATTTAGCCATTAGGTGAATACGTCACATCACATGTGATCAGGGTTGAATAAACTCAGAGTTCCGGATTTGAACCTATTGCGCAGCTCTCGTTTGAGTCTAACCGTTGTAGGGATGAGTCTTTTACTCGAAGGATTATCCGAGCCTCATTGCATGTAATGGTATTCAGGTGGTGGCTAATTGGCATTACGAGGAGGCCTTCAGCAGCTGAGGACTGTTTGGGTGGAGTCAGAGGTTCCCTAGGGCAAGCCTAGGATGAGAGTAGCGAAGATTAGCAGTAGAGAAAAGGGACTTGGTGGAGTTGAGGTAACTCTTGAGGAAAGTACGGATAGATGTGGAAGGTAGTATGGGCCCGTACTACTAAAAGCAGAGGATCCGTACTCGATTCAAGAGGGGCCGAGGCAAAACCAGGGAACTAGTAGAGGGTGTGAGAAGTCCCTCAGCAGCGGTGTGAATTGATCAGTAATGTGTTATGTTTTCAGCATGGTGACGTTGCATGAGATATCAGTTGGCAGTTCAGGTGACGGGGAGGAATCTGGCTCAGGTTCTAGAGCCGGGCAGCTTGATGATCAGATGAGGGATTTCATTTCCACGGAGATCATGCGCAACATCATTGATCAGAATCCAGTGATTTTTGGTTCGGTTAGAGAGGCTATCGTGGAGGTTATGGACAGTCATTTGGAGGCCTTTAGGGTCGGGTTAGTTTCAGGACAGATTGGGGCTCGTCTAGAGCCCGATGCTTATGGAGTTCAGGGATCCATCAGGGAGGGAGTTCCCATTTTTAGCACTTGCCATCAGGGGTCGGGAGTGGGTGGTACACCTTACCCCCAAGAGAGTTCCCTGCAAGATTGGATTGCTGCGGAGGTTTCAAGGGGCCTCCGTGAGGAGTTACCAGACACCATCGGACATGTCACTAATAGAGTGATCGACAGGATAGAAAGGCGGACCTCAACTATCCGGGCAGTGGGTGAAATGGTCAGGGTGAACCGGGAGTAGGAGATGGGTTCAGATAGTCAGTTGAGAAAGAGGAAGCGAGTTTCCGGTCTGGCTCAACAAGCTGGACAGACAGACACTACCATGGATAGAGCCAAGGACCCGAGTAGTCAGGATGGTTGCTCTAGGAAGGAAGGGTCACGGGGTGATGTACGCAGTAGGTCCAAGTGTGGCAGATGCGGGTGGAAGGGTCACAAACATCAAGAATGCACGGTAGAAGTAGATTTATGCCATAGTTGTCATCAGCCTGGCCATGTTAAGGCGAACTATCCCGTTCAGCGGTTGGGACAACCTCGGTGTCATAGTAGGCTTCGAAAGACAAGGGGATTCGAGAGTTCTTCAGAGCAAGTTATGGGTATGTATGTATATATATATATATATATATATATATATATATATTTCTCTCTGTCAGCCTATATTATGGTGTTATTGCTAGGGTACGACATCGATGTTAGTAGGTGCATATAGTGGAGTACTATATTACCTGCCTATGGTTAAGTTATATGCCATTTGCATACCTTGGAATTAGAATGGTGAATTGGAGGTCGTCCCCTCTAGATCATGTTACTTCAGATGCGGTGACTGTAGCATGTATGTGTAAGATTCAATAGTGCCTCACTACTTTCAGAAGATGTCATTCGGGTATTGATCAGTTATATTCTCAGTAGTGACAATCCAAAGCTTCTAGTGGAGTAGCTAACAGTCGGTAAGAAGTGGGTTAGAGATGTTCACCCTAAACGTAGGTTCTCAGGATGCAGTCCCTAAAGCAAATATAGTTAAGGATTGAAGGGTGCTCGGTTAGTTAGCAAGAATGGTTCGGATATGGTAAAAGTTAGTTAGAGCGCCAACAGAGGTAAACGTTGGCGGACAACAGATCTCCCTTTCAATGGAAGGAAGGTTGGGGAATCCTTCGACCAGTGAGCAGTAAGGAGTTAGCCAGATCCAAGTGGGGGAGAACCCTCCGAGTATACAAGGGAAAGAGCACGCAATTCCAGAATGAGTAAACAACCTCTGAGAAGAAAGGATAGTAGTGCATCGATTGATGGATTGAGGAATTCAAAGTTGGGAGTTTGAGGAACTTCCCAACAATGAGTTCATGTGATCAAGATGGTTAGTAGTTGGTTGGGAATTCATGGTTGGAGGACCGCCTGTAGGAAACTAGTGAGTCGAAATGAGGATCTTGAGAGCGGTTAGCAAGAGATGCTTTCGTTTTAGTAGTCAGTGGCAGAGGCGGCATGCAGGGTTGTGTGGATTCAGGAGTTGGGGGTTTTGGAAACTTCCCAACGATAGTTTCATGTATCCGGATTAGTAGACGGTTGGTTTGGGAACCAAGCCGAAGAATTCCTCGACGGACCGCTAAGTGTATCAAGGATATAAGATGTCGAGGTTGATGTAGCATTCGATGTCTGAGGGCTGGTTTTGAGAAATCAGGATGAGGAATCAGTAGCAGGACTAGGGATAGTCAGGATGTTCCCTGATAGTAGTAGAGTGTTGTAAGTCTGCGTGGGTAGCCGTAGCATTCACTAGCAGCCATATAGTATTAGAGAGTTGTAAGTCCGCGAGTGTAGCCGTGGCCTTTATCAGGTTGGTAGGCAGCATGAGCGCGTTGTTGGACGCGAGGGAAGCAGTAGTACCCACAAGCTCGGGTGCAGCAGTGAGGATATGGGAATCCATAGGTTAGACTTTGGATTTCCCAAATGGTTCAGTTATGGTTAAGTCAACGATTTGTCAGTAGATCGTCACCTTAGTTATGAGATCAGGGAAGCAGTGGACTGCTTGGGTTCGTGTATGTTAAGGGCTACCGTTAGTCTGGGAGCCGTCATTTTTTAGTCTTGGATATGATGATGTCAGGATGTGACGTTTGGACCTGATCGATGGATCGGGAGGTTGTTAGAGCCACAGTGACAGGATAACTAGTGGAAACTAGTTCCAGAGGAAGATTTCATTCAGAAGTTGTGGGAGCGACTAAGTAAGGAGTCCTTGGGCTCCACAGTTGAGTTGGAACTCAGTGTTGCAGATAACCGATGAATGATTGGAGACCAGGAAGGTCTTGTGATGATTTGGGAAGCAACCATATGGCCAGTTCAGTGTTTCAGTCAGTTCAGTGTTTTAGCCAGTTCAGTGCTTCAGCCAGTTCAATGTTTCAAGTAGTTCAGTGTTTCAAGCAGTTCAGTATTGCAGGAAGTTCAGTGTGATGGCCAGTATTAGTATTTGTGTTGAAATGCAAGTGTTGTCGGTATAGTTGGTCGATTTGAAATGGCAAGTCCCTCTTAGCAGGATCAGTTGAGTATTCAACCAAGTATAAGTGATCTGCAAGGATAATTAGGCAGGTAACCTTTCTTTCTGGATGAAAGGCTCGAGTTATTGGAAGTTGAAAGCGACTAGGAGATTGCGATGGGGTAGTAACCGATAGGAGTACGGTAACCCAGATATGGAGACATCAGTAAGGATCAGGGTGGTCTCGATTCATTCGGAAGGCGGATAAGGGACAACAGAAATTTTCAGTCACTGGCAGTAATGGAAAGCGGACTATGGTAGAATTCGACTAGTTGAGTGATAAGTACTCAATGCTAAGTAGCGAAAAGTGTCCAGTGCATAGCTTGTGGTACGCAGTAAATGGGTTGTGAAATAGTTGGCCGAGGAGGACTTCGAGGACGAAGTCTAGTTTAAGTGGGGGAGAGTTGTAACACCCAGAATCAGGAAGACCAAGAAAAGAAAGGTTAAGCTCTAAATCAAGAGTCAACTCGTCGAGTCCAGGGAGGAACTCGACGAGTCGGAGCGGGATCCGGGTCATTGAGTAAGTGACCGACTCGGCGAGTCAGCGAGTGGACTCGGCGAGTCTGGTCTGGGCGAGAAAAACCCTAATCCCAGAGGTTGTGCCCTATATAAAGCACATTACAACCCACCCTCAGCCTTTTTCTCCCCTTTTAAGTTCCAGAAACCCTAGAATTGAGTGAGCCTTCATTATTTGAGTGAATAGAGCCTTGGAGGAGAGAATCTTGGAGAAGGGCTTGAAGATCAAGGGCTTTGCTGCAAAGGAGTGGAGTAGATCCGGAATTTACTTCAGTTGGAGCTTTCATTTGAGGTAATAGTCTGTTGTTTAGGCTTATGCGCATCTAGATCTATCTTATGTTTGAGTGTTGGGCATTTTGAGTATGGATGAGATCTATTTCGAGTTTGGAGTAGATCTGAGGTTGCTACCTAAGATCTAGGTTGGTAATAACCCAGAAAGTCATAAAGTTTAGGCCAATAAGTTGTTGGTGAAGCCCCTTTGTTAAAAACCCTAGCCCTAGAGTGTTCTAAGCCTATAACTCCTTGGTTACACGTAAAGTTTGCCACTTTACGTGGGGGTTAGGATCTAGAGGAATGGATCTATGGATTTGAGCCCCTGCATGGCTCGAAAAGCCACTGTATGGATGAAGAACTGAAGAGACTCATCGAGTCACATGGGTGGACTCGGCGAGTTGGATGAAGATAGGCAGGGACTCGACGAGTTGGAAGAACAACGTGGCGAGTCTGTTGAAGATTGCCTTGGACTCGGCGAGTCTGTTCTTGGACTCATCGAGTCAAGTCGCGAAACCCCAAACCCTTCGAGTTAAGACTCGGATCAGTGAGTTGAGTGGGGACTCAGTGAGTTGGTCAGTACAGGACTCGGAAATCGGTAGACTCGGCACCCCAGAATGATCGTACCGGGTAGGTCGGGCACCCCAGAATTGCCTGGCAGTATGTATGTTATGCGATTGTATGGTATGTGGTAGTTTGGGGGAGCTCACTAAGCTTCGTGCTTACGGTTTCAGTTTTTTTTTGGTTTCAGGTACTCAGTTTTCAAAAGAGGAGCTCGGAGGGATTGCAGTGCACACACCATAGTTAGTTAGCCTGGGAATGTTTACTCTGATAATAAGATTATGTTTTGGATTAATACCCAGAAATTGTGTTATGACTTATGATGCAGTTTTTATAAATATGGTTTTAGTAATGTGTTTAAAAGAAATTTTTAGTCGTGATTTTTGGGTCGTTACATTCTAGGGCATGCTTATCACGTAAAGTTGCAAACTTTACGTGCATGCATGGCTATAAAGGCTCTAAATTCCTATTTTAAGTTCTTAATGGAACTTCATGCCCAAGAGGGACCTTAATCATGACCAAAACTGAAACTTTATGCTTCTAGAATCCGAGGGTCCAGATCTGAAGTTACAACTTCAGATCTAGCCCATAGCTCATCTTTCCAACTTATTATCTCACCAAAAACCCTAAAACTCAACCAATAGAAGAGATTCACAAGGAAAAAGGTGATTTTGTTACCTCCAGAAGATGATAACTGAGATAAGAGTTGATTCCCACACTCTACTTGCTCCAATCTCCTTCTCCTCCAAGCCTTCTCCCTCCAAAGATCCTCTTTTCAAGCTTAAAACACACAATGAGCACACACACACACACACGTATTAGGGTTTTAAGGGCTCTCAAAGACTGCAAAGAGGCCAAAGGAGGCTGAGGCTCCTTTAAGTAGAGGTGCAAACCCCGAGATTTAGGGTTTCACCTACCAGCTCCTACTCGCCGAGTCCCAATTATGGAATCGTTGAGTAGGTCACTTAACACGCGATCCCACCCCGCTGCTACTCGACGCGTAGGTCAACCAACTCGTCGAGTAGAGCTTAACCTATATAAATCTTATTTAAACAATACCTGAGAATCGGGGCATTACAACTCTCCCCCACTTGAACTAGAGTTCGCCCTCGAAGTCCGCTAGAATAAACAATGTCGGGTAATGCTCGCGCATCTCCGCCTCCGGCTACCATGTCCACTCAGATCCCTTCCGATGATCCCACTGTACTTTTACTAAAGGTATTTCCCTGTTCTGCAGAATCTTCTTCTTCCTTTCTAAAACAGCTATAGGCCTTTCCACATAGTTCGGGTGCTCGTCGACCTGAATGTCATCCAAGTGTCCAACGATACCACTGCCTCCTGGTCGATAATGCATTTTCGCAATTGCGAAACATGAAACATGCTGTGGATCCGGCTAAGCTCCTCCGGAAGCTCTAGCCTATAAGCCACCCTGCCAACCCTGGCAACAATCCTGAATGGCCCAATGTAACGGGGACCCAATTTTACCCTCTTCCTGAAGCGGATCACACCCTTCCAGGGTGAGACCTTCAGGAGAACCATGTCACCCACGTGAAATTCCAGCTCAGATCAGCATCGGTCGACATAACTTTTCTGCCGACTCTGAGCGGTCTGCAGTCACTGTCTAATCTTCTTTATCATCTCGGTAGTTTGCATAACTACCTCTATCCGACCCATCACCCTGTGCCTAACCTCGCCCCAGCAGACTGGGGTCCTACACTTCCGCCCATACAACAGCTCGAAAGGCGGGGTGCCAATACTGGAATGATATCTGTTGTTGTAGGCGAACTCTGCAAGCGGTAGGTGGGAATCCCAACTCCCACCGAAATCAATGATGCACGCCTTCAACATATCCTCGAGGGTCTGAATGGTCCGCTCACTCTGCCCATCAGTCTGCGGATGGAACGCCGTGCTAAAATGCAGTCGCGTACCCAGTTCGTCATGGAGATTCTGCCAAAAACGGGAAGTAAACCTGACATCTCGATCAAAAACGATAGAGACTAGAACCCCATGGCGAGAGACAATCTCTCTGATGTACAGGTCGGCCAACTTCTCTGCCGACGAACTCTCCTGTATGGCTAGGAAATGGGCACTCTTGGTCAATCGATCCACGATGAACCATATGAAACCCAACGGACCCCGTACAGATAGTGCCTCCAAATCTTGAGAGCAAAAACCACCACTCCCAACTTAAGATCGTGCGTAGGGTATCTCTTCTGATGCGGCTTTAACTGCCGTGATGCGTAGGCTACCGCTCGTCCTCTTTGCATGAGGATTGCCCCCAAGCCTATGATGGATGCATCACAAAATACCATAAAATCCTCCACTCCCTCGGGGAGTGTCAACACCGGCGCCTCGCATAAACACTGTCGGAGGGTCTCAAACGCCCTCTGTTGCTCAGGGCCCCACCGGAAATCCACCCCCTTCCTCGTTAGACGAGTGAGGTGTACAACAATCTTGGAGAAATCACGAATGAATCTCCGATAATACCCTGCTAAACCCAAGAAACTCCTGATGTCTGAGGGAGATTTCGAAGTCTCCCACTGCATAACCGCCTCCACCTTGGTCGGATCGACCAAAATCCCCTCCTGGTTAACGAGATGTCCGAGGAACTGGACCTCTCGTAACCAAAACTCACATTTCGAGAACTTGGCATACAGTCGTTCTCGCCTCAGAACCTCCAAAATCTCCCTGAGATGCTCCTCATGCTGCTCTCGGGTCTTGGAATACACCAAGATATCATCTATGAACACAATGACCGAGTGATCGAGCATCGGTCTGCAGACTCGGTTCATCAAATCCATGAACACTGCTGGCGCATTGGTGAGCCCAAACGGCATCACCACGAACTCGTAATGACCATAACGAGTCCGAAACATGGTCTTCTCCACGTCTTCCTCCCTCACCCTGACCTGGTGGTATCCTGATCTCAAGTCAATCTTGGAAAATCACGATGCTGCCTGCAGCTGATCAAAAAGATCGTCGATCGTCGGGAGCGGATAACAGTTCTTCACCGTTAACTTGTTCAGCTCCCTACAGTCAATGCACATCCTGTGCGAACCGTCCTTCTTCCTGACGAAAAGGATCGGTGCTCCCCAGGGTGAGCTACTCGGATGAATAAACTGCTTACCCAGTGGCTCCTGCAACTGAGATGATAGATCCTGCATCTCCGGCGATGCCAAACGGTACGTCGCCTTAGCGATAGGGGCCGCACCTGGACTAGATCAATCTTAAACTCAAACTGCCTCACCGGAGGCACTCCGGGTAACTCCTCCGGAAACACATCAGCAAACTCTCTAATCACCGAAACCTCTGAAACTGAGAGCTGCTCTCTAACTCGCGTATCTACCACATAGGCCAAATAACCGGCACACCCGTGCTGAATATACTGTTGAGCCCTAGCTGCCGAACAAAACCCTGATCCCAACCTGGTGCCCTCACCATATACTACCAGTTCTCCCCTACTTGGGGTTCGAACCACCACCCGCTGTCCCTCACAGTCAATCATGACGCCAAAATGGCTAAGCTAATCTATCCCTACAATCACGCATACATCCCCCATGGGGATAAGAATCAAATCTATCGGGAAGGACACCCCGAAAATCTCCAACTCACATCCCCTGTAGACTGAAGAAGCAGAAACCCCGTGCTCGTTGGCGATCAAAACTCACAACGGACACTCAAGATCATCTATCGGCACACTGAACCCTCTAAAGAAGGTCTGAGATACAAATGAACGACTCGCCCCCGAGTCAGATAATACCAAAGCGGGCAAATAATTTACTAAAAACGTACCTAACCACAAGTACAATCAATAAGCATAATACCAATACAATAACTGATACAAAGAATAGAAACATACCAACAACCACATCCGGTGCTGCCTTGGACTCCTTGGCCGTGAGCTGAAAGGCGCGACCCTGAGCCTTCGGAGGCTCTACCTTGACTGGCCTCCCATCTCCAATCCTCACACTAGCTGGCGCGAGACCTAACGCCGGCTTGGTGGCGAGCTGCGGACAGTTGGTCTTCACATGACCAACCTGATGACAATGGTAACAAATCCTCATATCTGCTGGAGGGGCGGACTGACGGCAGTCACTGACATAGTGCCCCTCCTTGCCACATTTGTGGCACCCACCTCCTGCTCGAAAAACTCCCGAATGATCCCTGCCACACTTTCCACAAGTGCGGATCTGCTGACTCCCAGATCGAGTGTCAGCGGTCTTAGACCGCTTAGGCGCCGACTGAGACTGTGCCGGTGCCTGACGTTGCTCCTTCAGCTGCAGCTCTGTCTCCAACTCATTCCGCCTCGCGGCTTCCTGTAGATACAGGAGGGTATCACAACGCTGTGTAGCCACAAACTGTCGTATATCCGTCTTGAGCATACACAGCTAATGAGTCATCTGAGACTGCTCTGACGCAAACTCTGGGAAAAACATAGCCCTCTTAGTGAACATCCGGGTAATCTCCATCACAAACTCCCCATCCTGTCTCGATGTTAAAAACTCCTGAGCAAGCTGCTC
The DNA here is from genome assembly GCF_051521515.1 of Lactuca serriola. Taxonomy (NCBI): domain Eukaryota; kingdom Viridiplantae; phylum Streptophyta; class Magnoliopsida; order Asterales; family Asteraceae; genus Lactuca; species Lactuca serriola. The sequence goes on along the minus strand of NC_136415.1, from coordinate 10,587,068 downwards.
CCGTTCCACACACGGAACGTAGCGGGTGCGAAACATATCCCAGAACTGCTCCTAAGTAATAGCAACCCATTGATCGTCAGAATATGAACCTGTCGTCAATCTCCACCAGTCCTTTTCCCCGAGCCTAAGCAGGTTCAGAGCACACCTGACCTTCTGGTCAGCAGGACATGAGCACGTGAAGAAACAGCCCTCCACGTCTGAAAACCACCGCATAGCTCTGATCGCATCCTGAGTACCATCAAATGTCGGGGGCTTCGTATTATCGAAGTCCCGGTACTGGAAATCCCTGCCGGCTCCTCCTCCTACCCCTGCCACAGTTATATCCGAAGTGGCTGCAGCGGCTGTTGTCTCTGCCAGAGCTGCACATCGCTCATCAAAATACTCGACCATCGCGGTCTTGATCGACCCAAACATCTCTGGTAGCTGTGCTCGGAAATCCGCAGTGAACTCTTTATGCAGAATCTCCCGGATCCTGGCATCCAGCGCCTCAGTCCCTATCTGAACCACGGGCTCAGGTGCTACCGGCACCTCTGATCCTCTATCTCCCGACCCTGACCCTGATCTGGATCCCAATCTTGATCCGGACCCAGCAACAAAACGTCTAGTTACCACCATATTGAAAGGTACACTCAAGACATCATATAAACAACATAATATCGAGAAACCAATACCCACAAATCCTAGGGGTTGTGACTTCCTTGCTACGCGTATGGGTCGTGTGCTTCCAGTAGTACGGCCCCATACTACCTTCCACACCTACCCATATTTGTCTCAAGTATCACCACAACGCCCTAATACTATACTCAACATAGACATGCGCTCAACCCTCACTTCTAGAGGAATACCATCTATCTCGCATCTAGTCTCACCACTTCTCATGACTCACATACCCATGAAACTTCCATCATCCCATGCAACGCTAGTGCACGCTAGCTGCTCATAACACTGGAACCAATAGACTTTCGAATATCCATTCCTACCAAAGGCCGAATCAACATTCTCAGGCTATAAGGTCTTTCTTATGCACGACCGTGATGCATACACTAAACATCTACAGTTATGATGTCAATTCCATATACAAGAAATCCCTAGGCTAATAGGCATCATATAATCAGGTAAATCTATCATGTGATTCCTGAAGATCCCTAGCCTAGCACTAGCAAGCTGTTCTAACATATCAAACTATCAAATAACTGTATGGTATTTTGGGGCTTACTTACAGGCTTCGGCTGATTCGTACCCTCTGCATCCTCCATCCTTTATTTTGAAAACCATTTTTTAAAACTTTCCGAAAATCTCCTTGATTTGAGACTGGATTCACACGAGTGTTCCTCCATTTCACTCAAACCAAGGCTCTGATACCAACTTGTAACATCCATAAATTTTTACACCAAATTTAAACTTTTTCGATCATAGATAAAAATCAAATAGCATTGTTTACAAAAATGTTTTCAAATCAATATCCATCAGAGTGTCCCAAAATCGTAACATAAGGATGAGGAGCGGTACGGTCACGCCTTCGCCTTTCCATGATCTCCTGAAGTACCTGAAACAATAAACTGAAACTGCAAGTCCGAGGGCTTAGTGAGCTACCCCCAAAATACCAATACCATACCGATAATGCCATATCAGTAACAATCAATCTGTCAACATGCATATTGGGCCATCGGCCTAACTGGACCGCCCTGCTGGGCCTACAATCTATCTGAATCTATCCCGAGCCTTTGGCATGACTGGTCCGCCATGTGGGCCTACAGTCTCCCCGGACCGCTCATAGGGTATGTTGGCCTTCAGCACAAAGCAGGACCGCCTCAACCCAACCAATAAGCAAATAACCATGTGCGCATAACTACCATATACTGGCATATACAAACATCAAACATATCTATCACACTAATCATCAATCATAGAATTCTCTCGTAACTAGAGTACCGACCTAGCAGGTCACTAACATACCAATCCTTACGGATCATAAGAGCATAACATACTGTCTACCCTGATTTCGATCTAGCAGATCACAACCACATGTAGCATACCATAACATTAACAACTAAAGGGCCGACCTTGGTGCCGTAGACCCTATCGATATGGTGAGGATAACTCACCTTGCAAATGTCGAATCGGAAGATAACTCCAACTCTCGGATCACTTGACACAGGCTCCACCACCTATGAGCATAGTACAATATATTCATAAGTCCTTAACCTCATAAGGTACTTGATGTGCACAAAAGTACCCACTAATTTTAATATTTATAACCTAACAAACTTAGACTATCTATGCACTTATAGGCAGTGTACCTAGTCAGATTACAGTATAGCTTAGGTAAGTTGGGTGTCAATCACAGGGAACGGTGAATTAATTTAATATATTTGATTATAGGTTACAGGTCACACGAAAATAATAAAGAAAATGGTTTAATAAATTTCAAACTAGCAATTAACAACTCTCGATAAACTAACAGGGAAGCAAATCTCTTCAGGTACTTTGGTTTAGATAAATTACACCTTAAAAACATAGACAATTGCATACACAAATTCATTTATTCATGTTCACCGATTCCTAAAATGATTAGATTCGCGTTCACTATAACTAATTATTTAGCAAACAAGTCAATTTAAATAGTGATCAGTTGATTAAACTAACATGCTTCCTAGTGTTCAGTTCGTATCAAGCAAGACTTGTAAATATAGTTAATCAAATTACTAATTCAATTTAACCTCTTGTTGATGGTCATCAAACAAGGCTCACACATTAACTTACTTATTCCCAAGTTAATCCTAGTTTCACATTCGTTATTCTTAGACTTATAATCTCGATGGTCATCAAAATCATAAGCAACAAGCAATCAAGCAGATGTTCATACAACTCAATTTACTTAATAATTAACAGAAAATAATTATCATTAATATGTAAGGATCTTTTAACAAGCTTGGAAAGATAAATTAAACATAAACAAACAATTTAATATAGGAATTAGTCTAATAATTAAAGCTTCATTCAATCATAAATGCAAAGTAAAAGGTTTTTACACCCAAATCAGAAACTAAATACAAAATAGTAACACAATGGAATGTAAAACATGGTCACCTTAACAACCCATATGATTACCGACATGTATCCGCTCTCCAATCCTTCTGATCTCCGCTCCTGTTAGCTTAACGGCCTTCCGGCCGCCTCCTAGACCCTCAAAACGGCAACTATGAAGTTTTCTTGTTGCACAAGTCGAAGTGGAATATCATAGATTATGAAACTGGTGGAATGATATGGGGTATTTATAGTTGATGGAGATGGAATTATATGGAATATTAGAGTCGGATTGGAATAAGGAAACTAATGTGGCTTAGGGTTTAATCAAATAAAGATAAGGAAAGTGGTGCTTGGGGAATAAGTAACTTGGAGGGAATTTCCGTCCAGCTTTTATGCTTCATCTTCAAGGCCGATTTTGGATAAGATAAGTGTCGAATTAGCCAAAAGTCCCTCTCACATAAGTCGTAGGAAATTTCGTCTAGTTTTCAGAAAATTTTGAATCTCGTCAATTGGACTTGTGAGTCATCAGATATACCTGAAACACTGAAGAGGGGTCAATCTGCCAGCAATATCCTTTTTGCATCTTTTCAGCTCCATTCTCTTTCTTTTGCATTCCATCTCCCATTTTAACTGTAATTAAATATTTGAAATCATATTAATTATATTTTAGTTCTAAATAATAATAATAAAGGCTAAAATATTAAGATATGTCATACATAAATATATATAAAAATACACATATCAGTACTCCATAACCCACTAGTCAAACCCTGGTCAAAGTCGAAGTCCTCAGTCAAGGTTAACAGTCCATGTTGACCCTAACTCGCCGAGTACCCTCGGCTACTCCCCGAGTTCCTTGAAGTACAATCCAACTCGCCGAGTTCCTTCGATTCTTGTTCAAACTTTAATGTCACCCGTCGAGTTCCCTCCTTGCAACTCGACGGATACACACTCATACATATTCTAGGGAAAACTCATCCGACTCGCCAAGTTGTTCTTCAACTCGTCGAGTTCGCGACCATCTTCATGTGACTCGCCGAGTCAACCTTGTGACTCGCCGAGTCCATTCAGTCCTTTTTCCATACAGACCTGTTTTGAGCCATGCAGCGGCTCCAAATCACAGATCCAAGCTTCTAGGGCATGCTTATCACGTAAAGTTGCAAACTTTACGTGCATGCATGACTATAAAGGCTCTAAATTCCTATTTTAAGTTCTTAATGGAACTTCATGTCCAAGAGGGACCTTAATCATGACCAAAACTGAAACTTTATGCTTCTAGAATCCAAGGAGGGTCCAGATCTGAAGTTACAACCTCAGATCTAGCCCATAGCTCATATTTCCAACTTATTATCTCACCAAAAACCCTAAAACTCAACCAATAGAAGAGATTCACAAGGAAAAAGGTGATTTGGTTACCTCCAGAAGATAATAACTGAGATAAGATTTTATTCCCACACTCTACTTGCTCTATTCTCCTTCTCCTCCAAGCCTTCTTCCTCCAAAGATCCTCTTTTCAAGCTTCAAACACACAATGGGCACACACACGCGTATTAGGGTTTTAAGGGCTCTCAAAGATTGTAAAGAGGCCAAAGGAGGCTGAGGCTCCTTTAAATAGAGGTGCAAACCCTGGGATGTAGGGTTTCATCAGCCATCTCCTACTCGCCGAGTCCTTCTCGTCGAGTAGGTCACTTAACACGCGATCCCACCCCGCTGCTACTCGACGAGTAGGTCAACCAACTCGTCGAGTAGAGCTTAACCTAAATAAATCTTATTTAAACAATACCTGAGAAATGGGGCGTTACAAGCTCTCTAAAAGAACTTTGACGGATCCGTAAAATCCATACCTTAAAAAACATGTCCATTAGATTACCTTTTGTGTTTGTACAATTTGTGATGTTTCTGTGGTTTCTTAGCTCTTGAAGCAAAATTTTCACGTGAAATTAAAAATGCCTTCACAAGCAAAACCTGCTTCAGTAGCATGATTATAATTTATCAGTATATCAATAATTCTCTAAATATTTTATATAATCAAGAATGTAGAAAATGCATACACGCTTTTCCTTGTCATGCTTGTTGTCACTAGAAGCTTCTTCATGATTAAGAGAATTGCTGCGACTACAAAGAGAATACATTTTAAAAAAAAATCTAACTTTATGCAATAAAATTAACATGCAGTGATAAAACTTCCAACTAACCTTGGTGTCTTCATGGTATGAACACCACATTTTAGTAAGCTAATGTGGACAATGGTATCAATAAGCACAACATGGAAAACATCAAAATGAACAGGACAATATGAATGTAGTCCAAAAAGATCTTTAGGTGGAATTCTGAACTCATGAACTACAGCATGGGTTACTTCTAAAAAGTATTGCATATTGGAGATACAGATGGAGCGTTAAAAACACTATATCCAGTAAAATATTAGAATCACTATATTAGCATTAATAAAGAAGTAATGTAACACCTTGAAAATCAAAGGTAAAAATTTCATTTTTATTAAAATCAAAACACCATTGTAAATTTATCCAAACATTTAAAAGCATTTCAAAATAAGACAATTATCAAAGTTCATTCCTGAAGATCACACATTGCGGAAAACACGGGTGTATGCGCTGCGATCAAGCCGCGCCCTTTGCTTTCGAACCAGAAGTACCTGGAACCATAAACCACAAACTGTAAGCACAAAGCTTAGTGAGTTTCCAAATACCACATACCACACATACCAATCAATCCATATATAACATTCATATCCATGAGCCATACTTATCGTACAAATACCATAATCAATAAAGGTGTTATGTGCCATCCATAGTCTTGCCATTATGCCACGAGCCGCCTCGTGGTCTTCCATGCCAGGCCGGGGACCAAAACCCTGGGTCTTACAAACAAGTGCCAGGAGCCACCTCCGGGTCTTCCATGCAAGCATCACAAAGACAACTAGCATACAATCTACACTACTTAACTAATTAACTGCCAAAGTTCAGACTCTGGTCTTGTATATAGTTTACCAGGAGCCACCTCCTGGTCTTTTATACAAACTACCAAGGTTACCCCCGGGTCTTCTTATAATACATAAACCAAATAGGTCGACAATGGTGCCTTCGACCCATAGAACAATGAGGAGACTCACCTCGAATGTAGAAGCTCACTGAAAGAAATCCCTAGCTGCTGCTTTGTCGGCTTCCCGAGCTATCAATACCAACAAACCCAGTTGCTAACTGGGTTTCCAAACTATAATCCATAATCCTTACTTGGTTCCTAAACATGCTGAGTTAGTTCCTACGACTCACCGAGTTCAACTTGATTAGGTTTATTCTCAATAATTTCTCCTCAAGATTTCGGGCTTTACAAGTAATGTATTCTGTGCTAACCCGATCTCCAAAACAGGTGTATACAACAACTCAAATTTTAGAATTACAGTAGATGTGATTCGACCCTGAAGTTTGTAGGTGATCATCATTGGAAAGATAACATGAAGATGACAAAACTTCTCTCCTATATTTACTAATTTAACCATAGCAAGGGAGAGAGAGAGAGAGACCTTAAATTTACCAAGAGATGAGTTGAAAGCTATCATGATTGATAGAAGAAAATCCTGTCTTGCATATCGAATCTTGAAAGGTTGTGATGAAAAGCTATGGTCTGTGTCATCAATCTTCCGAACACCGAATACATTATGAGAACCAAGATCAGGAGCTGCAGTTCATATAAAAATGTTGCATAATATTAGCTTTAAGGTCAACGATAATTGCATAGATGTACACAAAGAAGTAAAGAATATAATATCATCGTATTGAACTACCATTGAAGGAGTTCCCAAAGAAGATGCATAGTCGCTATCTTCCCATCTTATGGTAATCTTGATCTGATACCACCTTAAATAACAATATCAAATTTGATTATGGTGTCGATCAAATAATGCTTTCCGATTATAAAATTGAGCTAAAATCTAATCAAACTTCATGAGAGATAATAAAATTACAGAAAATTTGTTTGTTTCAGATTGAAATTCCAAAAAAATGAACTGAAAAGTACCAAAATCAACATGTAGCTTTGTGGAAATTTCAAATCAAAGACCAAAGTTGGCTTTGTAAATATGAACGAAAAGTGGAAGTTCGGGTACCTTATACAACACTCGCCGGAGAAGAATGTGCTCTGATGCCTGCAATAGAATACTGCTAGGGTTTTATTCGGGGTGTTGGGGGTGTATGAATTGAATAGAGAGGAAAGCAGTTAAAACGTGAAAGAGAAATAAACCTTACCTTCTTAGTAAAAATTAAGTTATTTGTTAGTATACATGTATTTGCCTGAAGAAAAAGGCAAGAATGAGGACAAACATGCAATTTTTTACCACCAGATCGTACGATCCTGAGATTCACTTGCTGATGGTTGTGGATACTAAAATCGAGTTTAGGGATTTTTTCAGGCATCGTCTACATATTGGAGGCAAAGAAGTACCATCCAGAAAGAAAGAGATAGAAGAAATAAAGTTTTGTTAACAAATTGCAAGCAGGCAAGAAACGCCAAGCACAGTAGAGGACGATGAAGCATTCTGTTTGGTGACGAAGAAAAAGAGAGAAGTAGTGGAGAAGAAGAAAGGATAAGTGGTGGAGACGAAGAGGGAGAATGGAAGGGTAATTGAAGGTACATGAAATAAGATGATCAAATCGAGGTGGTGACCCTGATGGACTAACCAGGATTAAGCAACCCTTGAACAGTACCCTGGTCAGGTACTATTTATAAGGGGGATTATATATATATATATATATATATATATATATATATATATATATAGAGAGAGAGAGAGAGAGAGAGAGAAAGAGAGAGAGAGAGAGAGAGAGAGAGAGAGAGAGCTAGGTTCAAATGTGGATTGACGTCTATTGTGTGGACGTGTGGACGTGTGGACAGTGCTATTCTGTGAGAATGACAAAGAAAATATGTTGTTTGATAATGCGAATACGTTTAATCTTATATAACTGTTGTCATTATCACGCATTCTCACCAATTAAATCATCTATAAGGTTATTATAGACTCTTTATTCACATTCTGTTGGAATGCTGTCAGTATGTTTATTGAGTTGTATTCTGTAAGAATGAAAATGGATGAAAGACGATGCATGAGAACAAAAATAAATAAGAATTAGTGAGAATGAATGAAAATGACAATATTTGTGTGAGGTTGAATGTATTCACATTACTAAACAATTTATTCTATTAGTAATTCGCATAGAATAGCACTGTCCACACGTCTACACAATAGTTGTCCATCCACATTATAACCTAGCGCTATATATATATATATATATATATATATATATATATATATATATATATATATATATATATATATGTGTGTGTGTGTGTGTGTGTGTGTGTGTGTGTGTTCAAATTGAAACCCAAAAAATTAAGAATTATAAAAACCTCCATTTCATAGTTATTAAACATATGTATGCTTATTAAACATGTAAAACTCATAATTTTTTTTTTCTTTTTAGGTAAAAAAATGACAAATCCGTAATTTTTACAGTTTAATATATATATATATATATATATATATATATATATATATATATATATAGAGAGAGAGAGAGAGAGATAGGTTCAAATGTTTTTAGCAGTTATTGTGTGCCTAAATGCACCAATGAGAATTCAAGAAATAACAAATAATTAAATAAATCATTTAAGGGTATAATAGTAATATATGCATCTTTTTATATGGAAATTTTGACTAGTTCTCCTTAAAACCCGTCATTCTACATCTTAAAAACCCTAGTCCACCATTGCCGATCACGATTATTCCCTTTTTCACATTTTTTCCTGATTTCCACCACCGTCCTATTTGCATCGAACGATCTCCACCCAATAGCAGCCACAAGCACCGTATCATCGTCGTTTTTCCGATTGGTAGTTTCTCTGTTTTCGATTTTGGTCTACATCTCAACGGTACAAGATTTTAGAACCCTATAATCGAGTGTAAAGGAAGCCCTAAACATGTTTCAATTGATATTACTGATTAGGTGATACTCTTGTTGAGGCATACAGGAAAGCAATTCAATCCCATTTGTTACAGTTTGAGGTAAGAACATGAAGATTGTCGCAACGAACATGAAGATTGAGGAAAACAATTCATGCGACCTGGATTCTCATACCTCCCTGCTATTCTCTTCCTCGATTCTCATACCTCGGAGCTTGCTCCTAGGGTCACAACACTCCTTCTTCCTTGTCCTGTTTGTCGATACCCAAGTGCAGAAAAGGCAACCAAATCATGTGAATCCTTTATTATCTTATAAATTATATTTCAATCTATCATGATACCAAATCACCTGAATCCATCAAAATCGCAGAAAATTTATTGATTTAAACAGATTGCTGATTTTTTATTAGTGTGAATCATTTCCATAGTAGAAGTAGAGCCGTCGAAGTGTGTTTGGAGGGGATTGGTTGAGATGTTCATCACTGCTGAAGTGGATTTCTATTAAAAGGTATGCAATGGTTTCTTTCCTCCTGTTTTTTTTACTATCGACTTCCAACACTCCTTGTAGGTTCATTTAAAACTGCTTGTTTAAAAATGTGATTTTAATACATACCAAGTGTTTGATGAAATGACTGAATGACTTTTTTTTATTCAAATTTAATTGCACATTAGCTGTACGGTTTGTTCATAATGTTGTGTTTAGAATTCATAGAGTATTAGAAAACAAAGAATATTTAAAAGAAATAAGTACCCATCACCAAATATTTGTCAATTCTACATTTCTGACCCAAAAAGTGCACACACCCAATACAATATGAGAGTAGTTATGGTTTCCGGGCAATTACACTTTCAGTTGAGGTAACATTTGATACAGTTTGATGCGAATATTTCTTTTTGTTGCATTGTTAGACACCAAATCAGTTTATCAGCATTGTTGAGCTAGAAGTGGGGTCCGTAACAAATTTGTATTCTGTGGTGGTAAGAATCAAGAACAACCCTTTGAATTAAACTTTATATATATATATATATATATATATATATATATATATATAGTATTATTTTATAATGTTAGTGTTGCAGGGTAGAAATGTTGATGCATTCGCATTATATTTTGGTGAAGATCCTGCTCGTTGCCCTTTTGAACAAGGTAACATATTTAATTGACATGTTTTTTTTATAAAGAGCGATAATAATATAATAATTGTTGAATTGCATATGTTTGAAAGTATAAGAGAAGAATGATGGTTTATGGCTATGGTTGTAGTTAATCCTTTAAGAATATTCAAAACCATTCTGCAAGAATAGTTTATTCTGTAAGAATATTATTGTTGTATTCTGATAGATTTGTAGTTAATTATTTGTATGTTTAATGTGCAGTTATTACAAGTGTATCACTAAGAATTAATTGGAAATGAATTTCAGATAGAAATGGCTTGAAGAATGGCTTGAAGACCTGATGGGAAAGGCTTGAAGAATGAATTAAAGAATGATCACACTCATTGTTTAAGAATGTTGTTATTTTTTAAGAATTATACTTGTTATTCTTTCAGAATGTTTGTTTTTATTCAATGAATCACAATCATACAATGTAATTATTTCGTATATTATTAGTTTAAGAATCGATTTTGTGTATTCTTTCAGAATGTATTTACTAGTTTATGGTTGACATTTTGTCATTCTGACAGAATAAAATCGAAAAATATATTTACTAGTTTATTGATAACATTCTATCATTCTGACAGAATAAAATCGGATTTTTAATTTTGAATTAATTTAAAATATTCAGATTTTTAAAAATAAAGGAATTAATTATCCCTAAAAATACGAAAATTTCCTTTTTTAATATAGGTTAATTGACTAAAATGCCCTTATGCTGAAATTTGTGTGATTATATGGTACATGCTATCCTATTCTACTATCATAGACCCTTAGATCATGACCCTTGATTATATTCCATCCAATGGTCCAAATCTGTGCATTCTGGCACACAATAGTTACTAGAAACAAAATAACCTAAGCCTATATATACATATATATATATATATATATATATATATATATATATATATATATATATATATAGGGAAAAGTTCAATAGAGAACCATAATTATGGGTTCTTCAAGGAACCAAATCTTTTTTTTAAATTTCTAGAGCTTATTCTTTATCGAAAAAAAATCTAAAAATATCTAAATTCATATATTAACATTGTGAATGTGAAAAATATTTTTCGGATTCACCGTGTGAATCCGGATTCACGTTGTGACTTTTCGAAGATCCACATTGTAAATTTGACGTAAAAAAAAATTCAAATTTTATATCATTGGAAAAAGGATAAAAAGTTATGAATTTCTGTATTTTTAGTTTTTTTTTGATAAAAAATAAGTTCTAAAAGTTGAAAAAAAGATTGGTTCTTTGGTTAATTATAATTCTCTATTGAACCTCACCCTATATATATATATATATATATATATATATATATATATATATATATATATATATATATATATATATATATATATATATATAAACTACATTATAAAGTATATTGAACTTTTCTTGAAATTTATGAGGTACATGCTTGATAACTTAATGTACAAATCTATTATGCACGAACCGCTTATCTTTTCATGAACAAAATCTAAATATGGTAAAGACTAATTAAAGAAAATATTTAAGGAAAAATCATCAATTAAATTTTGTTTCTTTTTTAATGTAGGCTTGATGTTTGTCCAAATATTGGACATGAAATTTTTCTAACATATTAACTAGGAAATTTATAGCCATTGAAACAGTGAAATAACATTTTTCTGAAAAAAAACATTTGTCGAAAAAGTAATAATTGTCGCCGTCGCTTTGGGCGGACGCACACCTTATATATATATATATATATATATATATATATATATATATATATATATATATATATATATATATATATATATATATATACATAATATAATCCATTTTATAATAATTCAAAACTTCAAATAAGTCAAACTCAAATTCAAACTCAAACTCTACCATCACCATTCACTACAACACGTTGCCACCAAACACTTGTGTTATGTTTAGAACCATCATTCCTTTCAGATATGTATGTAATGTATATAAAATCATGTATTGACAACTTAAATATTACATTCACAGTTTAATAAACATATTAATTCACTTATTTAGAGTTTAATACATAACAATTATAAAACTACTATATTTTTACATATTTATACATAAAAAAAATTAATATATTTTTAAGAAAATTAATATATTTTTAAGAAAATTAATACAAACATTAACACATAAGTAATTCATATTTTAACTCCAAGTTTATTAAAAATCCACAACTTAATACAATTCACAATTTAATAGAAGCAGTTCATCGTTTAATACATAAAATTTTCAGCTTAATGCAATAAATTTACATGTATACATTTAGATATGGATAGTCAATTCATAGCTTAATACAATTAATTCACAACTTTATACAATGAATTCACAATTTAATATACAAAATTATTGTTTAATATAATAAATTTATAGTTTAATACACAAAATTCACAACTAAATACAATTAATTACTAGTTTAATACACAAAATTGACAACTTAATATTATAAATCTACAGTTTAATACACAAAAGTTATATATATTCACAACTTTCAACTTAAAATTTATATTTATACGTTCATATGTAGATGCAATTTTAGATATTAAAATGTGAATTTATTATATTCAACTTTGAATAAAATTCATAGCTTAATATACAAAATTCACAACTCATTTACATTTATAAAATTCAGATGTAGATAAAAAAAATATCATAATTTACAGTTTAATAAAACATTTACAACACTAATTCAATGTTTAATTTAATATTTCAAACACTAAAATCCAAAACTTAATGCATTAAAAAAATCAAAATTCTTAGTATAATACAAATTTCAGACACAAATTTGTAGTTTAATACAAAATTTTAAAAACTTATTCACAATTTAAAAACTTACAGATCTTGTTAATGCATTTAATCAAACACCTTATCTGCACATTGTTTTTAGATCTAATATGATTTATAAATTGAAACAATACAAAATTTTTGGACATAATATAAAGTATTGAGAAATTAAATATCCTTCTATTTTTCTTTTTAATTAACTTCCTACGTATTTGAAATGACAAGTTAATTTTATCTAAATATAACACTTGTCACAATTTCATGTGGATAAAAAGATAAGTAGGAAGAAAATGTAAGAGGATATTTAATTTCTCTAAAGTTTTTGATTTTTGTCAATATAGTATAATTTTTCGACATGATACTTTAAAATCATATGTCCTGCTTGGTAGATTTTATCAAGGTTTCCTCTCTTAAAATTATTTATGAAAAGGATATATGCATCTATTAAAAATTCAGTTTGAAATATATAAGCAAAACGGTCTTAGATTTTATCAAGATCCCCTCTCCTAAAATTATACATCTCAAAGCAAAACGTATGGGTAGAGAGGGGTTTGCTTTAAGTAATTTATTAGGTCAAATCTCTAGAGGAAAGTAAATTCATGGCAACCTATTATCAATTGACACGTATTTAGATTTAATGAAGCAAAAGAAACTTCTCGAAAACGAATTCTATTGACGTAACTTCTCGTGCTTTCTTTTACCTCTGTCCCACACGCACTTTTCTCTTTCTTCATTCAATGTAATAATACTTTTTCTCTTCTCTTTTCTTCAACTTTCTACCCCTTTCTCGGTCGTCTTCCTATTTCTTCCATACGAACATTCTAGAATCGTCAAACATAACGCCCTAATTCTGCCGATCTCTGTCTTCTCCTATCAGATAGATTGATATTCGTAGTTTCGTACACTGATACGCGTCTCTTAATCGGTATGTTCGTTAATATTTTTTTTAGAATTTTTTCTTTTTATGTTCGAATTGTTTTTGTTGAAATTTAGATGTTTGTTTGTTGAATTTTGGATTTGGTATGGTGAAGATTGTTCGATGAACATGGCTCCTCCGCCGGTGGAGAGGAGCGGCGGAGAGTCCACGGCCGCAGATACGACATCCAGATCTCTTCCGACGCCATTTCTGACGAAAACTTACCAGCTTGTGGATGATAAAACGATCGACGATGTGATCTCTTGGAACGAAGACGGATCTAGCTTTGTCGTTTGGAATCCTACCGAATTTGCCAAGGATTTGCTACCGAAATACTTCAAGCACAATAATTTCTCTAGTTTTGTCCGCCAGTTGAACACCTATGTAAGTTTAATGTAAACTGCTTATTTAATTCACAATCAGACATTTTTTTTATGGACGCATATATATAATTTTTTTTTTCCATTATACTCGTAGGGATTCAGGAAGCTTGTACCGGATCGATGGGAATTCTCAAACGATTGCTTTCGTAGAGGTGAGAAGCGTCTGTTATGCGACATACAACGTAGAAAGATCGCATCTGCTTCACCAGCACCAGCCATTGCTGCTACTCCGGTGACGACAGTGGCGGCGTTATCGCCTGTTCATCCTGTAACCGTCTCTCCCAGCAATTCAGGCGAAGAACAAGTAGTGTCGTCGAACTCATCTCGAGGCGCTACAACTTATTTATCTCGAGAAACAACAGCTTCTGGTGGAACTAACGCGGAACTTATTGATGAAAACGAGAGGTTGAGGAAAGAGAACGTTCAACTCAACAAAGAATTAAGTCAGATGAAGAATCTATGCAACAGAATATACATGATGATGTCAAATTACGCCACCAATTACAATAACCCATCGGAAGGTAACACCAATACCTCACAACAACAGACGGCTACGGCGGAAACAACCACCGTGACACCACTAAATCTCTTGCCGTTAAAGCGTTTATCAGAAGACCGAGATGGCAGCGGTAGTCGTCGACGATCACCAGAACCTGAGGAGGATATTAGTCCCAGATTATTCGGTGTTCCGATAGGTGTGAAACGGGCGAGAGAGGAAGCGGCGGAGCAGCACCATGAGCCGAGGGTCCACGTGAAATTAGAGCCGTCGGATGATACCGCAAAGGGGGTCGGTAACGGTGTAGATTGTAAGGAAGCCAGGTGGATGATGAAACACTGCCAGCGGTCGGATCGGAAGGTGTTATTATGATCCTGTTGGGTATGGTGATGGAATCTATCTTTGTCATTGTCTTTGTGGGGTCAGGTACAAGAAACTTCTTAGGCATATTTTCAAATATATCCTTCATTAAAAAATAGATTTTCTAGAGCCTAGTAAATCATCCCTAAACCATATCCATAAATATCTCAATACATTTGACATTTTTAGCACATGATATTTGTTAGGGACAATATTTATTTACAGGTAGACAAGCTTGCGTTGATATGTGTATGAAAAACTTGAAGATGGTTTCTCTAAGTGATAGAAATGATGTATTAGTCGAGAACTATCATACAAGTCAAGAGTAGTGTGTAATTTCAATGTTGCATATATACTTTATCATACAGTTGAAGCAAATGCAAAAAGAATCAAGTCGCGTAGAGAAAGTTATGTGAAAAACGATGAATTAGCAAATTACATCATTGTTACATATTAAACGATGAAGGGAAAGAAAGATGAGTGAATCAAATTCTCATTACTTCGTTAACTAGGGATTACAAAGAGATTATGTACAAAGATTTACCATTCGCTTCTAATGCTAACATATTTTGTTACTAGTTAATTAGTAACAAAATACTAACAATAATTAACAATCTAACTAATTAAAACTGTTAAATTACATTTATACCCCTAATATCCCCCCTCAAGATGGACATGAAAAAAATCGATTTCAAGGCCATCTTGGACATTAAAGGGAACAGTTTAGCTTGTGGTAATGGTTTGGTGAATATGTTTTGATCAATGATTTTATCACGGATAAAATGACAATCAATTTCCACATGATTTGTTCTCTCATGAAGACGGTAGCATTTATCTTGTGTATGACCAGTCTTTTTACAATGCATACAGAAAGGAGAATCCTTCTTGAAACTTTTGTTGTTGGACTGATTAGAGTTGTATCTAGCTTTGTTGTTGTTATTGTTGTTGCCATTATTGGAAGTATGAATGTTAAAGGTAAGAGTAGAGGTTTGGGAATTACCTATGTTACATTGTCTTTCTTCTTGAATAACCAGAGAAAAAATCTTGTTCGCAGCAGGAATAGGGTCCATAAGCAATATCTGACCTCTCACTTGTGCATAGCTAGAATTCAATCCCATTAGGAAACTCATGGCATGTTCTACCTATTTAGCTCCACCAAATGTGCATTTTCCATAAGTACAATGAGTACTATAATTGGATAATTCTTCCCAAAGTGTTCTGAGCTTTGTGAAATAAGTGCTTACAGAATCTGATCCTTGTGTGAGATTCATCAGATCACGTTTGATTTGGAAAATCCTTAGACCATTGGCTTGTTGAAAACATTCTTTAAATTCCTTCCACATATCAGCAGCAATGGTAAGATAAATGATACTGGATGAAATTTCTTTCGAAATTGAATTAAGAATCCATGAAATAACAACATTATTGTTTCGATTCCAAGATCTGTAAGCAGCTTGATCAGTAACAACAGGTTGTTGAACAGAACCTTCAATAAAATCGAGCTTGTTCTTGATAGATAAAGCTATACACATAGATCTGTTCCATGTAGCATAATTGTCGCCTGCGAGTATTCGCGGAACCAATACTAAACCAGTCCATCAGAATTATGAAGATAGAAAGGATCGTTGTAAGAGTTTGAATCAGAGTAATTCAGATTCGAACTTGAATTTGAATATGAAGGTGCTAAAATTGGGGCCGACATTATTGTAAACGATGATCAGAAAAAAAATCAAGAAATTGATCGATAAATCAAGAACATATCTAAGAATGGATCAAAAATCTAAGCTGAGAAACGAAATCACCATCAACAGATCGAAGAAAAGAAACCACCATTGATGAAGTCATCATTGAAGAAGAATACATAGTATATCTCTGATACCATATTAACTGATGAAGGGAAAGAAAGTTGAGTGAATCAAATTCTCATTACTTCGTTAACTACAGAGATTACAAAGAGATTATATACAAAGGTTTACCATACGCCTCTAATGCTAACATACTCTGTTACTAATTAACAAAATACTAACAGTAATTAACAATCTAACTAACTAAAACTGTTAATACATTTATACCCCTAAAGAACCAAGCACTCCAAAAGAGCAAAACTTATCATCGATTAAAAGAGAAAAAAGGGGCATCGTAGGGTATTTCACATCATAACATTCATACGAGTGCTAGGGACAATTTTGAGTGAAATGAAGTGAAGTGGTAATGATTCCTTGATGGCTTAACAAGATGGAAGAGCTATGATCTTGAGTCAATTGTGTTGTACTGATAAAGTTATGGTATTATGTTAAATCAGGGTTTTGAATGATGGTTATTACACGATTGTTATTTGTTATTTGACATGTGAGGAAGTTAAAATGTTAACTAAATACTAAACAGGTGCACTTGTAAATATTTTATGTGACTTGATATATGAAAGTCATCAAATGATAGAGATTGGTTATGTTAGGTTCTTGAAGATGAATTGACACATACATACACATATATGTATATGTGTGAGGTCTATTTAGTGTGTAAAATTCGTTGAAATTCAAGACTAAACATAATTTTGTGGTGATGTCGTTAAATTTTAATTTCTATAGATTTGACATCATCATTACTTGTTAGTTTTATTCACATGCGAATAAATAGAAAATTAGACGTATTATATTGTAAATAATTTTTTACTCATATAACCATAGAGTTGAACAAAAATAGAATGCAACATTGTATATTCATATTCAGGATCAACAAACTATTTAATTAAATTATTCACATGTGAATCCAATATTTATTTACATATAAATAAACTTATTCTAATAAATAAAAACAATTTTTGTCACTTGTCATCTTCTCATGCATTATGTCACATGTCATTTTGTTATAATTTTAGATTAAACTATATCCACATATCATTATGTGGGTTTTTTTATATTAAATTTCATATAATATTTAAATGTAATATATATAATAATAAATGCATATCAAAATATTAATGCAACTTTCCTTATAATTTTTAAATTTCTAAATTGATTCCAATTATTTTAGTTGTTCAATTATTTAAATTATTTTAAATTTTTAAATGAGCATTTTAATTTTAATAATTAAATATTTCTCTCTCTCTCTCTCTCTCTCTCTCTCTCTCCTTATAAATTCAAACTTTTTAAAATTTTAAATCTTCTTATTTTTTGTAATAAACCTATGTAGTACATATGTCTTACAACTAGTAATATAATAAATGACTTTATTTGTGAGTATAGTTTATTTTTTTCCACATAACAAATATCTAAATTCAAAATTATATTAAGATAAAGTACATGTATTAGTTAATGAGATGTATGACCATTTAAATGTAAATTTAAAATGATAAAAAAGTATATATATATATATATATATATATATATATATATATATATAATTATACAATATTAACATGTGAATATAAGAAATATATTGTTTTAATGTGTTTTCCTTTCTGGGCTAACTAATTATGTATAAGTTTAACATCATTTATTATGTTTCCATTAACATGTCTTCCTCTCATGTTTAATATGTCAATATATATAAAACTTGTTAATAATCAATTATTATTAATGTAACTTTTATTCATATATAAATAAATAATATACTATTATTTATTTATATGTAAACACAAATTTATTGCATATTTGCTTTGGACTTTTAATAGAGATATATTGATTCATGTGTCAATATATAATTATATATGAATATGCAAATAAACAAAATACAGTGAATATTACCTGATATATTTATATATGAATATTATATGGTGTATTTAAATCACAATCTGTATAGACAAGTGAATATTATATACTATATTTTGTTTATATGATTTTTAACTTGTGAAGGTTATATTGTAGATTTTGTTTATATGATATATTACATTGTGAATATAGCTTTCATATATTATACTGTATATTTATATGTAAATACTACATGATACATTCACATGTGGGTGTAATTTTTATAAGTTCATGACATATTAATAACATATAACCAAACATATTAGTTCTAGACTCATAATCAACATATATTAATTCATGTCTGAAAGTATATTATCATGTGAATATCACATTATCTATTCATATGTGGTAATTATATTGTATATTTACTTGTGAATGTTTCATGGTATATTCAGATATGCATCTTTATTACATGTTTCATCAAAAAGTTGGACTGCATACAAATTAACTTTTATATATATATATATATATATATATATATATATATATATATATATATATATATATATATATATATGGTAAAAACATCCATAAATAGACTAGTTAAACTTCACATATCAATAGGTCAATATAGAATTGGATAATAGCCACATCAACATAATTTTTATATATAATCTTACATACAACCTTTAATAACTTTTAATAAGCATATATTAAGTAACATGAACGGAAATATTCATATGTGCATATTGTGTGGTACATTTAGGTTACGCATTTCATCAAAGAGTTGGAATGCATATAAGTTCAATTATATAATTATGAATTTTTTTTTCACAAATAGACAAGTTAAACTTCATAGATCAATAGATTAACATATAATTATATCAAAACCTACAAAAAAAAAATCAATTTGATATTTTCTAACTTTAATTTCGAAATTTTTGTTCGTGATAAACTTTGAACGATTGATACAAAATTGAAATGTTGATTTTAATCAATTAGTGAGAACGCGTGATAATGACAATAGTTATGTGAAGTTGAACATATTCA
Source organism: Lactuca serriola (assembly GCF_051521515.1). Classification (NCBI taxonomy): domain Eukaryota; kingdom Viridiplantae; phylum Streptophyta; class Magnoliopsida; order Asterales; family Asteraceae; genus Lactuca; species Lactuca serriola. Next base: position 10,567,218 of record NC_136415.1, on the reverse strand, counting down.
CATTAGCAAATAACCTATTCTCTTATTCATTCTCATAGAATAGCAATGTCTACACGTCCACACAATAGATGTTATTCTCTCTCTCTCTCTCTCTCACACACACACACACACACACATATATATATATATATATATATATATATATATATATATATATATATATATATATATATATATGAAATAAAAGCCTACATTTTTTGTACTTCTATTTTAATTTTTCACATATAATTCTATAAATATAATAAAGATTCAGTATATTTTTTATCATTAACACCACCATTGCAAGAATTTGACGAGGACTCTAAGAATTTTGTTTTTTTCTTTTATCATTTTTTGGGAAAATAGCATAAAAAACACTAAGTTTATACCAAAATTCTAACTTAGCAATGTTTTTTTTTTTTTTTTTTTTTTTTTTTTTTTTTAATTTGACACTATATTTTTCAATTTGTTACAATTTTTACCACTTGACAGGTCAACTCAGTTACATGCTAATGTGGTATGATGACGTGACAGTTTTAATGATGTGACATTTTGATGTGTCACAATTGATTTTTTTTCTCCCACAAAAGACATTAAGTTTTCACTTTTTCCGATTTTGACATTAAGTTTAATTTATTTTTTTAATTTGAGACTATTTTTTGGTCCAAATCGAACAACGTTTTTTCCAATTTTTTTTATGTTGACTATTTTTCATTAGAAATTGTATAACTATTTGTTTTAATACATTTTAAACCATATAAATACATTTTTTCTTTTAAAACCATATTTTTGTAGCCCATTGTTACATTTTTTTGCAACCAATTGTTTGATTTTTGTTTTTTTAAAATAAATTTTGGGTCATTTTGGATTTCTTTTTGTAGTGTAGTAACAGAAGGCATCATTTTGGGAAGTACCAATAAGAATCGATTTGCTTCGGTTTGTTCTAGCCTTTGTCTTTTAGTTGTATTTATTTATTTGGAAATTTGCTTATCAAGGTAATTACCTTGTTGTTTTGCTCATATCTAAGTAACTTCTTATTTTTTGTACATGTAACATTCTTTATCAAGGTAATTTTCAATTTTGATCCTTGGTTTGAATTTTATTTGCAAATTGGTTCTATGGCTCTTTAATTGGATAAAAACGTGGTTGTTTAGTATGTTGGGCGTACATCGATGACCGCCAAACCCTTATTTTTAGGGTTTAGACCCTATTTAAGCATCATTAACTCTCAAGACCTCTTCCCCTCATCAACCTCCACCGCTCATTTTGTCCATAGCAAACCCTAATATATTGTGTGTGCATTTTGAGATTAAAGTGTGTGTTTTGGTATCATTAAAGCAAGGAGAAGATCGAAGAACCACCTTGGAAGACCAAGACCACTTACATTCAGAAACATCTCACACGCAAGCATCATTTGGAGGTATAAAGTTCGAATCTTGATAAGCTAGTTGCTTAGATCTTGCTAGATATGAAGTTTTATGCCTTTTAGTCCCATATTCTTGGTCCAAGTGAGTATAGATTACTTGTGACATCCCCAAAATCACGGCCAAAAAAGACCGGTTTCATTTATGCTTTTAAAATAATTTCAAAGTAAATCCATTGATTAAAAAGAGTTGCATAATTTGTTCCCAAACAAAATATGATAAAATAATATTTATCAAAGCATTTCGTAAAGAAATGTGTTTTCATTAGATAATCAAAACTCGGGATGTCATGTTCCGATACAGACACAAAAGCATAAACGGCATATTATAAGCCTTACACCAGTTATATACAACTACAGGCCTATAAACAAAACAACTTGATGATTCATCCATCTTATGCCCTCGCGCCACTACCTGTAATGCAAATAAGACTGAGTGGGTCAGGCTTGGGAGTCTGGTGAACATATAGGGTTTTCAACCCACAATAAATAATTATATTTAATTTCACCAACCAACAATAACCCGATTACCTATTCCCGTTATCCTCACTTTACGTCCCTAAAACAACATCTATTACTAGGGACCTAATCTAGGATTTTTATCGGGACGGACATTACTGCAAAGGGGTTTCCTTGACAATAGATGTCTTAAAGGAAACCATGAGGGGGATAAAGTACACCTTTGAACACATCGTTCACAACACCTACATGTTATGAACTTGCCAGCGTTCCACTGGACTGTCTAGAAAGAGTCCGTAGTCGTCATCCATACTCCGCTAGATGACTGGATTAACAGCAACATCAAGGCCTCTCATCATTTTATTTCATCACATATCCACTATCTACCCATGTTCTACCCAACATCTTTGTGTGTGTGTATATATATATATATACACACACACACACACAACATAACACATGTATAAAACATCCAATCAATACTCATTTCAAATAACACATAACATATATACACACAACACGTATTTTATAGAGAATACTTTGTATTTATGTGTTAGAACAAAGTAACTATACACTCACTTGATAAGACGATGATCAGACCGCACCTCGTCTTTTAAAATAATCTTTTCCGATAAAACCGGTACGTTTTCTCCAAAACCGGGCTTTATGCGGGCAGAGAGAGAAAGAAGTGAGCAACCAAATTTGGCTGGGGGTCGAGTTCTATTTATAGGGCTGAACCCTCGCGTTACTTTGGGGGTAATTCGCAAGTACGCGGGGCGTAATGCCTCTTTCACGCGTACGTAGGGCGTACCAAGCCTTACGATGGGCGTAGTTCGGATAAGACTGCTACGTGGCAAGCTTCGGGTGGTGCTACTCGGCTCTCTCTCGGACCACACAAGGCCGAAGTACTATGGGCGTACTCAAAGGTTACGTGGGGTGTAACCTTCGGACCAGATGGGTGAGTCACGGATTCGGATATTATCCGAATAAATAATTTTATTATATATTTTAATTATTTAAAAACTTCATAAAAATTCATATCTTCCTCATACGAGCTCCGTTTTTAACGTTATTTATATCCACGTGTAGGTGAGACTAATCTCTACAACTTTCATTTAGACTCCGTCGGCTAATTTTGACTTTATTTTTATTATATTATTTTTAATTGGTCATGACAGGAAATGTCCGTTGAAAATTCATAACTACTTTATCCGACGTCATTTTCCATCTGTCTTTTTACCGTTGCACTACTATTAACGAGATCTTCGATTCCCGTTTATATTGTTTCGGCTAGAAATCGCTCGATCTCATATTTGAGTTTCGGGTGCATAACGCTAAGCTGAAATTTAGAAAAATCTTAACTTCCTCATACGAAGTCAGATTTGGGCTTTCTTTTTATGTACGCTCTCGGTTTAACGTATTCTAAGACTTTCATTTAGATCACTAAGGCTAGATATCACTCTATCTTAAATTCGTATTTTACGTCAAACAGTGTCGTGCCGGTTCTGTCGCGAAACTTCGACAGGTCATAACTTCTTCGTTATAACTCGGATTTCAACATTCTTTATATATCCGGAACCTTGCCATGACCACTACCACATCCTTCATAGATATCGAGTTTATCTAACATTTTATTTTGACGCTTATTTTTATCCTTAATTTATTTAACTCACACAATTAAGCACAAACTCATAATACTCAAATAATACATCTTCATTATTTCAAGACGGGTTACAAAGGTTAACCTAGACTATTACATCAACATTAATGTCTAGCCCAGAAGCACGGGCGTTACATTACTCTAGACCAAATGAGTCATCCTTTTGGACGTTTCAGATTGTTTAAACTTATAAAAATGCGATCTTGGCCTTTCTTTTCCTTCCATGCAAGAGTTGTAATGTCTAAATGGATTATGGAGTTAGAGTTTTAGATTTTGGGCCTTGTCTAGTCATGGAAAGTCATAAAGGTGGAAACTTTATGACTTAGAATGATGTTTTGAGTCTAGATTTGTGTTTGGGTGGAATGTCTTAATGGAATAAGCTTGTTTGAAGTGAAATGGGGTCAAACACAGTACACTAGGCCTGCCAAGTGGTACATTGTGCGCACTGGGCTGAAGCCCTTATGGCTACCTAATATTTGACTATGCCCAACATAAGAGCTAAGTACACGGGGCGTACTTAACCAACTTGACTTTCCTTTAAGTTTCACCAATCGAATTTGACCTATGACTAGGATTTTGACCATGTTTCACCTAGGGGCATTTTGGGTATTTTAAACAATAGATTGAGAAAAGGTCACTGTTTGTTGTACATGTAACATGTAGAGTTGGTATATGGACCTGTGCTGTGTTCAACTATCTTATCAGACGGAGAGATGAGTTTTCCTTACTGTACTTGTGGGTCGAAGGCACAAATGTCGGCCTACTAGGTTATGTATCCTGGTATAGAGGATGTTGGTATGTTGTATTGATCTGTTAGAACTGAACCCTAGCATATAAGATGTTGTTATGCGATAGTGATCTGTAGATCTGTCTGTTAGTCAGTTGACTTGTTATATGATTATATGTTTGCTGGATATATGTTATCTGTTATGTATATATAGATATAGTATGGTTGGGTTAAGGCACTGCTGCTTTGTGCGGAAGCTAACAAAGCTGGGAGTAAGCCAGACATATAAGATGTGTGTTGTCACCAGTTTCGCTGTTATTTATTTTTGGTATTTTAAATTTTTGTGAAAAAGAAAAGAAATAAAACTAAACACAAAGGAAAATATTTTTGTTATTTTGAATTCTTTGAAAAAGAATTAATTAAAAAACAGAAAGTAAAGTAAAATATTTTGGATTATGGTTTTTTTGAAAAAGAAATAAAAACAGAAATATAAGATATGCTTAAACGAAATAGTATACATAATGTACAGAAAGGATGCATGGATTCCAAACCAATAAGAAAGTCGATTAATCAACCGAAAGTTTGCTTATAGAGAATGAGTGAAGCGAATTGGAGTGAGAGTTCGGTCCATTTCGTGTCCCGAGATAATCGGAAATGAAATAGAGCGAGTGTTCGCTTGATTTCGCTTTACACATACTTACAAAGCGAAAACGAAGGTGATCTTCATGAAAGAGAAGGTGGTTTTGGAACAGATTCAGCTTCTATCATTCCTAAGCCTTAGAGTATTTATTAAATGATGCTTCAAACAAGGCTTTCATGAATATGTCAGCTAGTTGATCTGAGGATCGTACGTAGTGTATTTCAACGTTTCCATCTTCTATGTGATCCTTGATGAAGTGATGCCTCAGTGCGATGTGTTTTGTCTTAGAGTGTTACACCGGATTATGACAAATGCGAATAGCACTTTTGGAATCACAGTATAGAGGGATTCGTTTCATGTTCAGGCCATAGTCTCTTAATTGGCTTTGAATCCAAATGACTTGAGAAGCACAAGATACAACAACTATATACTCAACTTCAGCTGTAGATAAGGATACACATGTTTGTTTCTTGGACTGCTAACTGAAGAGTTTGCCATCGAGAAATTGATACCCACTGGTAGTGCTTTTTCTATATAGACCACATCTTCCAAGATCAGCATTTGAGAATGCTTGAACGAAGAACCCTGATTTTGCTGGATACCATATGCCAAGAGATGAGGTTCGTTTCAGGTATCTGAATATATTCATGACTACCACCATGTGAGGTTTGCGTGGATTTTGTTGGTACCTAGCACAATAACAAACGGAAAACATAATGTCTGGTCTACTAGCTGTTAGATACATCAATGACCCTATCATTTGATGATACAGAGTTATATCAACATCTGGTTTTTCCAGAGATGGTGTTAGTTTTTTTTTCCGAATGCCATTGGAACTTTTACTCTTGAATCTCCCATCATGCCAAACTTCGCCAGTAAGGTTTTGGTGTAAGCCTCCTGATTTATGAAAATGCCTTTTGGTCCCTGTCTAATATTCAGTCCAAGGAAAAAGTTAATTGGACCCATTGAACTCATCTCAAATTTAGTTTCCATAAACTTTCAAAACTCAACTGTTAAGCTAGGATTCGTAGAACCAAAGATGATGTCATCAACATAAATTTGGACGATCATTAGGTGGTCATCCTCTTTCTTGCGAAAGAATGTTGGGTCAACCGAACCTTGTTTGAATTTTGACATTTTAAGAAAGCGAGTTAGGGTTTCATACCAGGCTCAAGGTGCTTGCTTTAGACCATAAACTGCTTTGTCCAAGATGTAGCAGTGATTGAGAAATTTCTTGTTCACAAAACCAGGTGGTTGCTCGACATATACAATTTCTTCTAGTTCTCCATTCAGGAAAGCACACTTGACGTCCATTTGAAACACCTCAAAATTCTTGTGTGTTGCATATGCCAGAAAGATACGAACAGATTCTAACCTTGCTACTGGAGCGAAGGTTTCTTCATAGTCGATTCCTTCTTCCTGACAATATCCCTTGACTACTAGTCTCGCTTTATTTCTTATCACATTGCCTTCTTTATCCACCTTATTGCAAAACACCCATTTTAAACCAACAACTAATGCATCTGGTGAAATTGGTATTAATCTCCAGACCTTGTTTCGCTTAAACTCATTGAGTTCGTCTTGCATCACTTGCACCCAATCAGAATGATCAAGAATTGTGTTGACGGTTTTGGGTTCGACCTTAGAAACAAATGAGTTAAACATACAAAATTCCACCTTAGAGAATAATGCATTTTGCTTCGCTTTTAACTGAGATCGTGTTAGGGCACCAACAGACGGATCACCTATGACTTGAGCTTTTGGGTGATCTCTGGTCCATTTCATTAGTGGAGGATAATTTGGATCATAAGAAGGATCCCGTTCAACATTTACTTCTTTGAATTCTGAATGTACATCCGAATCATCATTTGCTTCTTTATTCTCCCCCTCGAATGATGATGATTCTTCGTTCTCAGGTTCAGAGTGCTCCCCCTTAATTGGATGTTCCTGGGTAATATTTGGAGATGGATTCTCCCCCTCAAAAGGCAAATTAGGTTTAGAAGACGAAGACGAACCCTCCCCCTACAATGGTGTGTTTTCTTTTGTTGTTTCGATTGAGCTTGGATGTTCATTTGAATGAGGAGTTGCGTTCTCCATATCTTTCACAACATTGTCGATAATTTTCTTGAATTCATCTTCTTTATTGTCTACTGCTTTAGATTCAGATGAAATGGCTTTTTCTGGTTCATCAAATAGAAGCATACAATCATCATATAGAGTTGAGATAGGAACCGTTACTGGACTTGGCTTTGGAAAGATCTCCTCCGATAGACTCTCGCTTCTTCAAATAGTTATCATCAAATGTGACATAGTAGGTCTCCTCTATCTTCTTTGTGCGTTTGTTAAGGACCCTAAATGCATTGGAATTCAGTGAATACCCCAAAAATATACCTTCATCAGCTTTTGCATCGAATTTGTTCTGGTTTTCCTTGGAATTGAAGATGAAACACATGGAACCAAATACGTGGAAAAACTTAACATTAGGTTTGCGATTGTTAATAATTTCATATGGAGTAAGAGAGAATCGCTTGTTCAGAAAGGATCTATTTTGGGTGAAGCATGCAGTTGCAATAGCATCAGCCCAGAAATACAGAGGAAGTGAAGAAAAGGTAAACATTGTTCGAGCAACTTCACATAAAGAACGGTTTCGCCTTTCGACTATGTCATTCTGTTGTGGGGTATAAGGAGCATAAAAATTGTGTGTGACTCCATTATCAGCCAGAAATTCTTCGAAGTCTTGATTTTTAAATTCCAACCCATTATCGTTGCGAATATTGCGAGCCGACTTTCGCAGTTGAAGCTAAACTTTCTTTATAAAACTATTGAGTGTAGGAGTTGCCTCAAATTTCTGTTTAAGAAAGAACACCCAAGTGAAACATGAAAAATCATCAATTATAACATGAATATACTTACTACCACTAACACTTTCGATTGCAGAAGGTCTACAATGGTCTATGTGTAGTTGTAAGGATTCAATGATTTACGTGTTTACTCGAGTATGATGGATTTTCTTACTTTGCTTCCCTATTTCACATGCTGCAGATAAATGATCCTTATCAAACTTTAGTAGAGGAAGCCATTGCATATGATCACCAAGCACAAGCTTGTTGATATCCTTGAAATTTTGGTGTAAAAGTCGTCTGTGCCATAGCCAGCTATCATCAGAGTGAGCTTTTGTTAGCAGGCAGACAACAGGTTTTCCTCTTATCGGGTTCAAATTAAGAGGATACATTTCGCCTTTCCTAGAAGAATTCAAAAGAACAACTTTCGTTTCCTTCTCTATAATCTTAGAGCCTTCGTCATCAAAGCATACTTTCAAGCATGTTCCCACAACCAATTGAGAAACACTAATCAGGTTGTGTTGTAGTCCTTCCACATAAGCCACCTTTCTTATTAAGAAATCTCCATTTGATATCATCCCATAGCCTTTGATCGTTCCAAACTAGTTGTTACTATACTTTAAATTTCCCCCATCTTTCAGAGCATGAAATTCTCTTAGATCTCCCTTTCTTCCTGTCATGTGACGTGAGCAACCACTATTAATGTACCATTCATTGTCATACTGCTCGTCACGTATAACCTGCAAAAATTAAGCAGATTTAGGAACCCAAAGTTTCTTGGGTCCTTGTGAGCCTTTATAGAAAGTGGAAAAGTAATGGACCGATCAACCATATAAGTTCGTTTAATCATGGTGGTTTCTTCCTTTTTCTTTATTGTGAAAACTTTGATTTTCGTCTTATCAGAGTAAGTTTGTTTATGATTTTTGACGAGATCTTTGTTATCTTTCCTAGGGTTAGTTATTGACTTCTTAGTTGGAACTTCAGAATCTGAGAACAAATTTCCCTTTCCTTTGATATCTTTATCAAATTCTTTTATAAGTTGAGAATGACGAGTATCGAACTTCTTAGAAGATGATGATTTGTGAGCGAAACTTCCCTTTTGTTTTTGGGAACCACATGAATGACAGTATGAGCACTGTTTGGGATTCGCTTGCGAAATTTCTTTCGCTTTTTGATTGAAAGCTTTTTCTTTGCGAATATAGTTAGAGTTTTGGGATTGCCAAAACTACTTCCTTTCGTTGTGATTCTTCTGATATCACATATTCCTCTAACGTTTTTGCTCAACAAGTTGCTTTGAAGATTCGTGAATATTCAACTTTCGCTTCGATTCACTTGCACGCGTTTCACTCTTTCGAGAATGAGCTTCGCTTGGACATTCCTTAGTACCACTTGGACTGCCCTTTTCAAAACTTGAAGGTTTATTTATTGGCTCAGCCATATAACGTCCTTTAACTCCCAGGAGGTTCTTTCAGATAGACCCTTTGTTTCGTCTGCATTATCAATTGGTGCAGACCAGAAGAATTCATCACAACCATCTTTATTATCTTCATTAACAATAGACATTAATTCGATGGTATGATTTTTGTCTAGTCCTCTAGTGGCGAATACTTGATTTGGTACTGTTTGAACTTTTGGAAAAACAGTTGCTTTCATTTTTAGTGTTTTTGGATAATTTTGAGAATTTCGAGCAAATTCAACTGAATTTTCAGAGATAAGGACTTTTACGGGTTCAGGTTCGTTTTTCACAAATTCAGAACAATCAACCTCATCCGCTACAGATATTTCGCTCATATCACTGTCCTCATCAAATTCAGATGTATTTTCAAGATTGATTTTATTTTCTGAACTTAACTTGGAACTCAATGAGTCAAATTTCTGTACAGTTTTGGTCTTGATTTTCAACCTGTCATTTTCATCAAGCAAGTTTTTCAACATGTCTTTACGGTCTTTGGACTTAATAAAAGATTCAATTTTGTCCAATCCAATTCTGTAAGCTTCAGAGGTTTCGTCTGAAGAGACGATAGATTTACACTTGTAACAATTGGCATCAATCTCATTTTCCTTGAATTCAAGGAAAGGCAGGATCATTTTGTGAATCTTTTTACTTATTTCACAATCCAAATGCAACTAAGTAATATTTGAATAAAGACGTTTAACAATCAAACAAAGATGTTTCTTTGTTTCAAACATTTCAAATTATCTCTCTGCAAATAAATTGATTTATCTCTAGACCTAGACAACTCAGACTCTATCTTCTCAATCCGCATCCTTCGCTCCTCACTCTTGGATGACGTCCTGCTGATTTGATAACTTAGGTTAGCATTCGCTTGACGAGTTTGTTTAAGACTATTACTTATATTTGAAAAAGTGAATTTTAGGTCTTTTAATTCAGTTTCATAGTTAGATACATGTACATTAAAAGATTCAAGAATGATGTGTACCTTTTTGATCAGTTGATCACACTCATTGATTTGCTTGCCAACAGGTTTCGCAGCAAAGCATTTGTCATCTCCTCCTTCCTTTGCACTCCCATATCCACTATCAGTTGACACGCCATTGGTCACCATCAAACATCTACCAACGAACTTTGAGCTTTCTTCTTTCGCAAAGAATGCCCTGCCATATGTGTGCTTGGAAACTTCTTCATCTTCTGAGTCAGTTGACCAAATCTCCACTCCTCCAAACTCATCATCAGCTGTATTTTCCTGCACAATTAAAGCACTCATAGAGCTGTCAGTGGTCTTCTTCTTTTTGATCTCCTCCAACGTTCGCGTATAGTAAGTCTCATCATCCTCACCATCTTTCTTTTCATTCAGCCTTCTCAACATACACTCATTTGCCAGATGATTTTTACCATGAAAGTAATTGTAGTCATAGCCAGAGTTACCTATAAGCTTGTTTTCCTTCTTCTCTTCTTCCTTCTTAGGAGCACTTTTATTCTCCTCCTTCACTTTCTCAGCACTATAGCTTCCCTGCCAATTTCGGTTCTTGGATGATGGAAACTTTTTCTTTGCGAACCGCTTGGGATTCTTGATCATTAATGCATAATCTTCGCTAGAAAGATCACAATCAGAGGGCTCCATTTCAGATTCTTCCTCTACAACATTTTTGCCTTTCACCACGAGAGCTAAGGACCCCATATTGGACACAACTTTTGTTTCTTTCGTCACTTCGCTTTCATGTGACTTAAGAATGCCAACCAGTTTAGCCAATGAATAACTCTTGAACTGTTCATGTGCTTTAACAGTTGAGACTACTACCATCCATTCAGGTTTTAGACCATTCATGAATGTGACCTTCTACTCGATCAACTTTCATTCTATTCCATGCTTAATCATCTTACTAAGAAGATGATTGTATCTGTTGAAAGTCTGGCTGCGATTCTCTTCTGGCTTTTGTTTGAAGTCACCAAACTCTGAAAGCAGCAGTGTTTGGGTGGAATGCTCGAGATCAACATCTGTGGAATAAAGCTCTTTAAGCATGTCCTAAATTTCTTTCACACTATCACAAGAACTCACCAAGCGGAATGTGTCAGACTGTAGAGCGAACCTTATAACTCTCATTGCTTTAATATTACTGATGAGTTTGTTTTTCTCATCCTTAGGAACCTCCTTCATATCAATGAGCAACCGATTGTATTCCTTCTGAGTTTTAATGATTTTTTGGTTTTAGAGTGAACAAAAGGACCCAAAGTAATAGCTTCCCAGATCAAATACCCATTGTCTTCCAGTCCAAGAACATATTCTTCAAAGTGAAGAGCCCATACTTTATACTCATGAGGATTTAGAATCGGAATTCTTGTGGTTGAACCTATGCTATTTGAGATGTTGATTGGATTGGATGAAAAATCGCCGTGCGGCATTTTGACTTGTTTTCTGTACTTGTTAAAAATCAGACTTGTAGGATCGTATTAGGGTAATATCAAGTTCACAGAGTGGCGTCAACAAAGTAATGACGGCTCCAACAGATTCGATAAAAGAGGAAATCCTAATGATTTCTTCAAACAAAAGAGATGCGTATGATTTACACAGCCTCATGCTCTAATACCAATTGTTAGGAATAAAATCCTTTTAGATCGATTAGATTCTAACAAGTAAAGTATTAGCACAATATGAAAATAAGAACACGAGATGGATCAAAAGATGTCGAATGATTAAAAACCAGAACCTCAGAAGAACTCTATAAAGAATTGCTACTATAGAGGCGTGCTAGGGTTACAAGAAAGTATCGATCCAACGTTAACAACTACGGTTGCATGCATGACTATTTATACTATAACCCTAATAATAAATATTGTTGGACAAGCCCAAACCGTGTACATAATGGACTTAAGTAAACAGCCCAATGACGCAATCTATTATACCTAACAGGTTTCTTTTCAATTGACAGATGACAAGAAGTACAAATTAACCAAGCAACAGTTTGCCCACATCTTAAACATTCTTAATGTTGAATCTTTCTATTTGGTTTCGAATAAACAAGTTGTCCATATGTTCAACGAGATGGGGCATCAACCACCCCTTACTAGAATGAGTGATTTTAAGAAATCATCTCTGCCGTGCATCTGGAACTTTCTTCTTGGCATCTTTCTTCGTTGCTTGACAGGAAGAACTGTTGGTTTGGATAAAGCAAAACTGGAGTTTTATGCTATGGTCTTTGGATTATACTACGATTTACAGGTTGATTATGTAACCCAACTATGGCAAGAGTTTGGAAACAACATTGCTAACACAGGTGTGGTGAATGGAGTTTCATGTGATTGTTACTGGAGCCAAATATAAAAGTATGTTTACGAAAAAGAAGGGATCTTGGTACCTGTTGATGATCCTAAAGCTGATTTCGGTATCTATCAACATCCTAAGATTATTGAGGATGATTCTGAAAATTTTCCCGCTGTTGCGAGGATTCCTGATGCAATGCTTCGCAAAGTAGATCCTCCTGATCCAGTTCTAATTAGATATCTTCAAACCATCAATCCTTCGATTGAGACTTGGGTGTTATTCGCGAAGGGTGTTGTTGGTCCTTCCAAATGCACAAAGAACTTGAAGAAAGGAACTTAGGCTAGTCTATCGAAGCTTGCTACTGCGTCTACTCCAACGAAAGTTACTAAGGCTAGTATTTTGAAGCCCGATCCTGTTCCTATTCAACAAGAAGTCACTACGCCTACGCATGAAGAAACTTCTCAACCAGAAAAGGAGGTCATGCCTTCGAAATCTAGGGTTCTTAAAAGGTTGAAGAAAATGGCTCACAACCCTCGACATTCACCGGAAAGGCTTGTTATCGAAGAAGTTTATGAGAAATCTCCATCGTCTACCAAGAGTATTTCTCTTTCTAAGAGGATTCGAAAGCCTCAAATCACTCGCAAGGGTGTTACCATACATGAGATTCCAGCTCCAGTTTATCCTGCATCTAAGAAACGAAGAGCTCATGAAATGGTGAAGAAGGTGAAGAAGAAGCATAAGAAAATTACAACGCCAATAGATGAGGTGGTTATTGAAACAGATGTTGATGATAATGGTCAGTCTCAATCTCCAGTCAAGTCAACTTTCGAGGTCGCTGGTAATCTTAATGGAAATGTGGAAACATTTATTGTGGACACAACAATCAATCTTGTTGATCATTCACAATTATCCATCCCTGAGCAGACTTCGGTCATACCACCAGAAGTTTCGCAGGCGAAGTCCAATATGGTGGAGGTACAAACTCCAGGCATCACTGCGAACATATCTGATATGGATGTAAATGTTACTAAGGTTGATGGGATGTTGACTTATCAAGCCCAAGGTACTTCGTATTCAATCATAGTCTCTTCTACTTTCGAAACTTCTTGTCTTGATACGAGTACTTCGTTACCACCATTTCATTCACATGTTTCTACTTCCTTACCTCAATCCACCATTTCACCTACCTTTCATAACATTCCCAGTCAACCAATCACATCCTTATTTCCTTCGTAATTCGCTAAAGGTCCAACATCTATTCTTGATAATACAACAGAGGATGATGCTGTGTGTGTTTCTTTCGCTGATCTTCAGTTTGATCCAAAATAGGAGGATATACCAGAGCATATGGTAATGTATGGTAAGCAATTTAAGATCCTCAATCGCAAACTTAATTCATTACTTCTTCTGGAAGTCATCACAATGTCACTGGGATCGAGGTTGATGTGATGCTCACGGATCAAGAGCTTCGACTGAAAGCAGTAACTGACTAGATGGGCAAAAATAACGAACTTCAAGTGTAGTTTCAATCCGAATCATTTAAAGGATTTAAGAGTTGTTGCAAAAGAATTTCATCTTTTGTTTGATCAATCTGTCAAGAGGGTTTAAGAGGATGTATATTTGAAGCTCGAAGAAATTCGACAAGAACTGACGTAGGAGGTTGTAAAGGTTGATCAAAACTATTCGAACCTTCATACTAAGGTTGATATAGTTTCTGATGCAGTCACGAAGCTCGTTGAGTATCATGCTTCTCTTAACTGTAAGGAGTTCGTACATCTGCAAGGTGTCTTAGCAGAAGTGAAGGAGATAATTTTGAAGCTTGCTATTCCTCTTACTTCTACAGTTTCTCAAGAGTCCATCTCCCAACTGTTCTCTTTGTTGGAGTCTCAACTGAAGGCTGATCTTGGTCCGTTAATAAATTTGGTGAATTTGATGCCAACGGCTGCCCCACTTATTTCCATAGGGGTGCAAGGGGGAGAGAAGGGTGTGGGTGCATCAAAGAACTCTGAACAAGGCGAAGTTATTGGAAAAGTTTCAAGCACACAAATTCCCACTACATTTCCAGTATCTACAACAACTACTTCTACGACCATGACTTTGAAACCTTTAACCGAAGGTATTGTCATTGGGTCATCTGTTGGGGGGTCAAGTTCGAAGCCACCATCATTAGCAGAAGAATATAAGCGAAAGGGAAAGGGTGTTTTGATAGAACCATTTGCCGAAGAGAAAAAGTTGGCATTGGAGCAGGAAATGGAAAAACAAAGAAAAATTCAGAGCATACTTCGAAAAAGACAAAGTGATCCTTCTGGTCTTGATAAGGTGATCCATCTAAACATTACAACTACAAAAAATTGAAGGTAATGTTTTCAGTGGGGTTATGCATGAGTTATCCAAAGTTCCCTAAAAGATCTTTGATATCGAAAACTTAGATTTCATTCAGGTAGACTTCCTTATCAACGAATTGATGCTCATCTATTCGTAATATCTAACTGTTGATAAGTTTGAAGACAAAGAAGATTTTAAAAGGCTGAAGCTCAGATTCCATGCAGTTCTCGGAAAAAGAGAATAAGTGATTTGGTCATTGGTCAAAGTTGTCAGAGTGCTAAACATTTCCAAGGATGTTCCATTTGAAGGAGTTTTGCAGAATTTTCGATATCATGCAGTTTGAGCTAACAATGTTGCATTCGACTTCTCATTGATGAATCTTAATGATCTCATCAGTGTAGCAAAGATTTTGAAAGGAGTAGATACTTTGAAGCTACAATTGACCAACAAAGAAGATTTTCTTCTTGGATTTGCTCACATAAAGTTGCTTATAGACAATTACTATGATTGTATTGAAATTAATGATGTAGAGCTTTCACTTACATTGGAAAAAAAAATCACTGTTCCACAGTATTTATTAAAAGGTGCAAAGAACTTGAAGAATTACGATGATGGTGAAATTTTTTTTTGAAGCCTTTAGGAATTGTTTTTGTTGGAAAGAATAAAAACAACAAAATTACAAAGTTTTTATTCAAGGTTGAAGATCTGGAAAGATATATGAACTCTTAGTATACGAATTTACTGGTTCGTATCAACAATTGTAAGAAGAATTTAGAAGGAGATAAAGCTAAAGTTCGTAAGTCAATTTTGTGGTATATGGATGTTCGGAATGTCTTACATCAAGCTGCTCAGATGCTGATGACTTAGGTCTCGACACTGCTTACAAGGGGGGAGAATGTTAGGTTCAAAATAGTTGTAAGGTGTTGAAGTGTCCTATGTCCTTTGTTAGTATCGAAGTCAGTGTCACACCCCAAAACCATGAACGACGGAAACGTTCTGGGGCGGAGGACGTCATGTACAGTATCACAACAATGAAAAGTAGTAAACAAGCAATAGCATCATCCATTGCATTAATAATCTAATTTTAATACAAGTGTGTTCTGTCAAATTATGATAAACAGTAAAGTATAAATCAAAATGAAATATGAGTCTTGAACGAGCACCATCTTCTCTAAACCTTGCATCTGTACCTGTCTACTGTTGACCTGAGGATACAAGTTATTTTGAAAGAGAGTATCAGCTTTAAAGTTGGTGAGATCATAAGTATTAATGTGTCTTTAATTTGTAAAACTTGTAATGAAAGACTTGAAATTGCTTCGAAAGAAAGTTCGTATAAGTATGAAAATGTTTGTAGAACAACTGTAAACATTTGAAAAACCCTAGAAATCCCTTATGATTCCTACTAGTATAAAAAAGGGAGTCTTCTACCAAGACCTAACTGTTATGAATGTAGCCTTCTACCAAGACCTAACTACTCTGAATGTAGCCTTCTACCAAGACCCGACTGTTCTGAATGTAGCCTTCTACAAAGACCCGACTGTGCTACTATTATTATATTTATAGGAAATTGTATCCTTTGTTACTAGGATACTCAAATATAATTCACCTCATCGGTTATGTGAATGAGTCACAAGATGAAGGTAATAATATAAATAACCTAAGTATTACCCTTTTGTACTAGGATAACTAACAGTGTTAACTGAAGACGTCCGTAGATGTACATTTACCTCTGTTGCTAACAGCTGGGTATAGGAATAGTTAGTCCCTTAAAGTATACCTGTAATGGTATCAACCGTTGACATCCGTGGATGTGCTTGTACCTCTGTAGCTAACAGAGATTCTAGGAATGGTTAATCCCGCAACGTATCCTTTTGTACTAGGATATTAAATCCAATCTATCTCGTCGATTATGTGATTGTATCACAAAGTAAAGATAAGAATGAGGATTATATAACAGAATCTATACATATAAAATGTAATAGTAACTCATCATATATTATCTATGTAAACGTACTCATGTAAGCGTGTTTATGTGAATGTACTCATGTAAATGTATTCATGTAAATGTATTCATGTAAATGTATTCCTGTAACTGTATCTATGTAAATGTACTCATGTAAGCGTAATCATGTAAACATATCTATGTAATAGTATAGTAATGTACTGTAATGTTCTGCGTGTGCTAGCTGTAATGTGTGTCCTCTCTCTATCTAGCATGTATAGTAATATACTGTGTGTACTAGCTATAATGTGTGTTCTATCTCTATCTAGCAAGTATTGACTCATGAATGAACTGACTCATTGTATGATATCGTGTTCTAGTAATAGTTCTAGTATCTTCCTAAACTACCCATATGGTAGCTTACTAGTAATGTAACTGGTACGTATGAACATGGAAGTATACCCTTGCTACCCAAGGGTATTGAATGAACTGGAAGAACCTTTATGACTATATATGTACACATGATATATAACTAATATTTAAACAACCTTCGGACGGATACCCGATACCTCACCAGACCACATCGCAACGGTTAAAAGGAAATAGAGTGGATATCCTTCCTAAGTCCTTTAAACATTTCTTATATAATTGTACATATATAGGCATGCAATTGACAATATAAAAGCATAAAATAAGTTTTGTAAAACCTTTGAACATGATTATTATCTAATAAAAGGTCGACATGATGTCAGCTGTAACGCCTGTGTTTCCGGGCTTGCCATATTTAGCAATATAATAGTCTAGGTTAATCTTTGTAACCCGTTTTGAAATAATAAGAATGTATTATTTGAGTATTATGTGTTTTGTGCTTAATTGCTTAATTATGTGGTCTGATTAATTAAGAATAAAAATAAGCGTCAAAATTTAAGTGTAAAATAAACTTAATATCTTTGGTTAATGTTGTAGTAGTCGAAACGAGGTTTCCAAATATATATAGAACGCCCAAATCTGACTTCGTATGAGGAAGTTATGATTTATCGAAGTTCCGGCTTAGCGGTATACAACCTGAAATACTCGAATTGAGATCGAGCAGTTGTTAGCCGAAGCAATCTAAATGAGAATCGAAGATCTCATTGTTGGTATTGAAACGATAAAAAGTTAGGCGAGAACGGACGTCAAACGAAGAAGTTATGAATTTATAACGAAAGTTTCTGTCGCAGCCTATTAAAAATAATTAATAAAAATAAAGTCAAAATTAGCCGATGGAGTCTAAACGAAAGTCGTAGAGCGTGGTCTCACCTTTCCGTGGATATAAAGAACGTCGAAAACGGAGTTCGTATGAAGAGGTTATGAATTTCCGAAGTTTATTAATCATTTTGTATTTTTATTTAATTCAAAATCGGAGGCATTATCCGAAGCCGAGTCACCGGTGTAATCCGGAGTACGCCCCGCGTACGAGGTTACGCTATCGCGTAACTCCGATAGTGTCGACACTTCGGATGACGCATGCAATGACGATTTCGGACGCGTACGCGCTGTGTACGCCTATACGCCCCGCGTACTCCGAGGTTCCAGCCTCTATATAAAGGATCCGAAGGCAGCCTCATTTCTTGTTCATTTTCTTCTCTTCTCTCTAGTCTTTTGCATCGTTTTTCGTGCCGAAGCTACCCCGAAGCCCCGGTATCATACTCTAGCCCCGAGGCAAGTCCCGAGATCCCGAAGATCCCGAGAAGTGCGGTTCCCGAGTCGAAGCTCTGCCCGCGAGAAGTTCGATTTTTGTAGAGATCTTCCAGATCTGCTGAGGATTACTACTTCTATAAGCCGTAGCGCTGTCCGATCATCTTCTGATCAAGTGAGTGTGTAGTTATTTCTTCTAATACAATAATACGAAGTATTTTATATAAAAATACGTGCTATGTGTATATATTTGGTTATGTTATGTGTGAATGAGTATTCACTCTCTTCTATCTTATAGATCTGCTTATTTCTTTATGAGATATGTGTTATGTGTGTGTGTGCCTCGTTTGTTATGTGATATATGTGTTGATTCAAGCATGCTATACAGGTTTTCTTTAAACTATGTATAAAAATGTATATTTTTATCTACTAATATGTTGGGTAGAACATGGGTAGATAGTTGGTGTGTAATAAACAGATGAGAGGCCTCGATGTTGTTGCTGTTGTTGATCTAGTTATTCAGCGGAGTATGGATAACGGCCACGGACTCTTTCTAGACAGTCCAGTGGAACGCTAGCAGGTTCATAACCTGTAGGTGTTGTGAACGATGTGTTCACCGGTGTACTCTATCCCCCTCATGGTTGCCTTTAGGATATCTATTGTTGAGGAAACCCCTTCGCAGTGATGTCCGTCCCGATGAAAATCCTAGATTAGGTCCCTTGAGATAGTTGTTTTAGGGACGTAAAGTGAGGATAACGGGAATGGGTAATCGGGATAGTGATTGGTTGGTGGAATTAAATATAACTTATTTATTGTGGGTTGAAAACCCTATATGCTCACCAGGCTCCCAAGCCTGACCCACTCAGTTTTATTTGTATTACAGGAAGTGGCACAAGGGCGTAAGATGGATGGATCATCTTGTTGTTTTGTTTACAAGTCTGTATATGTATATATTTGTTGAATGACTTGTAATGTTTATCGTTTATGCTTTATGGTCTGTATCGGAACATGACATCTCGAGTTTTGATTATATAATGAAATGCATCTCTTGATGAAATGCTTTGATAAATATTATTTTATCATGTTTTGTTTTTGGGAACAAATTCCGCAACCCTTTCAAATCAAAAGGATTTACTCTGAAATTATTTAAAAGCATAAATGAAAATCGGTCTTTTCTGGCCGAGATTTTGGGGATGTCACAGTTGGTATCAGAGCATTAGTTTAAGCGAACTAGGAATTTGTAGGATTTCTAGACTTAAACTTAGAATGCTAAATGGAATGATGAGATGTGTGTATGTTGGATTTTAGACACGAGCACTAGTTTATTTTAGGAAGTTGCCTAAAATGCTTTACGTGCTAAATGTTATATGTTGCCATATATGATATTATTTGTTCGGATCTACGGTTTGTTGCCAACCGGATCTGAAGGTTTATGTGCTTAGGATTGTAAGCGTGCGTCTACGTCATTAGAACTAGCATGTAATTGTTTGGAGTAATAAGGTGAAATTATTCGGTGTGTAGATCAAAATGGTGAGAACAAGGAGTGGCGTTGGAAACGCGGATGAAAACAGGAATCAACCGCCAATGATTGAGCAGAGACCTGTTGTAGCAGCAGCACCAGAACCAATAACAATGGCTGCGGTGCAAGCCATGATTCGGGCTATGCTAGCCGAACAAAGGGAGGAGATGCGACAAATGTTGCATAATAATAGGGATGAACCTATCATACCTATTGAGGAACCTGAATTGATTCCCGAGCAATCGGAGGAAGGGAACAATAGTCGCATGGTGAGTCAAGTTGGGACTCAAGAGGAACGAAGGAACGATCCAGAAAGGAGAAACAACAAGGATGGGCGTATGTACAAGAATTTCTTGGGCGCCAAACCGCCAAGTCTTTCTGGGAGCCCAAGGCCTGTTGAGATAATGGATTGGATCTCCGAAATGGAGATGGTATTTGAAAGTTGCGACTGTAGCAACAAACAGAAGACCGTCTTTGCGGTTAGACAACTGAAGACTGGGGTCTTGAGTTGGTGGAAGTTGTTGGCAGATACTATGCCACGAGGAGAAGCCCTGAAAATGTCATGGGAGGAGTTCTTGGAACAGCTGAGGGTGCAGTATTGTTCAGAGATAGATCTGATTGATCTGAACAATGAGTTCCAAAACTTGAAGAAAGGGAAGATGAGCATAGATGACTATGCTACTACATTTACTGAGAAGATGAAGTTGTTTCCGTACCTAGTGCCGACGGAACTCTCCAAGATTGAGAGGTTTGCTAACGGACTGCCTGCTGACTTTGGTCCGACAGTCAAAATGGCAACCACTCTGAAAACGGCTGTTCGTGTAGCCAAGAATGTGGAGGCCCAGCAGAAGGAAAGGGGTCTGGAAAGAATAGATGTTGGAGAAAAGAGGAAGTTCGATGGAACTTCAGGGTCCAACAAGAAAAACAAGTTCTCGAAGTCTGGTTCGAGGGGAGGTGGAGGTGAAGCGAAATGGTGCGACAAATGTAAGAAGAAGCATCACGGAAGATGTGAGGTGGCGAACACATGCTACAAGTGTGGAAAGCCAGGGAACTATGCCAATGAGTGTAACCTCACAAAGAAAGTTTGCTATGGTTGTGGTGAGGAGGGTCATATGTCGAGGGACTGCCCGAAGAAGAAGGAGGCAGCTAGACCCAACATTCCACCAAAGCCAAAGGCGAGAGCATTCCAAATGACACTGGAAGCTGCTAAAGATGAAGCTGATGTCGCTTCAGGTACCTTTCTCGTTAACGAATTGCCTGCCCAAATTTTATTTGATTCTGGAGCCAACTACTCCTTTATATCACATGAATTTGGTAGAAAGCTAGCTTTGCCTGTTGTTAGACTAGATAATGCCTTATTAGTCGAAGTTGCTAGTGGCAAGTTTGTACCTGTTAGCTATCGCATGAAAAACATCTTAATTTATCTGAATGGGAATAAGTTCCACGAGGAATTATTGCCTATCGAACTTAATGGTTTCGACATCGTATTGGGAATGGATTGGCTTAGCGCCAACAACGCCGAAATTTTATGCAAGAAGAAAATAGTCAAAGTAAACCCGCCTGGGAAAGATTCGTTTATGGTGTATGGAGATAAACGCAGAGTAAATTCTGGAATCATTTCGTTGATGAAAGCCAGAAAATGTTTGACCAAGGGGTGTACATTGTATTTAGCATTCGTGATTGATGCTAAGAAGGAAAAGAAGGTGATGTAGAATATTCCAGTTGTGTGTGATTATCCGGAAGTATTTCCCGAAGATCTTCCTGGATTACCGCCTGATCGACAAGTGGAATTCCGTATTGACTTGTTGCCAGGAACGATACCAATTGCAAAAGCACCTTATCGATTAGCACCGACGGAGATGAAGGAGCTAATGATGCAACTTCAAGAGTTATTGGACAATGGTTTCATTAGACCTAGTTCATCACCCTGGGGAGCTCCGGTGTTATTTGTAAAGAAGAAAGATGGAAGTATGAGAATGTGCATTGATTACAGAGAGCTGAACAAGGCAACAATAAAGAATAGATATCCGTTGCCGAGGATTGATGAACTGTTCGATCAATTGCAAGGTTCGAGTTATTTCTCGAAGATCGATCTTAGGTCAGGATATCATCAGCTGAAGGTAAGAGAGCAAGATATCGAGAAGACTGCATTCAGAACAAGATATGGACACTACGAGTTCTTGGTTATGTCGTTTGGACTAACCAATGCTCCAGCAGCGTTCATGGATTTGATGAATAGGGTTTGTAACCCGTTCCTTGATAAATCCGTGATAGTGTTCATAGACGACATTCTGATTTACTCGAAAAGCCAGGAGGAGCATGGCAGACACTTGCGAGAAGTGTTGGAAGTTCTGAAGAAGGAGAAGCTGTATGCTAAGTTCTCCAAATGTGATTTTTGGATTCGTGAAGTCCAATTCTTGGGTCACGTGGTCAACCAAGAAGGGATAATGGTTGATCCAGCAAAGATCGAAGCTGTGACGAAGTGGGAACAACCGAAAAGTCCCACGGAGATTCGAAGCTTTTTAGGATTAGCCGGATATTACCGAAGGTTTATCCAAGGCTTTTCTTCGATCGCTAGTCCATTGTCAGCTTTGACCCACAAAGGAGCTACTTATGCTTGGGGTGAGAAGCATAAGGAAGCATTTGAGAAGCTAAAGGAGAAGCTATGCGAGGCACAAATACTTTCTCTACCCGATGGAGTTGAAGACTTCGCTGTCTATAGCGATGCGTCTGGGGTTGGATTGGGTTGTGTTTTGACCCAAAGAGAAAAGGTGATAGCATATGCGTCTCGACAGCTGAAAGAGCATGAAAAGAACTACCCGACTCATGATTTGGAGTTGGCAGCGGTAGTTTTCGCTCTGAAAATATGGAGGCATTACCTCTATGGCACGAAGTGCAAACTTTTCACTAATCATAAGAGTCTCCAATATCTCTTTAATCAGAAGGAATTGAATATGAGGCAACGACGCTGGCTGGAATTACTTAAAGACTACGACTGCGAGATACTTTACCACCCCGGTAAAGCTAATGTTGTTGCTGATGCTCTCAGTCGGAAAGTCAATCATGAAAGGAAAAGGCCAAGAGCGTTGAGAATTGAAGTTGTCTCGACTATTTTGGAAAGTATAAAGAAAGCTCAGAGCGAAGCTGCTGAGAAGAATGAAAGAAAGGAGGAACGTTTGGGCAAAACGTTGGTGTTCGGTGTAAACAGTCATGGACTGAAGGTGTTCCAAGATCGGATTTGGTTACCTAAGACAGGAGGAGTCAGAGATCTTCTGATGGAAGAAGCTCACAAGACCATGTACTCGATTCATCCGGGTAGCACTAAAATGTATAGGGACCTGAAACCCTACTACTGGTGGCCGACGATGAAGCTTGATGTTGCAAAGTATGTGGCCGAGTGTGTGACTTGTGCGAGAGTCATGACACAACATCAAAAACCGTACGGGAGTTTAGAACCTTTGCCTGTGCCTATGGGCAAGTGGGAAGACATTGCTATGGATTTTGTCACTAAACTGCCCAGAACAAAGAATGGTCACGACATGATTTGGGTGGTCGTTGATCGATTCACTAAGAGTGCGCATTTCATAGCGGCCAGGGAGAAATGGTCTATGGAGAAGCTTGCGAATTCTTACGTGAAGGAAATTGTGAGGCTTCACGGTGTTCCATTGACGATTGTGTCGGATCGTGATAGTCGTTTCACATCGAGGTTTTGGAAAAGTCTACAAGAGGAATTGGGTACCAAGTTGTGTTTAAGTACAGCTTACCATCCGCAGACTGATGGTCAGAGCGAACGAACGATACAAACGGTTGAAGATATGCTGAGAGCATGTACTCTGGAATTCCTAGGTAATTGGGATGAACATTTACCGTTGGTAGAATTTTCCTATAATAATAGTTTCCACTCGAGCATTAAGATGGCACCTTACCAAGCTTTGTATGGACAGAAGTGTCGTACGCCGTCTT
The DNA here is from genome assembly GCF_051521515.1 of Lactuca serriola. Lineage (NCBI taxonomy): Eukaryota > Viridiplantae > Streptophyta > Magnoliopsida > Asterales > Asteraceae > Lactuca > Lactuca serriola. The sequence goes on along the minus strand of NC_136415.1, from coordinate 10,543,343 downwards.
GTTGGCTTGAGGCTGGGGAAAAGCAGTTTATGGGACCGGAGATGGTTCATCAAACTGCTGAAAAGTTGAAAATAATTAGGGAAAGAATGTTAGCAGCTCAGGATCGTCAAAAGAGCTATGCTGACAAGAAGCGGAGATCGATAATTTTTGAGGTTGGGGATTCGGTTTTGCTTAAAGTCTCGCCGTGGAAGGGACTTATAAGATTTGGTAAAAGGGGAAAGTTGAGTCCAAGGTTTATTGGACCGTTTAAAGTTCTTTAGAGGATTGGGAACCAAGCTTACAAGCTTGAATTACCCGAAGAACTGAATGGAATTCATAACACTTTTCATGTGTGTTATTTGAGGAAGTTCACGGGAGAAGTTCCCGATATAATTCCAATTTCTGAATTGAGGATTGATGAGAACAAAAGGTTGGTTGAAGAACCAGAGGCAATTGTTGACCGAAAGACTAAGAAATTACGACGCAAGATGGTTGGGTTAGTGCTTGTCCGATGGAAACACACGAATGGGCCGAATCTCACCTGGGAGACGGAGAGTGACATGATGGGTCGCTATCCGCATTTGTTTGTTGATGTGTGATTCCGAGGACAGAATCATTCTAAGGTGGAGAGAATTGTAACGCCTGTGTTTCCGGGCTTGCCATATTTAGCAATATAATAGTCTAGGTTAATCTTTGTAACCCGTTTTGAAATAATAAGAATGTATTATTTGAGTATTATGTGTTTTGTGCTTAATTGCTTAATTATGTGGTCTGATTAATTAAGAATAAAAATAAGCGTCAAAATTTAAGTGTAAAATAAACTTAATATCTTTGGTTAATGTTGTAGTAGTCGAAACGAGGTTTCCAAATATATATAGAACGCCCAAATCTGACTTCGTATGAGGAAGTTATGATTTAAAGAAGTTCCGGCTTAGCGGTATACAACCTGAAATACTCGAATTGAGATCGAGCGGTTGTTAGCCGAAGCAATCTAAATGAGAATCGAAGATCTCATTGTTGGTATTGAAACGATAAAAAGTTAGGCGAGAACGGACGTCAAACGAAGAAGTTATGAATTTATAACGAAAGTTTCTGTCGCGGCTTATTAAAAATAATTAATAAAAATAAAGTCAAAATTAGCCGACGGAGTCTAAACGAAAGTCGTAGAGCGTGGTCTCACCTTTCCGTGGATATAAAGAACGTCGAAAACGGAGTTCGTATGAAGAGGTTATGAATTTCCGAAGTTTATTAATCATTTTGTATTTTTATTTAATTCAAAATCGGAGGCATTATCCGAAGCCGAGTCACCGGTGTAATCCGGAGTACGCCCCGCGTACGAGGTTACGCTATCGCGTAACTCCGATAGTGTCGACACTTCGGATGACGCATGCAATGACGATTTCGGACGCGTACGCGCTGTGTACGCCTATACGCCCCGCGTACTCCGAGGTTCCAGCCTCTATATAAAGGATCCGAAGGCAGCCTCATTTCTTGTTCATTTTCTTCTCTTCTCTCTAGTCTTTTGCATCGTTTTTCGTGCCGAAGCTACCCCGAAGCCCCGGTATCATACTCTAGCCCCGAGGCAAGTCCCGAGATCCCAAAGATCCCGAGAAGTGCGGTTCCCGAGTCGAAGCTCTGCCCGCGAGAAGTTCGATTTTTGTAGAGATCTTCCTGATCTGCTGAGGATTACTACTTCTATAAGCCGTAGTGCTGTCCGATCATCTTCTGATCAAGTGAGTGTGTAGTTATTTCTTCTAATACAATAATACAAAGTATTTTATATAAAAATACGTGCTATGTGTATATATTTGGTTGTGTTATGTGTGAATGAGTATTCACTCTCTTCTATCTTATAGATCTGCTTATTTCTTTATGAGATATGTGTTATGTGTGTGTGTGCCTCGTCTGTTATGTGATATATGTGTTGATTCAAGCATGCTATACAGGTTTTCTTTAAACTATGTATACAAATGTATATTTTTATCTACTAATATGTTGGGTAGAACATGGGTAGATAGTTGGTGTGTAATAAACAGATGAGAGGCCTCGATGTTGTTGTTGTTGTTGATCTAGTTATTCAGCGGAGTCTGGATAACGACCACAGACTCTTTCTAGACAGTCCAGTGGAACGCTAGCAGGTTCATAACCTGTAGGTGTTGTGAACGATGTGTTTACCGGTGTACTCTATCCCCCTCATGGTTGCCTTTAGGATATCTATTGTTGAGGAAACCCCTTCGCAGTGATGTCCGTCCCGATGAAAATCCTAGATTAGGTCCTTTGAGATAGTTGTTTTGGGGACGTAAAGTGATGATAACGGGAATGGGTAATCGGGATAGTGATTGGTTGGTGGAATTAAATATAACTTATTTATTGTGGGTTGAAAACCCTATATGCTCACCAGGCTCCCAAGCCTGACCCACTCAATTTTATTTTTATTACAGGAAGTGGCACAAGGGCGTAAGATGGATGGATCATCTTGTTGTTTTGTTTACAAGTCTGTATATGTATATATTTGTTGAATGACTTGTAATGTTTATCGTTTATGCTTTATGGTCTGTATCGGAACATGACATCCCGAGTTTTGATTATATAATGAAATGCATCTCTTGATGAAATGCTTTGATAAATATTATTTTATCATGTTTTGTTTTTGGGAACAAATTCCACAACCCTTTCAAATCAAAAGGATTTACTCTGAAATTATTTAAAAGCATAAATGAAAATCGGTCTTTTCTGGCCGAGATTTTGGGGATGTCACGTCAGCCTATAAAACGGGTTTGAAGTATTTGTTTGATAAAACAGTTTAAGTATAAAAAAACATTTGTTTGAAACACAATTGTAAATGAGTTTGAAATGAAACATACAGTGTAAAATGAACAGTTTAATAAGGAGTTTTAAACATATAAAATGTTTATGAAAATCATGTGAAGAAAACTGTTTGGTAAAACAACTAATGAGTAGTAAATCATTTGAATGCTACTTAATAATCATGTGTGATTGATATAATAACTAGCATGATTCTACTTGTATCCCCCCCCCCCATAAAACATTTAAAAACATTTAAAAAATTGATTAAGGGGTATGAAATCACCTGTACTGAGTGGTACGGATGAACTGAAGATGTAGGATTGCTAGGTGTCAAGTGAAGTCTTGAACACACTCTATGATCCTAGTTAACATATATTATCACATATATGTATCAAATTAGTCTTTAAACAACTAATAAACAAAGTCTAGAAACCCTAGGACATGTTAAACACTTTTATCAAGTGTTATTAGCCTCTAGGATTACATCTAAGTGTTGTAGGGACAAGCTAGTGTGTGTATGATTCAAGAAAAACTCCATAATGGAGTTCACGACCCTAAGGTCATCAACAAAGGAGTTTACGTTCGTAAACTCATGGGTTTACGGTCATAAGCTCCTACTCACTTGACCATTTGTTGTTTTGAGGCTTTTCAAGACCCTAGACGCATTTCTACTTAATGGCAAGGTCGTTGGAAGAGATTAGGGCACCATTCAACTTCTTTGGGGAGGTTACTGCCTTGGGACCAAAACCCTTAGAGATTACGGCCGTAATCTCTCATGGAAGGATGTTTTTGGTCTTTTCAAGTCCCTAATTTAACTAGGAATGAATCTAGGCTAGTGTCCAAGGCTTAAGGAGAGTTTAAAGCACCTTTTGGCCCTATTGTTTGGAGTTCATGGTCCAAGAACTTCTTGGGCCGTGAACACCTTACTTTTGGTGTTCTAGGGGTGTTTTCTAGTCCTAAATACATTAGGATAGGAGTCTAAGCTAGTTTCATTGCAAGAGGAAGGGACTAGGGCACTCTTTGCCCCTTAATGAAGGGTTTACGGTCCAAGATGTTCTTGGGACGTAAACTCTTAAATCTTGATGGTTTCCTATGATTTCTAGTGTATTAGACACATATCAAGCCTTATAACACACTTAGATAGAAGTACTCATGTTTTGGGACGAAAGTACGAAGATCCGTGAGAGAGAAATTGGCTTTTCTCTAGTTGGAAATGTAACAAATGAAATAATTATGGCTCTGAATCATATATATACTCCTGGGGTTTTTGGCAGAAAATATTTTATTCAGGCGTTGAAATCTAATATCAACGAGTTTTGGAATAACAGAGTTGCACAATACCCTAGTGCATCCTCTCTCCTGATATCTCTTCAACTGTAAATCCTGAAATACTCAAACTTATACCAAAAGTCTGAAAATTTACTGCAACTGTTCTAACTTCTATTGACTTGATATGTTATACAGAATGGAAATTTCGGGTTGTCATATCATCCCCCTGTTAGAGGGAATTTCGTCCCGAAATTAGAATTTAGGTAAGGAGTAGGTATGAATGATCTAGTCATGAGGTGGAAGCTTCCTAATCGATTGGTTCTCGCGCTCATAATTGAATTCGGGTCCTCGGTTGGTATCCCAACGAACCTTCACTACAGGGAGGCGGTGCTGCTTCGTCCGCTTGACCTCTCGGTCGAGGGTCACTACGGTTCTTATACGAAGGCGAGGATCTTGTGAATTTCGATCTCGTCGAGTGGACTTATGAGACTCCTAATGGAAAGGTACGGTTTCAAGATCGAGACGCGAAGGGTAAAATGTACGTTACTGAGCTCGCAGAGTAGGTCTAGTTTGTGAGATACAGGACCGATTCTGGTAGATAAGCTATAGATTCCATGTTATCCTACTATATGCAACACCAATTGAAAAATGGAGATGAATCTCTTCCGTTTCTTAGGACATCTTCCCCAATTTGTTGCGAAACTGAGTAGATAAGCTATGGATGCCAAGTTCTCCTACTGTATGCAACACCATTTGAATATATGTATCCTGACCTCGCAGGTAAAAGGTCACGATATGAGACTATGATCTGAAAATTCAATTCCATTAATATTAGAACCATACTTATCATGTTTAATGTCGACACCCCTGTTACTCAAGGCCGCCGCAGATGAATCTTCTTCTGTATTTCTCTCCCAATAAAGCAGTTTTCTTTGATCAGGGAAACTTTGTTGCATCTGAAACATGGAAGTACACGATTTGGGTATAAGATCTGATCGAGTTTCTTTCTTAGTGTACATGTCGTGAAGGGGCTGGTAATATCGACAACATATCTCCATTGATCTTCAATGTGTACCAAATGCACCTATGATAGATCTCTTTTATGTTTTTCTAAATTGTTTACATCCCCTTCATCCTCCACTTCATATTTCCAATGTCCCTTGAAGCATCCATTTAGAATTCTATCAGCCACAATGCATTTCTTTCTAGATTTGAGTTCAAGGAGAAGTGTGTATTTTTCACCAAGCGTAATTGGTCCTAACCATTTTTCATGAAAAAACATAATATTCTCAAGTGATTTCACCTATAATTTGAACACATCATCAATTCCAACTCCAAGTTTCTTGAGTTTTTTCCTACACTTTACTATGTTGTTCTAGACGCCCCTGATTTTCCTGCTTGACAGGTAGCTGTGAGGTTTATTTCTTAGATTATGAAATCCTTTTATGATTTTTACCCAAAGCGAATCTTTTTCAACTTTTAAATGCCACCACCATTTAACTAGCATGCGTGTGTTTAGTGTATGAATAGATCCCACTCCCAGACCGCCTTTATTTTTGGGGGCAACGACTTTGTTCCATACTACCCAATGGATTTTCTTGTTGCTTTTGTCCCCACCCCACATGAATCTTCTTCGAATCTATTCAAGTTTCTCCATGATAGCCACCGATGCTTTAACAAGGGAGAAGAAATTGGTAGGGAGGTTGTAACGCTCGTGTTTCTAGGCTAAGAATTAATAGTATGATATAATAGTTAGGGTAAACAATTATAACCTATTTTGAAGTAATGAAGAGGAATTATTTGAGTATTATGTGAATTATGTGATTTTGCGTGCATTATACTTGCTATTAACGACGTAATAAAATAATAATAATAATAAGCGAAAAAAATAAAATAACAGATAGACCCAATATCTATAAAGAAAGATGTAGTGGTCGTAACAAGGATTCTGGAGATATAAAGAACGCCGAAATCCGACTTATAACGAAGAAGTTATGACATGTCGAAGTTTCACGACAAAACCGGCACGACGCTGTGTGACGTAAAAAGTGAGTTTACAATAAAGCACTTTTTAGCCTTAGCGATTTGAATGAAAGTCGTAGTATACATTAAACCGAGAGCGTGCATAAAAACAATATCCAAATATGACTTCGTATGAGGAAGTTATGATTTTTCTAAGATTTGGCATAGTAGTAAGCAATCTGGAATTCGAATTTTAGATCGACCGAGGGTGACATGACAAAATCTGGGCCTTTGCTTGCACACCACGACCTTGCATTCGGTTCGCAACATGTTCCCCTCGTACGTGGAGCGTAGTCCTCATACGCACAACATACCGGGTACGCACGACGTACCTCCAAGGAACGCGCATCGTACTAGGTACACACGGTGTACCTCCGAGGAACGCCCAACATACCGAGGATCAGGCTCCTATAAATACCATACGAGGGTTACCATAAATCTTCACACCTTTACCCTTCTCTCTCTCTCTCTAACTTCTATCTAAACCTCTCCCAACCCTTAGTACTTCCCAAGTGCTAAGAGGCGAGTCCCAGAGCGCCAGAAGGCTCCGAGAAGAAGAGCTTTTCGGCTCGGAAGTTTTGTCCCCGCAAAGCCCGATTCCAAGCCAAACCTCCCGGTAAGTGAGTTATGCTTACCCTACTTTGAGTATAGCTTATATTTGTAACCCTCTAAATTTTCAAATAATATTTTCATTTTTAAATTCACACAAAACATAGTTAACACTTATCAAAACCCAATTTTGTAAATTGTTCCAATCACAAAACAATAAATTGTTTAACATTATCCCAGAATCCTCCAAAACATAATCAACTAGCTGGTGTGTACATTCATGTCGGTGCCTTCACGCGATCCTGAGATGTATAGGAAACACATTTCACACTACACTGTAAGAACAAAGCTTAATGAGTTCCCCAAAATACCATACACACACAATTAGCCTCTCATGGCTATATCTCAATAAGGACCCTCCGTTCATGTGTCTCAGTGAATAACTTCCAGTCTCACAGCTCGGGTTGGACCCTCCAGTCCTATATCTCGATGAAGACCCTCCGGTCTCACAACTCGGTTTGGACCCTCTGGTGCTAACTCAGTAAATCACATAATAATATACAACATAAATCACAAAGACATAACACATAATATCACATAACTCAGTAAGCACATAAGATCCTCTGGCCAATAACTCAAATAAGACCCTCCGGTCGCACATTAATTACCACTCAGGTAAATATAATGAAAAGACTCACCTCTTCGGTAAAACAAGTTTGTCTCGTACTCAACAGTCGGTCTAGACTCCGCGTACATATATCATAGTCATCTTTTATTAACAATTTATAACAACAACTCTAAAGATGTCAAGCTAACCCCCTTTACTAATCTTGAAAAGGGTAAAAGACCATTTTACCCCTCCACGGCCTCCAAAGTCCGCAACTTGACCAAACCCTAAAAGCCAACGGAAGTCAACGCTCAAGTCAATAGTCCATATTGACCCAACTCGTCGAGTGCATCTATGCGACTCGTCGATTTTCTCATGTTCTCAGAAATCCGGAAAAATCCAACTCAACTCGCCGAGTTGTCCCACCAACTCGTCGAGTTTGTACAACGTCCAAGATAACGGGGGGAAACCCTAACCAACTCGTCGAGTTGGCTCACCAACTCGTCGAGTTCCTTCATACCTTTCTCTCATTCAGAATCTTTTAAGCAATACTAAGGTCCCAAACTCTAGATCTAGCCTTTTAATGTTTAAATAGCATGTAAATCTACTAGCTTTACATCCATGCATGGCATCTAGGGCTAAGTTTTCCGAAACAAAGCTCAAAAAAGGGTTTTAGGCATGGAAGTTGGCAAAGCTTGAATCTTTAGGCCTAAGTGACCTAGTATTGTCCAGATCTGAAGTGTCATCTTCAAAGCATGCTCAAACAACTAAGTGATTAAAAAAGGGTAGAAATGGCCATAAACTCTCTAATGGAGAGATCTAACAAACAAGTGATCAAGGTAATGGCTTTTTACCTTTAAATGGTCGTTAACATTGAATGAATGCCAGATCCAGTGACTCCTTCTTGTTCCAAGCCTTTTGCTCCTCAAGTTCCTTCAAAGAATGCACCAAAACACACACTCTTAGCCTCACTCTCTCTCACAGCTCGATTAGGGTTTCTCTTAGGGTGATAGGGTGACGAGGGAGGCGGAATAGAGGGCTTAAGGTCCTTTAAATAGGGTGAAAAACTTGAAAATTGGGGTTTTCACGCTCAACTCCTACTCATCGAGTTGGGTCCTCCAACTCATCGAGTTGACTCTAAAATCCATGCGACTATCTCAATCTCTACTCGATGAGTTGGGGCTTCCAACTCGTCGAGTTGCCCTGTCAAAATGAATATAAAATAACTTAAATTATACCTGGGAGTAAGGATGTTACACTTATCCCCCACTAGAATCAGACTTCACCCTCAAAGTCATTCTCTAGAAGCAGCTCTGGGTATTGCTTAAGCATCTTAGACTTTGGCTCCCAAGTCCACTCGGATCCCCTCCGATGCTGCCACTGAACTTGAACCAAGGGCACCTCTTTATTCCTCAGGACCTTCACCTTCTTATCCAAAATCGCCACTGGCTTCTCAATGTAGTTCAAGCGACCATCAACCTGATTGTCATCTAAAGGGACCACTGTCGTCTCGTCGGCTACACGCTTCTTCAGTTGGGTTACATGGAAGATGTTATGGATCTAGCTCAACTATGCATGCAGCTCTAATCGATAATCTACGTCACTTACTCGAGCAATCACTCTGAATGGACCAATGTGTCTAGGGCCCAGCTTGCCCCGCTTCCTGAATCAGATCATCCCTTTCCATGGGGACACCTCAAGGAGGACAAAATTGCCGACCTGGAACTCTAGCTCGGAACGTATCCGATCTGCATAACTCTTCTAACGACTCTGGGCCATCAGTAACCTCTGTCTGACCTATTGGATTTGCTCTATCATCTTGAGCAGTATCTCAATGCTCCCTATCACTCTTGGCCCGACCTCCCCCCAATAGATGGGGGTCCAAAACCTCCTCCATCTGGAGTGATTTTTGTTGTTGTATGAAAACTCATCCAAGGGAAAGTAAGTGTCCTAACTCCCACCAAAATGCATAACACATGCGCGTAGCATGTCCTCCAGCGTCTGAATTGTCCACTCGCTCTGCCCGTCTGTCTATGGGTGGTATGCGGTGCTAAAATGCAGCAGGGTGCCCAACACCTCATGAAATTTCTTACAAAACCTGGAAGTAAAACACACATCACGATCTGACACTATCGATGTTGGCACCCCATTCCGTGCCACCACCTATCGAATGTAGACCTCGACCAATTTCTCCGCAGAAGAGCTCTCACTTATAGCAAGGAAGTGAGCACTCTTCGTCAACTAATCTACAATCACCCATATCGCATCGAAACCCCACGTAGTCCTTGGTAACCCGGTAATAAAATTCATGGATATTTGTTCCCACTTCCACAGAGGAGTCTCCAAAGGCTGCAACTGGCCATGGGGACGCTGGTGCTCTGCCTTGACCTGGCGACAGGTCAAGCATCTCTCGACTACCCATGCCACATCTCTCTTCGTACAGGGACACCAATAATTCATTTTCAATTCCGAATACATCTTGGTCCAAGATGGATCGAGAAACTCAACCTATGGGCCGCCTCCATAAAAATCCGTCGAGCTCCACCCGAATATGGTAACCATACCCGCCCACGGAAGGTCATAAGCTCCCGACTATTGGTCTCAAACTTAGAAATCTACCCAATCACCCGCTCTCTCTTACAATTCTTTGGTCTCATGCCCACCTCTTGGGCCTCTCAGATGGTATTTTAGAATGGATTCATCACTGTCAACCTCATACACACATCTCGGATCGGAGCACTCACTGCCCTATGACTCAGGGCATCAGCTACAACATTAGCCTTGCCAGGGTGATAAAAAATATCACAATCATAGTCTTTCACTACATCCACCCACCTCCTGTGTCTCATATTCAGGTTGGGCTGATCCAAAAGGTACTTCAGGCTCTTATGGTCCGTGTATATGGTACCTCGGACACCATAAAGATAGTGGTGCCAAATCTTGACAGCGAATATCACCACCACCAACTCCAAGTCATTGGTGGGATACCTCGTCTCGTGAGGCTTCAACTGCCTCAACGCATATGCTATCACATGCCCCATATGCATCAACACGGAACCCATCCCTGATATGGATGCATGACAGTAGACTACAAAGTCCTCTATGTTGGATTAGTGTCTAAGTCCATAACTATTTTGGTATGTACTTGACCCGATGGTGCATGGTCCTTTTGGGTTGCCTTCACCAAAGCAACTTGATAGGATGAATTATGGAGAGAAAGGATTAAATATGATTTATTAATATATTATGAGAATAATATATTAAAGGAGAAATCATATTGTTTAATTAATATTAGTCAAGAATTAAGAAGGATTAAGTTTGTGGCTAAAAGACATTAATTAAACTTAAGGGACTAGAACTGTCAATTGTATGATAGTTGAATATTGAGCTAATGGACTCCATATTAAAGGGGTGGACGAATTCTATGGGGAAACCCATTAGAAATCGTCCTAGGCCTTTAAGGAATGAGTCCATGGGTTGCTTAGGGCCTAAGCATCAAAATTAGGGTTTCCTTGTTAGATAACCCTAATAGCCTCACTATTTAAAGGACCCTTAAGCCCCAAAAACGTGGTCAACTTGTTGATTAGGGTTTCCACACGTTTTGGGCAGCCTCCACTCTCCTCATTCTTCATCCTCTTGTTTTTGGTGTTTGTGAACCATTAGAGGAGTGACATTTGTGACTCTAAGCTTTCTAAAGTCATTACAAGAAGGATTTGAGATTGTTATTGCTACATAACAATCAAGGTATGATCTAAACCCTAATTCATATATTATATTGTTTATCATATGCTAGATCTAGGGTTTAAAGTCTTGGATGAATTGCATGTACAATAGAGAAACCTAGATCCAAGCATTAGGGTTTGTATGAGCACATAGGATGTTCTTATAGTTAAAACCCATCAGTGGTATCAGAGCCTTGATTGGTTTCTATTGTATTGATGCCTTGTTTGTTTGTTCAAGCTGTAAAATCGATTTTTTGGCCCCCTGTCTGATGAACTTGGCGAGTAGCTCCAACTCGGCGAGTCCATAGAGGAACTTGGCGAGTTCGAGCGTCAGAAGGAGGTAGTTTCGGGATTTTTTTTACCTATTTTGACTTAGGATAATTGCCATAATTGTTTAAAATTAATAAAATTCGAATTTTATTGATTCCTTATGATTATCCTTGTCAAAATAAAAGATTTTGGTCATCTAATTAGATAATTGTTACCTTATTTTATAAATGTTAAATTATGGAAATTATTTGATCATTATCTTGCAAGAATTTGAACTAGATCTAATTAGATATCCACCAATTAATAGTTAATTGCCTTATTTGAATTATGTGATCTAGAATATTCTTGACAAAGTTTGGAAAAATTTCAAATTAATCCCTTTAGGTTTTATAGTTTAAATTAGAACTTGAAAGTTTTGGTTTTGAAATTTAAATAAGTTAAACCCTAATGTTTTGAAATGTTTCAAACCTTGCCCTCAAGTTTTGGAATTTAAAAGTTGATTAAAAGTTTAATTTAGAAATGTTAAATTCTAAAACCCTAGTATAGTTTTGAAAAGTTCAAATCACACCCTTATGGTTTTATTAATTAATTAAAGTGTATAATTAAAAGAGATTTAATAAATCCATAAAGTTTTGGTTTACAATTTAATTAAATTAAAAGTATAATTATTAAATTTGACCACCTAGTATTTTGAAAGTGTAAAATACACCCTATACTATATATAACATTAAAAGTCTAACATTATATATATGTATGAGTAAAAGTCAGTGTTACCGTTAGTAGGCCTCATTCACGAAGCTGGTCTATAAGGGATGTTTAAGGAAATTGTCTATAAAATGGAGATTGAATGGGTATCCACTCTTACCCACCGCACTCTTGACTAGTGGAGAGTCGTTAGCCGAACGGGTAGGATAAGACAGAAACCTTCCATTATAAGTATAATGAAGTATAAAAGTAACTAAATGCTTTCATAAAATTCCCAATCTTAGTTACTTTAGGCAAAAGTGAATTGATGCAATTCCCTGAAATTACACTTTGTGCCCTTGCGAAGACGTTAGTGGAGCGTGTGTGGTTAACCGACACACTAAATGGTTCTAAGCAAAGGTAGCAAAGGGTGACTCAATGTTTGTCATAGTTCGGTGGAGCGTGTGTGGTTAACCGACACATCAAATAGGTGACTGTAACATGTGGGGGCACCATGTAGATTTGAATGGTTATTCACACCCGCTTTGTGATCCTCGGCATCCCAGTCACAAACTAGAGGGGCATATCGAGATTTAAACATGCCATTGAAAAGTTCAATGAATCTCAAAGGATCTAGGAGTTTTCAATACATTTAAAACTTAATCTGTTTTTAGTTTTTCATGGTGGAAAATTAGTGAATCGTCATTCACTTACCTTCAAATGTTCTGCAATTTAGGTTACGGCATCCCTCTCCCGAGTTGTGGAATATTGTGTTGGGTCCTAGCCTTAATATCTCATTTGGTTGATTTATTAAGGACTCAATCGATCAACTAACTTGAATTTGTTTCTCCCGTTTTGTAGATGTCAAAGTTCGACAACTATAGTCTTCCCAAATCCCGTGGAACAAGCATTCCACATGAAGATGATATTCCACGATTCGATCGAGGAATAAGAAATCATGCTTCACTTCCTCCACCTCCTCCCGTTATTCTCCCTAACCCACAAGATCGAAGAATTGAAAGGTTCAATGTCACTAAAGCCCTATTGGAAATAAAAGATGAAGATGGTAAACCCATGTATGCCCACGTTCTAGGAATGAAATCACACATCGATAGGTTGATAATGTTGGGTGCGTCATTCCCGGATAAGTTGGCTATGAACTGGGTTCTGCAGTCACTTCCCGAATCATATAATGAGTTCAAAAGAAAGTATTATATGATGGATAATGACGAAAACCTCATTGACCTAACTTACATGCTCATTGCTGTTGAATCAGAAATGATTTGGCAAAGCAATGGAGCATATTTATTGGGAAAGTCAACCAGCCATACTTCTGAGGACGTTCTAGGAGAACCGACATGCGTTTGCTGCCAAGATAAAGGGCGTTGGATACAAGTCTGCACTAAGTCTGCATAGTCGCCAGAATTTATACAATAGGCACTAAGTGTGCATAGTCGCCAGGGTTTTGCCACCAAGTCTGCATGATCACCAGGGTCTAGGCATCAAGTCTGCATGATCACCAAGGTTTAGAGTACACCGAGTGAACACATCGTTCACAACACCTACAGGTTGCGAGCCTTCTAGTGTTCCACTGGACTATCTAGAATAGTCCGTGGTTGTCATCCATACTCTGCTGAATGACGGGGACATCGCATGGGAAAAAGGCTTCTCACATCGTACACCTCTCACCCATACCTCATAGTCTATATCACCTCTCAACTCATCGTCCAACTCATATTTCATCTATTATATCTACCCATGTTTTACCCCAACATTTTCGTAGATATAAAGTACATATATAGTTTAAATCATTTAAAACATGTATAAAATTGTTCACCGAGCATAGACAGCAAGTAAACAGACAATATGCACACATAGCACGTAGTAAATACTTCATATATATGTGTAAGTTGAAGGGGACCATGCAATCACCTGAAAAGTGGTGACTCAGCACTCGGACAGCGCTTCGATACTCTCAAAACAATTTCCTTCAATAAAACCTAGTACCAATACCACTAGGGTTTAGTCTAACGATAACCGCGAAAAATTAATTAGTCTAACTATTATTATTATTATATAAGCGTTAATAACACTCAATATAACTCATAATAATAGCCCAAATAATTATTTTAAGGACCTAATAACATTCCTATAATTATTTGAAAGCTATATTAAAAATTGTGTAAGCGTAGCACACTTACAGCGAATTTTATCGAAAACCGGAACTTAATTGGAGCAGCATTTCGAAACCGAAAGGCTCTTTTTCTCGGGACTCCGGGAGCCTCGGGGCTTCCCTCGGGAGCTAAGGGGTTTAACTAGGGCTTAGGGGACTCAAAAGGGGTTAGAGAGAGAAAGTAGTTTATAGAGAGAAGTGAAAATGTGTGAAAAGTCCGGGAGAATTCGCATGGTACTTATAGGGGCCGAAGCTCGGATTTACGCTGGGCGTACCGAGGGTACGCTGGGCGTACTCCTCGGATATGACCACTAGCTCGGACCCAACTGTCTTGCACTCCATCGGATGGATCAGATCGGACCTACGCGGGGCGTAACTTCTTCCGATGCGGGGCGTACTGCGAGGGTGGCGTGTCACAATCCGAAGCGAAGCCTTGGTCAACAAGTGACGACCCAGATGCAGCCATGTCATCCATCTCGCATCAGATTTCGCAATTTGCACACTCAACTTTAAAAATTCGTAACTTTCGCATACGAGCTCCGTTTTCGACATTCTTTGTATCCACGCAAAGGCGGGAACGTACTCTACAACTTTCGTTTAGACTTTGTCGGCTAATTTTGAATCGATTTTAAATTTTATGTTATTAACGGGCCGGGACAAGATTGGTCCGTCAAATCCTCATAACTTTTTCATCTGACGTCCGTTTTCACCCATCTTTTTCTCGTTACGCTACTTTTAACGACATCTTCGATTCTCGTTTAGTTCGTGTCGGCTAAAAATCGCTCGATCTAATATTCAAATTTCGGGTTGTACACTACTATTCCGAAACTTCAAAAAATCATAACTTCTTCATACGAAGTTAGATTTGGGCGTTCTTTTTATCCATGTTCTTAGTTTAACATACTCTACGACTTTTGTTTATATTGCTAAGGCTAAAACTCGCTCTATCGTAAATTCACTATTCACGCTTCCCGGTGTCGTGTCGGTTCCGTCGCGAAACTTCGAAGGGTCATAACTTCTTCGTTATAACTCGGATTTCGGCGTTCTTTATATGTATGAAAACCTTGTGACATATACTACAACTTGGTTCAAATTATTTATTCTAAATAATCTTTTGTCGAAAAGTCGTTTTCGACCCCTATTGCCTCTAAATTGAGAAGCCTGGATCTACGGGCGTTACAATTATCTCCCCCTTAGGATGATTACGTCCCGGAATCATCAACGAAACAGGACGCACATGATGACTCCGTACGTTATCTCTTCTTCCTAATTCGTAACTTCGATGTTTCTTCGAATGAGTATCTAACTCTTGGACTCCTTGACTGTGCTCGATCTTGCACTTGCTCCATATCCCACGTTAGACTCCAGATTATGGTCTTCAAGTCACAATCTCGATCCTCACTGGATACGAACTTAAGATAAGTTCTCTTTATTACTACAATGGAACGATGTGTCATATTCTAATGACCTATCATCGTATGTTGCAACGCTTAGATTTAGGTCTCTTAGAGTTAAATTCCAGAAAGGAATATGCCTTCCTTCATGTTCTAGTCACATATTAAAAGGTAGACGTCGCGATACTTCTACTGATCGCTTTGATTAATTCTTCTGGATTTAGTCGGTGCTACATCAAACTTGGTTCTTTGAATCACGTAACATACTTATCGTAGTCGGACTCAATTCGATATGACCACTCGGGTCGAAATATCAACAATATTTTTTTAGTCTTTACCGAAACAATGGTAACGACATACTTGAATAAAACGAAATCATTTACTAGTTTCTTGGTAACCTTGTGACTTTCCCTGATCCAAGCGTGAGTCCTGTGCTTCCGATAGTATATGCATCTACTACCTTTCACACCTACTCATACTCGTCCCAAGTATTGTCTCGCAGTTTTTTTTCCCAAGTCACCATACTAGAAAATCACATAACAGTTTATCACATCAGATAACAAAACGAAGGTTTTATTATTTCTTGAAACTATTACATAGGTGTTCAAGTTCACCCTAGACTATGCCTCTAATAGGCTACATCATACGACACCATGGCTAATGCATAACTTGATCTTCGAATACAAAGTCCTAATCCTTGATTCCTCGCACGGTTTTCTGCTTCGTCGAGGATCATGTGGAATGCCCTTGGCCTCGGCAGCGTTTCTGGTCTTGCTGCTTTATTTTTCCCTGGGCGGTCCCTAGAAATATGCCCTTCTTTGTTACATCCATAACACACCTTCTTGTTGGACGCACACTTGCTGGCGTAATGCCCTGTCTTTCCACATTTGTAGCAAGTCACCTCCTCGCTACATTTCCCGAAGTGCTTCTTTTTACACTTCTCGCACCACTTGGATTCACCTCCTCCTCCTTCTTCCGTTTTTGAGAATTTCTTTTCCTTGTTGGATTTTGAAGATCCTTCATGCTTCCTGTTCTCGCCAACTTCAGCTCTTTCCATACCCTTCTCTCGTATCTGGGTCTCCACATTCTTAGCAGCCCAGATGGCGGCTTTCAAAGTGGTAGTTTGCTTGACCATTGGACCGAAGTCCGCTGGTAATCCGAGGGAAAATTTGTTAACCTTGGAGAGTTTAGTTGGAACTAGATAAGGAACAAGCTTCATTTTCTCCCTAAAATTTGCAGCATACTCGATGACACTCATCTTTCCCTTCTTTAGATTTTGAAACTCGTTGTTGATCTCCAGAAGATCCTGCTCAGAGCAGTACTGCATTTTTAACTGCACCAAAAAATCCTCCCATGACATCTTGCTCGCTTCTCCATTGGGCATCGAATCGGCTAGTAGCTTCCACCAACTTAGTACTCCAGATTTCAACAAAGGAACCGCGAGAGCGGTCTTCTGCTTGTTACTACACTCGCAACTCTCAAACATTGTCTCCATCTCAGAGATACAGTTCATGACTTCCTTCGGCGTCGGGCTTCCAGATAGACTCGGTGGTTTGGACGCCATGAAATCCTTGTATTTGCATCCACGTCCATCATTTCCTCCATCCTGGTGGTTTTGCCTAACTATCGGTGGGCTGGCTTGACCAACAGTCCCACTGTAGTTTCCCTCCTCAGTCTGCCCTTCGTTCAAGTCGGGCTGTTCGATCTGAATAGTCTCTTCCTCTCAATTTTGCTGGAGCAAACGTCTGGTTTCCTCCATTTGACGATCCAACATCGCCTGGATCATCGCTTGCACTCCGGCCATCGTGACTGGCTCAGGTACAACTTTTTCAACAACAAGTATTTGCTGAACCACTGGGGGTTGGTTCCTATCTCCATTTGCATTCACGTTTCCGCTACGGGTCCTTGCCATCTTGATCTATACACCGAATAAGGTGAATCTAGACCTTTACTTAGGATTGATGTTTAAATCATCCTTATCCCTCCGAAACGTTTATATGCTAGTTCTAATATTGTATTCGTACGTTTAGAATCCTAAACACCTAAGGTTTCCAGATCTGGTCGGCAACAGACCATAGATCCGATCAAAGCATAACAAATCATTTAGCACATAAAAGCAATTTAGGCACCACTCCTAGAGTAAAATAGTGCTCACACCTCACAATCATCGCTTAGCTTTCTAAGTTTAAGTCTAGAAATAAATCCATATTCCTAGTTCGCTTAAACTAATGTTCTGATACCAACTGTGACATCCCCATTTTCACAGCCAGAAAAGACCAATTTTGTTTATGCTTTATAAAAATCAGAGTACTTATTTTAATAAAAATGTTGCGGAATTTGTTCCCAGAAAAACACGATAAATACGTTATTAAAACATTTTCGAAGAAATGTATTTTATTCATTTTAAAACGTTTGGGATGTCATCGTTAATACAGAAACATAAGCATAAACAGAACTTACATTTATTTACACTAGTGATCTACATCTCTTTAAATCTCTTAGTGTAATGTGACTTCATATCAACACCTGTGATATAAATAAACTGAGTGGGTCAGGTTGGGAAACCTGGTGAGTACATAGGGTTTTCAACCCACAATAATATAATTATTATGTTCAAACAATCAAACAATCAACCCAATTACGCATCCCCATTATCTTCTTTATTCTTAAGGATCTACCCTAAGAATCAACCATTCCTCGTTCATACATTCCTAAGGATCATCCTAAGGAATCGGCACGAAGTCCATCGTCACCGGGGTTTAGGCACTAAGTCTGCATAGTCGCCGGAATTTATACAATAGGCACTAAGTCTGCATAGTCGCCAGGGTTTTGGCACCAAGTCTGCATGATCACCAGGGTCTAGGCATCAAGTCTGCATGATCACCAAGGTTTAGAGTGCACCGAGTAAACACATCGTTTACAACACCTACAGGTTGCGAGCCTGCTAGTGTTCCACTGGACTATCTAGAATAGTCCGTGGTTGTCATCCATACTCTGCTGAATGACGGGGACATCGTTTGGGAAAACGGATTCTCACATCGTACACCTCTCACCCATACCTCATAATCTATATCACCTCTCAACTCATCATCCAACTCATATTTCATCTATTATATCTACCCATGTTTTACCCCAACATTTTTGTAGATATAAAGTACATATATAGTTTAAATCATTTAAAACATGTATAAAATCGTTCACCAAGCATAGACAGCAAGTAAACAGACAATATGCACACATAGCACGTAGTAAATACTTCATATCTATGTGTAAGTTGAAGGAGACCATGCACTCACCTGAAAGGTGGTGACTTAGCACTCGGACAGCGCTTCAATACTCTCAAAATAATTTCCTTCGATAAAACCTAGTACCAATACCACTAGGGTTTAGTCTAACGATAACCGCGACAAATTAATTAGTCTGTCTATTATTATTATTATATAAGCGTTAATAACACTCAATATAACTCATAATAATAGCCCAAATAATTATTTGAAGGACCTAATAACATTCCTATAATTATTTGAAAGCTATATTAAAAATTGTGTAAGCGTAGCACACTTACAGCGAATTTTATCGAAAACCAGAACTTAATTGGAGCAGCATTTCGAAACCGAAAGGCTCTTTTTCTCGGGACTCCGGGAGCCTCGGGGCTTCCCTCGGGAGCTAAGGGGTTTAGCTAGGGCTTAGGGGACTCAAAAGGGGTTAGAGAGAGAAAGTAGTTTAGAGAGAGAAGTGAAATTGTGTGAAAAATCCGGGAGAATTCGCATGGTATTTATAGGGACCGAAGCTTGGATTTACGCTGGGCGTACCGAGGGTACGTTGGGCGTAATCCTCGAATAAGACCACCGGCTCGGACCCAGCTGTCTTGCACTCCATCGGATGGATCAGATCGGACCTACGCGGGGCATAACTTCTTCGGACGTGGGGCGTACTGCGAGGGAGGCGTGTCACAATCCGAAGCGACGCCTTGGTCAACAAGCGATGGCCCAGATGCAGCCACGTCATCCATCTCGCATCAGATTTTGCAATTTGCACACTCAACTTTAAAAATTCGTAACTTTCGCATACGAGCTCCGTTTTCGACGTTCTTTATATCCACACGAAGGCGGGAACGTACTCTACAACTTCCGTTTAGACTTTGTCGGCTAATTTTGACTCGATTTTAAAGTTTATATTATTAACGGGCCGGGACAGGATTGGTCCGTCAAATCCTCATAACTTCTTCATCCGACGTCCGTTTTCACCCATCTTTTTCTCTTTATGCTACTTTTAACGAGATCTTCGATTCTTGTTTAGGTCATGTCGGCTAAAAATCGCTCGATCTAATATTCGAATTTCGGGTTGTACACTACTATTCTGAAACTTCGAAAAATCATAACTTCTTCATACGAAGTTAGATTTGGGCATTCTTTTTATCGATGTTCATAGTTTAACATACTCTACGACTTTCGTTTATATTGCTAAGGCTAAACCTTGCTCTATCGTAAATTCACTATCCACGCTTCCCGGTGTTGTGCCGGTTCCGACGCGAAACTTCGACGGGTCATAACTTCTTCGTTATAACTCGGATTTCGGCGTTCTTTATATGTACAAAAACATTGTGACATATACTACAACTTGGTTCAAATTATTTATTCTAAATAATCTTTTGTCAAAAAGTCGTTTTCGACCCCTATTGCCTCGAAATTGACAAGCCCGGATCTACGGACGTTACAATTAAGTTCCTATTCGTTGATTCTTAATACATGATGTGATAAGATTGCATTTGAATGTCTTGCTGGATCTGTGAAAAGAGAGGAAGCTTGATGAAAGAGCAAGATGATTCTAATAACGAAGAAATGGATCTCGATCGCATGGATTCGAAGATTAGATTTGAGCTTAGAAAGTTACGATAGAGTTGTTAGGAATATTTGATTACATAGTTTTTCAGTTGATTCTGCATTGTAACGACAAATGTTTTCTGCTGCTTTTATGAATAAAATAAATTTTGTTTGACGTATTTATTTATTTAATTATTTCCTTGCAATGAAATCGTTATGAAAAATTGATGTTTGCATATTTCTGCAACGAATGGATGTGATTCTTAATTGTGGAAATGTCAAGAATTTACCAAATAGGGAAAGTTTCTCATCGCCCAAGTTTCAATTGGACAGAAACTTGGAATCATGCAACTTGGTTGCACGATGAATGAAAAACTTTCACATTTGGGAAAATTAGACTAATTCATTGACAAAGTGTCAAGTGAAGGACTAGGAGATCGAGTACACAAGGTTATGTGTTGATCAAGTCCACCACAAGAGTAACAAAGACATTCTTCATGATTTACTAAGTTTAAGTAAATATGATTACACTTATGAGATTAAGTGTAATTCTTAGTTGATTTGAAATAGTTTAAATCAATAGCAGAACGAATAAGAAGAATCAAGTATGCAGAAAGATAAAAGTTTCTCTATTCTAAGAAGAAGGGAGAGTACCTTTTATTATATTTTATGATAGGCCTTAATGATAAAGAACCATATCTCAATTGATCCTCTAAGTGAGTCTTAGTGCAATTGTATGTCTAAGAAGAGGAATCGAGAATTGAAGAAATGGTTAAATCAAGAAGCCAATCATAATTCGTTCCAAAACAAGTCTTAAAGTTAAGATTGTGACATTAAGTGACAAGTCTTAAGAAGGTTTATAACATTCATCAAATGTAGAATTAGGAAAAAGTTTTTCTTATTCTTGCACATTTAAAATTGGAAAGTTGTGATTTCTTGGATAAGACAAAGACCAACTAGGACCAATTATGTGAAGTGTTTTGTCTTGATAAGAACTACACTAACTCTTGAATGTTTGTTTTGTCAATAAATGTTTCTTGACAAGAGAATCTTATTTGTCAAGGAATCAGTGGGAGTCTTAATGGTCTTGAAAGGTTTCAAGAACAAATCAAGAATAAACCTTATCGATCATCACTAGCACATGACTTGAGGTTTACAACCTATCGTGTTGACATCATCTTGTTTTCTGTACCGTTCCAATTGAGTTAATTATGCATGTGAGCCCTATGAGTTCTCATTTGAATGCATAAAAGGCAAGGACCTTGATCAATGAAAAGTAAATTGATAGAAAAGGGTGAGTTGCTTAACTACTTGGAAGACATGGTGGGCAGCCGTGTTACCATAAGGCAAGAAATCAAGATTAAGAAAGTTCGGTCCATATGAGTTTGAATTTGTCGTAAACCTTGTTTTTGACAAATTCACATGGATGGGAACACATACACCATTAAAATCTAAGTGTCATAAGATTCCCTCCTTCATGAAAATGAATGTGAGGAAATGCTTTCACTAAGAGAGATTTTAAGAAGATAGTGATTGTGAAATTTGTATTCTCGAATTCGATTATGGCTACTGTATCCCTTTCCATGATTCGAATTGTGAGATCTAGCAATTAGTCTGAATTGTTTAAGACACACACATGAACTATCTAAGGCAAAGGTGTATAAGTTTAAGAAGCCTTGATAAAAGATTATCAAAGCATTGAGTACTAGAAATATAAACTTAAAGAAATTCAATAGGCATTGTTTTTATGAAAGTTAAGTTGTTTCTGAATACGTGTCAAAGCTAGTGGGAGCATAAGTGTTATCTTTATAATAATCATCGTGATAGTGGGAGCATAAATGTTATGATTGTATGATTATTAAGGCAAGTATTGCAAGTTAGCAATATTAATTATAGAAAACAAGAGTTATACTTTACAAAGTCGTAAGGATTGAATAGTTGTTTTGCTATAATTAAGGGAGAGAATATTATGCTTCATTTCAAATCTAAAGGCTTAGGTTGTGGAATGTTAATAAAATTAGTCAATGATACATAGTACGTTCTTAAATTTCGATTATGATTACGGCATTCCTCTTCATAATTCAAATCATAAGAACGTGACACATAAGATATTATGGCAGAAGATTAATAAAGTATCGAATCTTTATGTAAGACATTATGCATCGTGTCCCATACGCTTCGGGTATAGGATCGATTGCAAATGCTATAATATTTGACCATTCTAAAATTTTTCCAAATGTCTAGCGCATTTAGAGGGAAAAAGGATAAGAATCGGTTTTGACTAAGATAATTAAACAACTATCAAAGGACAATCCAAAGCTTGCTAAGGATTGGTCGCCTGTGAGTAGTTGGAAGTATGATATTGGATGGAGCATATCGACATAATTATGAATAGATAAGATTCTATTAGGAATGAGTTGTCATATGGTAAGTATGGAAAAGTTTCCATATTGGGAGTTGGATATTAAGAATCAATGTCAAGATTAGAAACTTTTATGCAAAAGGATGTTCAAAGGAATGTACTTTGAGTGAGAGATATCACATCTATGGAATTGTCTTGTAACAATCTCCGATAGAGGACTTTGTAATTTCATTGGCAATAGTCCTTGTGACTTTAGTGCAGTGATATTACGAAAGGATCATTGCATAAAATGTTAGAATCTAGCATATTCTATAAGTGGCAAGAATTTGATATTCTTTCAGATGTAGAAAGGATTGGGAGTTGTGAAATGAGTATGATTTGTAATGTGTTCATTTGATCTATTTCACAAAGTAAGAACCATAGGTAAACATTGTGTGCATGCTAAGAGCATGGGACAAGTGTGGTAATAATTCAAGTAAGAAGTTGATTACCCGAAACGACAAATAATGAGTAATCGATATGGTGATAAATAAAAGGTGTTTTATTTATACTCAAAGGTTTGAGGCCATATGGGATTAGTATTATTCTTGTGTTTCACTTTGCATGTTTTGACTTCCTGAATAATTTAATTGGTTGAGAACAGTCAAATTATTCGAACGGGCCACAGTCGTTCATATGTTGGAAGTAGATATGAATGAAGACTGTCGTGAATTGGTGTGTGGATTGTCTAAAGAGCATTAGACATAAGCAAATGTTTGCTGCAACGTTCATGAGTACTTATGAATATGAATTGAGCATTGGATTAAACCCACGCTCACTTGGATCACTTCATGGATTTTATCATGAGTGATTCGTGAGACGATAACATCTTATATTCTTGAAACCGAGATGTGTGAGTTGTATCTTGCGAGTCGGTTGCACATTGATAATATGTAAACGCACCAGTAACTTGGTGTTATAAAACATATTGTTGCGTGTAATTCGGTAAGTAAGTGCAAGCGAGCATAGAGTCGAATTTATCCGTTCCTTTTATCCAAAGTAGGATAAAAGCGATATCTATGGGCCGCTCGATGATTTAGTGATGGCACATAAGCGCTTGGCCAAGCCGAGACTAATTTGATGTGTTCAATTGTAGTCTGTTGTCAGTCATCATAAATCGGGAATCGGGAAATAGTATAGAGAGAATGACTAAGTTCGTGTCTCATACGATATCTAGAATGGAGTAATATATGATCCCTTATCTAAAGGACACGCGTATCTGATAAGATCGGAGTTGACAGCGGCTTTAGAAAGCTACGATTGCAGATCAGGATCTCAAGTCGTACAAAGAATAGTTATTAGACTTATCCAAGTGGGAGACTATTGGATTAGTGTCTAAGTCCATAACTATTTTGGTATGTACTTGACCCGATGGTGCATGGTCCTTTTGGGTTGCCTTCACCAAAGCAACTTGATAGGATGAATTATGGAGAGAAAGGATTAAATATGATTTATTAATATATTATGAGAATAATATATTAAAGCAGAAATCATATTGTTTAATTAATATTAGTCAAGAATTAATAAGGATTAAGTTTGTGGCTAAAAGACATTAACTAAACTTAAGGGACTAGAACTGTCAATTGTATGATAGTTGAATATTGAGCTAATGGACTCCATATTAAAGGGGTGGACGAATTCTATGGGGAAACCCAATAGAAATCGTCCTAGGCTTTTAAGGAATGAGTCCACGGGTTGCTTAGGGCCTAAGCATCCAAATTAGGGTTTCCTTGTTAGATAACCCTAATAGCCTCACTATTTTAAGGACCCTGAAGCCCCAAAAACGTGGTGAACTTGTTGATTAGGGTTTCCACACGTTTTGGGCAGCCTCCACTCTCCTCATTCTTCATCATCTTGCTCTTGGTGTTTGTGAACCATTAGAGGAGTGACATTTGTGACTCTAAGCTTTCTAAAGTCATTACAAGAAGGATTTGAGATTGTTATTGCTACATAACAATCAAGGTATGATCTAAACCCTAATTCATATATTATATTGTTTATCATATGCTAGATCTAGGGTTTAAAGTCTTGGATGAATTGCATGTACAATAGAGAAACCTAGATCCAAGCATTAGGGTTTGTATGAGCACATAGGATGTTCTTATAGTTAAAACCCATCACTCTACTCCCTCTAAAAGAGCTAACACTGGAGATTCGCATAATCTCAGGAGAAGAGTCTCGAATAATGCTTGCTTCTCAGGCCCCCAAGTAAAGATAACACCCTTCCTGGTCAATTTGGTGAGAGGAATGACAATCTTGGAGAAATGTCTGATAAACCTCCGATCGTAGCCTGCCAGGCCTAGAAAACTCCTGATCTCGAATGGGGATCTCGACACCTCACATTGCATAATTGTTGGGATTTGTATACTACAACATCATATGGTGCACATACAATCCTAAATGCTTTGGATCTATGTTTTCTCTAATTATACATGCAATATTGTTTCCAAAGCATAAAGCCTACAACTAGCATACAATTGACATAATCAACATAACAGTGAGTTATAGAATTACCTCTTTGTTGTAGCTTGTAGTTTTGGCCTTTAATAACTTAAAAACCCAAGTATGATG